>NC_059303.1:17963208-17975708 GCF_017591435.1 Portunus trituberculatus | reverse complement strand
GTGGTGGTGCTGGTGATGCTGTGAAGGTCGTGGTAACTGCTGTGATGTTAAAAGTGAAGTGAAGACTAACATTTGTGGTTTTGAAATGCGTCTTTTGTTATGGTGGTGGGGGGGGGTGGTGGTGGTGGTGGTGAGGTGGCGGCGATGCTGTGAAGGTCCTGGCAACTGCTGTGGTGTTAAAAGTGAAGTGAAGACTAACGTTTGTGGTTTTGAAATGCGTCTTTGTTATGGTGGTGGTGGTGGTGAGGTTGCAAGGTGAGGTCTGCTGGTGGTGTTGTGAAGGTTGACGCAGTGATGGGAGCTGTGATTGTGGTGGTGGTGGTGATGAGATTACGGGTGAGAGAGAGAGAGAGAGAGAGAGAGAGAGAGAGAGAGAGAGAGAGAGAGAGAGAACTACACGTGAACATTCAAATAACTTGTCTTGTGTTATGAAACGAAAGAAAAGAATACGAAAAGAAAGACGGAAAGGAAAGACTTGCATTGGAAAAGAAAGAAAAGAAAAAAGAGAAAATGAATCTGACAAAATACAAAGGATGTCTGAGAATCACGTTACCTTTAGAAAGCTAACCTAACCTAACCTAACCCTACCTTACCTTACCTTACCTAACCTAACCTAACCTAGACAAAATAAGAAAAACCATTAGTATTTAACCCTTCCTTCCCTACATCTACCACTGAATAACCTAACCTAACCTTAACTGGTCAAAATACCTCTAACTTTCAAGTCCCCAAGCTCCCACCCCTCTCCCCCTCCCGTCCCATCTCTTTACTTCAATACACCCCCCTTACTAATTAGCTCTGCCCCCTTCCTAACCTAAGCTAAACACCCCATAACTTTCAAATACACAAGCTCCCTCCCCTCTCCCCCTCCCTTCCTCTCTTTACTTCAATACACCTTCAATACTAGTTGCCTACCATATCCACTCCTTCCCCACCTCGCCCCCCCGCCCCGCCCCCGCCCCACCAGCTAGGCATCCCCCGCTGTAGTGTTCACCTGCTCGGCTTACCTGTGACCGCCTTGCATGTTGAGGTAATCGCTGGCTGACGAGGTTTGTTGTGCTTGTATTATCTTGTATTCTGTATCCCTCTGCTGTGTTATTAGCCCTTTAAACTTCTTCAGTACTGAGACGCATTTTTACCTTGAGATTTGTGTACGATTAGACCATTTGATTGACATTGCGTAAGGTCTATGAAGGTCAGAAGATTAATGGCCTCAGTCTTCACTATTTTAACCCCCCATATGAGTTTCTGAACCAGGGTGAATATGGAAACGCGACATGGTACACAAGGGATTAATGGCCAAGGATCATCAATTTACTATGGCCTTTTAATCTCAAACTTCATTTTTTCCCACCTTTCTGACCTCAAACTTCCTTTCTTTCCATTTTTTAGCTTAGCACCTTCCTCTTATCTTTCTTAGGCTTGATTTTTCTGTCTATCTATTTATCTATCTATCTATTTATTCATTCATTCACTTATTTATATTTATTAATTTCCTTCAGCTTGTCAGTTTTTTTTCTATTTATCTATCTATATCTATCTATTTACTTATTTATTCATTTACTCACGTATCTGGTTTTATTCATTTATTTTAACCTGTCAGTCTCTTCATCTATCTATCAATCTATCTATCATTCTATCTATCTATCTATCTATCTACTTGTTTATTCATTCAAGTATTTATGTTTATTCATTTTCTACAACTTGTCAATCTTTTTCATCTTCACTCATCAAACACACTCGTCATTTTAATCAGTTAAGCATATCATGACGACTTCTATCTCTCTATGTATCAGTGTGTGTGTGTGTGTGTGTGTGTGTGTGTGTGTGTGTGTGAAATTTCTCTCTCTCTCTCTCTCTCTCTCTCTCTCTCTCTCTCTCTCTCTCTCTCTCTCTCTCTCTCTCTCTCTCTCTCCACACATTCATCTTAGTAAAACCAGAAGTGAGGTTGAGAGAGAGAGAGAGAGAGAGAGAGAGAGAGAGAGAGAGAGAAGGTAGTTAGGTACAGCTGCGTAGGTGGTGATGGCGCTGGTGGAGAGAGAGAGAGAGAGAGAGAGAGAGAGAGAGAGAGAGAGAGAGAGAGAGAGATAGTAAAGTATCTCCTCTATTTGTCCTCCTCCTGTTTCTGCAACTCTCTTTCCCTCCGTTCTCCTCCTCCTCCTCCTCCTCCTCCTCCTCCTCCTCCTCCTCCTCCTCCTCCTCGCGTGACCTTGACATCGTTTCACTATTGATCCTGCCGTGACCCTATACGCGCGCGCACGTGCACCCACACCTCACACACACACACACACACACACACACACACACACACACACACACACACACACTTGTACTCTTAGTGGAAAGAAGATGATGTGGTATAAGGGAAAGAAGAAGAAGAAGAAGAGGAGGAGGAGGAGGAGGAGGAGGAGGAGGAGGAGGAAGAAAGAAGGGGAAAATAAAGGAGACTAGAATGGAAGGAAAACACGAGAGGAGGAGGAGGAGGAGGAGGAGGAGGAAAATGACGATCGAGGATAAACTAGGAATGGAGGAGAGAAGAATGTATTAATAACAAATGAAGGAGAGAATGAAGAGAACAGAAGGAAGTTGGGAAGAAGAAGAATGTTGGAGGAAGAGGAAGAAAAGGAATACGAGAGAGAGAAGAGGAGGAAGAAAAGAAGGAAATGGAGAAAGAAAAGACAGGAGAGATCGAAAGTAATGATACCCCCTAGAGAGAGAGAGAGAGAGAGAGAGAGAATGACGTAAGTGATGTGTTTTGTTAAATATCTTTTATGAACTGGGAGAGAGAGAGAGAGAGAGAGAGAGAGAGAGAGAGAGAGAGAGAGAGAGAGAGACATAAGGTGAAACTGTCCATTGTGTGTGTGAGAGAGTGAGAGAGAGAGAGAGAGAGAGAGAGAGAGAGAGAGAGAGAGAGAGAGAGAGAGAGAGAGAGAGCCTAAGTCACGTACACACACTACACCTGAACCTAGTCTATGTAATTCAGTCTCTCTCTCTCTCTCTCTCTCATGCTGTGGTGACTCATGTTCGGTCTATTTTTAATGCCTGGTAACAGAGAGAGAGAGAGAGAGAGAGAGAGAGAGAGAGAGAGAGAGCCAAACAGTTTACTTCACCCTTCTTGTTCAATTACCTGGTTTTCCTTCATCTCTCTCTCTCTCTCTCTCTCTCTCTCTCTCTCTCTCTCTCTCTCTCTCTCTCTCTCTCTCTCTCTCTCTCGGCTGAAAAGAGACTAAGGGTGATAAGAAGTGAGAGAGAGAGAGAGAGAGAGAGAGAGAGAGAGAGAGAGAGAGAGAGAGAACGCGAAACAGATTATCAGAGCGAGAGGAAAAGATTAGAAGAAGGAGGAGGAGGAGGAGGAGGAGGAGGAGGAGGAGGAGGAGGAGGAGGAGGAGGAGGAGGAGGAGGAAGAACTGGTGGTGATGGTGACCTTGTGTTTTGGAGGTCAAGGGGTGTTGTTCCTCCTCCTCCTCCTCCTCCTCCTCCTCCTCCTCCTCCTCCATCAATCATTCTCTTTCCCTCCCATTCGGTTTTCTTCCTGTCTTTGTTAGCCCCTCTCTCTCTCTCTCTCTCTCTCTCTCTCTCTCTCTCTCTCTCTCTCTCTCTCTCTCTCTCTCTCTCTCTTTCATTGCGTTGCCTCTTCTATTCCCTTTTTCCTCCTCCTCCTCCTCCTCCTCCTCCTCCTCCTCCTCCTCCTCCTCCTCCTCCTCCTCCTCCTCCTCCTCCTCCTCCAGGGTCAGGCGGGGTCAAGCTGCTCTCAAATAATTGCCTTAAATGTTTTCTTAATTCGTGTCTTGCAAGTAGGTCAGTGGTGTGTTTCCTCCTCCTCCTCCTCCTCCTCCTCCTCCTCACCATTTTCTCTGCTGCCTTTCCTGTCTATCTTCTAATTTCTCTCCTTATTCCATCTTGTCTTCTAACTTTTATCCGTGTTTTCCTCTTCCTTCTTCTTTCCTTCTTCCTCCTTTATTTCCTTCCTCTTTTCTATCTTAATTTTCCTTTCTATTCTACTGATCATTATCCTAACTCTTGTTTTTATTCTTTTCGTCATTCTTCCTCGCTTTAATCTGTTACTCGTATTTTCTGCTTTTTTTTTTCCTTTTCTTTTACTTTCTTCCTCTTCATTTCATTTTTTCTTTATTCTTCTGATCATTATCCTCCTTCTTGTTCTTATTATTTTCGCCATTCTTCCTCGTTTTAATCTGTTACTCGTATTTCCTCCTCCTCCTTCTCGTGTAAAACTGGTGGAAGTGTCTGGCATAATCTCGTTAATCTTGTTCACTAATACCATTTCACGCTTCCCAGAGTGACGCCGCGGGAGAGATGGAGAGTAATTGAGTTGTGTTATTTTATTTACGGCGCCTCGCTTCCCAGACACTGCCGAGAGCCAAGGGGGTCATTAAAAAGAGACTTAATATCGTGTCTTGACTTATAGAACCTAACCTAACCTGTCTAACCTAACCTAACCTTATCTAATCTAACCTTATCACTTTACCTTCCTTCGTGCAATAACTAAGTGAGAGTCTAGGGAGATTTCTGTATTGAAGGGAAAAGAAGAGTGTGAAGAGAAAGGGCGGGTGAAGGGAAGAGAAAAAGAAAAGTGGAGGGGTGAAAGGGAGAATAGGGAAATGGAAGGAAAATGAGAAGTGAATGAAAATGATGATACTATAGTGAATAGAAAGATAATGCGAAGGAGGAGGAGAGAAAGAGAACAAGAGGTGGAGAATGTATGAATGAAGAAAGTTGCAATTCAGAAAAAAAAAAAGAATGAGGAGGAGGAAAATTAAGAGGAGATGAGGGAAGAGAAGAGAAGAGAACGCTACAGAGGAGAGGAGAAAGACGAAACAGGGAGACGAAAAAGAAAACAAAGAAAGAAGAGAGAAAAACAAGAAAAAAATAGACGTGCAGACGAGCGAATAAGAGGAGAGAAGGAGGAAGGAAGGAAGGAAGGAAGGAAGGAAGGAAGTAGTGATAGGCTAAATGAGTGAGTGAGAGTGAGAGATAGAGAGGAGATGATAGCATGAATTACTCCTCTCTCTCTCTCACCTCGGTCATTGTTTGCCGACGTGACATCGCGCCCAGCCTTGCCCAGCAGCCTTGCCCAGCCTTGGTAGCCTTGCCCAGCCTTGCCAGCCTTGCCCAGTCTTGTCTTGCCCTCGCCACTACCACGGCAGCGTCATCGTAGCCTTGGCCAGCATCACCATAGCTTCTGTTGATACGCCCTCTGTTCCGCCTTGTCTCTCAGTGCCTCGTCCTCGTCCTCGTAGCTGTTTCCCTTCCCTGGCCTCGCATCTTGTGTGTGTGTGTGTGTGTGTGTGTGTGTGTGTGTGTGTGTGTGTGTGTGTGTGTGTGTGTGTGTGTGTGTGTGTTATTGAGTTAGCATGATAGTTTTAATGTTTGTGTTGTGTTTGTTGTTGTTGTTGTTGTTGTTGTTGTTGTTGTTGTTGTTGTGTGTGTGTGTGTGTGTGTGTGTGTGTGTGTGGTGAATTGCTTGTTTGTTTGTTTGTTTGTTCGTTTGTTCTTTGTAGTTATTTAATTATTGGTTAGTGGTTGTTATTATTATTATTATTATTATTATTATTATTATTATTATTATTATAATATCATTATTTATTATTATTATTATTATTATTACTATTATTATTATTGTTATTATTACTACATACACTACTACAACAACAACAACTACTACTACTACTACTACTACTACTACTACTACTACTACTACTACTACTACTACTACTACCACCACCACCACCACCACCACCACCACCACCAACAAAAAACAACTAAAATACCACCACCACCATCACCACCACTACAACTTTCCTTCTCCTGTCACTCTCACAACAACTACTTTCACCACCACCACCACCACCACCACCACCACTAAGACCCTGTTCTCCTCCCGCAGGTATGTTGACAGAGCGTCGTCATGGGTGGACTGTACAGCTGGTGTCTTCCTCTTGGTTAGTCCCCTTTCCCTCTTTGCCTCTTTGCCTCTCGTAGCGCAGTGCAGGCCAGAACTCTTGTAACGACCACTCATTTCCCTCTAACCTGTAACCTGTAACCTGTAACCTGTAACTGTTCGACTGGTGACGCCTCGTGTAAGCTCTATATCCTTGGCTCCTGTTTTTTTTTTTCTTTTTTTTTCGTTCTCTTTTTTTTTCTTCCTTCCATCTTTCCTTCCTTCCCTCCCTCCCTTCCTTCCTTCCTTTCTCATTCTTTTTCTGTTTCTTTCTTTCTTCCTTTCTTCCTTCTCTTTCTTTCTTCCTTTTTTTTTTCTTTTTCGTGGTTCTGTGTTGTGTTTTTTTTCCTTCCGTACTTCCCTAACAGTGAGGATAGTTGTGTGATATACCTCCTGCTTTGCCTTCACGTGAAAAGCTAGACAAATCAATCACAATTATAAAGGAATACAAACAAAAAGCTAGATAAATGAATAACAAATGAATCAATAAATACAAACTAGAGATTTAAAGACTTAGGAACTGCATTACAATTACTATATTTCTGATAGTCTTAAAAAAAAAAACTGAATTGAAGGAGAAACGTCAAAAAAAACTTGGAGAAACGTCAAAAAAAGGACTAAATTGAAGGAGAAACGTAATAAAAAGGACTGAATTGAAGGAGAAACGTCAAAAAAAAGGACTGAATTGAAGGAGAAACGTCAAAAAAAGGACTAAATTGAAGGAGAAACGTCAAAAAAAGGACTAAATTGAAGGAGAAACATCTTGAATTATATAAAGTTTAGTTCAACATTTTTTTTCCACTTATATTTACAACTTAGACGATCATACGCAGCTTGTGACATTTACGAGAAGCTTAAGGGATTTCACTCATTGAAGCTTAAACTACAAATATTAGTAATCCTTCACTAAACACACACTAACTCTTCTTGCAATGCGTGTACAGTAATCTTTCAAAGTTCTCGCCAGAGTTAACACGCCATAGTATAAATTAGCAACTTTTTCGATACGTTACTCAAGAATTGAACCAAAAAAACACAAGAAAAAGGTTTACTACACATTTTTTTACTATGAGTGTCATTTTAACCATTCAGAGACTTTATTTAATCTTATACGAGGCGAAGGTTAATATTACTGACGCGATGCGTTACTCAAGAATTGAACCAAAAAACCACAAGAAAAAAATTTACTACATTTTTTTTTTACTATAAGTGTCATTGTAACCATTCAGAGACTTTATTTAATCTTATACGAGGCGAAGGTTAATATGACTGACGCTTATCTTACGTTATTCATCAAAAAATAAACCACAAATATTAAAAAAGGGTTTATTATACATCTCTTATGCTACGAGTGTTCTTTTAACCCTTCATAACATTCACCTAAGCTTGCACGAGGCGAAGCAGGTGTAGCAGTCAAAAGGTTCATGTTACTACGTTACTCATCAAAAATTAAACCAAAAACCCTGAAAAGAGTTTACTATAGACACTTTTTGTTTGCTGTCAGTGTCATTTTAACCTTTTAGAATCTTCAACTAAGCTTACACAAGGCGAAGATGTAGCAGTCAAATATGTTTATATTATTACCTTACTTATAAAAAAAAAACATAAGCATTAAAATAGTTTACTACAGACACTTTTTTTTTGCTACGAGTGTCCTTTTAACCCTTCAAAACCTTCACTTCAAGCTTATACGAGGCGAGGAAGCTGTATTAGTCAAAACATTCATATTACTTACTTTCCTTCATACTTTCTAATATTCCTGAGGGTTAATCTTCCCTTCTTACTTAATCTTGATCTTTAATCCAGCAAGAGTTCAGATTCCCTCACGTGTGGAGTAGAGGAGACTCAGGATGTTCAGGTTACGAATTGAAGTTTATGATGGGAGTGAGTGCAGGATGTTACTTGACTTTTGACCGAGGAGTATTAGTAGTGCTTCTTACTGCCTGGTAGTACGTGTGTGTGTGTGTGTGTGTGTGTGTGTGTGTGTGTGTGTGTGTGTGTGTGTGTGTGTGTGTGTGTGTCATGATGTCATCCCCCTCTCACCACATATACTTCCTGCTGTTGGTGTTAATTTATTCCCTTTAAAATGCATACGGGCCACTGATACCACTCTCACTACAATGTAAACACGTGGCCACTCCCTCTCCCTCTCCTCTCCTCTCCTCCTCCCATCCCATCCCATCCCCTTATTCATCCCACGTCACCAACACCCTCCTCTCCCATCTCCCTTATACCTCACCAACCTCACCCTTTTACCTTCCCCTCTCCCTCTCTCTCCCTCTCCCTCTCCCAACGACCCCCCGGACGCTGCTATTGTGAGCGGGAGAGGCGGATGTGGGCGGCGGCAGCTCAGGGATGTGTGTTGAACGTCCCTATCCAAATAAATGTAGAAGGACCACCGCGCTGCCTCTCACACCCTCTCCCTGCCTCTCCCAGTCTCTTCCTACCTCTGCAACTCTCTTCCGTGTATCTGTCTCTCCAAACCTCTCCCAGCCAGTCACTTGCCTCCCCCTGTCTCTCCCAGTCTCTCCCAGCCTCTTCCGTGCCTCTCCAAGCCTCTCCCAGTTTCTCCCAGTCTCTCCCAGCCACTCCCCTGCCTCTCCCTGCCTCTCAGTCTCTCCCAGCCTCTCCCTGCCTCTCCCTGCCTCTCCCAGCCTCTCCCGTGCCTCTTCCTGCCTCTTCCAGTCTCTCCCAGCCTCTCCCGTGCCTCTCCCACCCTCTCCCAACCTCTCCTAGCCTTTCTCAGCCGCTCCCTGCCTGAGGTTGTGTTACGCCACGTGGTGTTATGTTAAGTTAGGTTTGAGTTGACTTAGTGAGATGAAATGAGAAGAGATTGAGATACGTTAGGTTAGGTTAGGTTAGGTTAGGTTCAATTTCCTTAGGTTTAGTTAGTTAAGGTAAGGTTAGGTGAGGTGAGGTGAGGTGAAGTGAGGTTTAGTTAAGATAAGGTAATGTTAGGTTAAATTAGGTTCAGTTTGCTTAGGTTTAGTAAGGTTAAGGTAAGATTAGGTTAGATTACACTATATAATTTTTCGTTAGGTTGGGTTAGGTTAGGTTAGGCATTTTGAGATTACTACGTATTTGGGCTGCCATTAGGACTACTCTCAAAGGCCACCACGGAGATGACTTGACAAATTCTCTCGTGTTTTTTTTTTCTTGCATTAATGACGCAGGAAATCATTAGAACCAACACACACTAAAAAAAAACGCCCTTAAAAAAATAAAAAAACAGTAACACACACACACACACACACACACACACACACACACACACACACACACACACACACACACACACACACACACACACACACACACACACACACACACACACACACACACAGATAAGAACCAATTAAAGGGCAAGTCAAGATAAGACCAGGAAACGATTGAGAACAGACTCCATTGTTCCAAACCCGACGTGCAACAGGTGCCGCATGAAATGGAGGAGGAGGAGGAGGAGGAGGAGGAGAGAGAAATCTAGAAAGAAGGATAACGATAATAAGACGAAGAGGAAGATGATGGTGAAGGGCTAAAGAAGATGAAGGAGGAGGAGGAGGAAGAAATACAGGGAGAATGATAATTATAATCATAAAAAGAAGAGGAAGATAATGGTGAAGGGTTAAAGGAGGAGGAGGAGGACGAGGAGGAGAGAGTAGAGAGGAGAGGGAAATAGAGGAAGAAGGATAATAATGATAAGACGAAGGAAGGGAGGGATTATTATGAAGGGTGAAAGGAAGAGAAGGAGGAGGAGGAGGAGGAGGAGGAGGAGGAGGAGGAGGAGGAGGAATGGTATCATAAAGTAATAAGTGAAGGAGAAAGAGGAGGAGGAGGAGGAGAAAGAAAAATAAAGAAGATAAAAGGAAGAGGAGGATGGGAGGAGGAGGAAGACGAACAATAGCAGCAAAGGTAGGAACTAGAAATGAAGGAATAAAAAAGAATGCAAGAAAAAGAAGAAAAATAAATAGAAAGAGAGAGAAACAGAATGAAGACAAGAAAATAGAAAAAAAAAACTAGAAACAAAATAAAGAAAAAAACCAAGAACAAGAACAAAAACAAAATCAACCTTACAAAAGAAGAAAAAACTACTACTACTACTACTACTACTACTACTACTACTACTACTACTACTACTACTACTACTACTACTACTACTACTACTACAACACAGAACAAACCACAACACCCAAAGACAACCAACACCCATACACTGCCACCCTCCCTGTTCTTTGTGACTCGAAGGTGGTAGCGGTGGTGGTGGTGGTGGTGGTGGTGAGGGACTGCGCGCCTTCTGGTCTGCCCTCCAAGGCTTTTGAGTCCGAGAGTTAAGATCCGTATTCAGGAACGCTTTGCTCTCACCACGACTGTTTTCCAAGGCCACAGTGATGATAAGCGGGGTTTTCAATAGCGTTTCACCAGTTAGTAGTATAGAAATCTTGTCAATCTGCCTCTAGAACCTTAAAAAACACCCTAAAAACGCTTGTAAATTTAAATAAACCCTCATGAAGAAGTGTTTAAGAATATGAGTGTAATCTGTGTGCTGGAAGGCAAGGCACTGGCTGGGAGGGGAACTTGAGTGAATTGTGAGAGGAGAGAAGGGAGAGGAAGGGGAGATTGTAAGGAGGCTGAGGAATAAAGGAGTGAGAGTGAGGAGAGTGAATAGAATAATGGAGGAGGTAGAGAATATAAGGAATTGGAAAGTAAGAGAAAAGAGAACGGAAGGAAGGAAAAGAATGTTAGGAAGGAGATGAATAGAAATAGGATAATTTGGGATGTAGGGAATATGATAAGAGAAAGGAAACGAAAGGAAGGAAAAGGAAATATATGATAGAATAAAAAGGGAGGATTTAACACAGAAAAAGAGAGAGAGAGAGAGAGAATATGATGAAATGCAAGAGAGACAATTGAAGGGAAGGTGGAGATGAGGAGACATGAAAGGGGAAAGAAGGAAGAATACATCAGAATAGAAGAGAAGTGATGGGGTGAGAGAAATAGAGAGGTGAAGAAAAGGGAAGGAAGAAACAAGGAAGAGAAGAGACTCACGTAGGGAAGAAATGGAGGTTAGGGAGGAGGAAAGAGAAAGAAGGGAAGGGAGGAAGGGAGGATGTTTATATGAAGCTAAAGAAAGTGAAGGGAAAAATGTAGAAAAAGGTTGCACATACGGGAGGGTGAAGAAGGGAAGAAAGGTCAGGGTGAAGAAGAGGGAAGAGCGATGGGGAAGGGAAGGTGTCAGGGTGAAGGAGGTGAAAGGAAGGGCGTCCACGTGGGGAGGGTGAAGGAAAAGACTCTTGTTTATGAAAGAAAGAACGAAAGGGTGTCAAGCTGAGAGGAAAGAAGAGGGGAGTTGAGAGAAGATGAAGGAGAGAAGGGGAAAGAAGGATGTCAGGGTGAAGGAGGGAATGGAGGGCCACGTGTTGAAGGATGAGGGAGGAGAGAAGAGGGGGATTGAGTGAGAATGAAGGAAAGAAGAAGAAAAATCACCCTATATTGAAGGATAAAGGAGGAAAAAAGAGGGGGATTGAGAGAGGATGAAGGAGAGAAGAGGAAAGAATGGTGAAGGATGGAATGAAGGGCCACATGTTGAAGGATGAGGGAGGAAAGAATATGGAGATTGAGAGAGGATGGAGGAGAGAAGAGGAAGGAAGGATGTCATGGTGAAGGAGAGATGAAGAAGGATGGGGAAGGTGAAGGAGGGAAGGGAGAGGAGGGAAGGCATCAAGTCCACATGTTGAAGGATGGGGGAGGAAGTGAAGGAGGGAAAGGGGGAGGGAAGGGAAGGATGGAGGGGGGGAGGAGGGGGAGAGTGGGGAGCAGAAGGTTACTGTAAACAACCTGGGGGAAGCTGACTCAAGGGTTGCCTCCTGACCCGCGCCTCACCCACCAAGTGTTGACTCAGGACCCTTTGCAGCCGCCCACCCACACCCACCCACACCCACCTTACAAGTAGTTATAGTGGTAGTAGTAGTAGTAGTAGTCGTAATAGTAGTAGCAGTGGGAGCGATAAAGAAAATAATCCTCTGCATCTGCCACTTCTCAAATAGTAGTAGTAGTAGTAGTAGTAGTAGTAGTAGTAGTATCGACCTAAAGATTTTCCCGTGAGTACCATGACGCGTTTCCATATTCATTCTGGTGAGTATTTGATCATTTTAAACAGCTTCAGAAACTTATGTGGGGGATTAGAATAGTGAAGACTGGCCATTCATCTTCTGACCTCCATAAACCCTTCCTAAATGTCAATAAAAGGGTCTAATCGTACACGGATCTCAAGGTAAAAATGTGTCCCGGTACTGAAGGAATTAAGATTATCCAGATTTCAAAACAGTGTGGGGAGAGTGTAGGTGTTTGTGAGGCACGATTCGAACTGTGTAGCATGCGAGGCAACCTGAGCCGTTGATATGAGAGGCGAAACACGAGTGGCATCAGGGAACGGGCAGAGGGGACAGCGTGAGGGGTTGAAGGGATAGAGGGGTATGGAGGGGAATGAGTGAGGAGCAGAGGGGACAGGGTGATGGGTGAAGGGATATAGGGGTATGGAGGGGCA
>NC_059303.1:17815708-17943208 GCF_017591435.1 Portunus trituberculatus | reverse complement strand
AGAAAGGGAAAGGGAATGAAAAGAACTCTCTCATGGGAATCTGGTTAATTATCACAGTGACCTTTGAAAGCACCCATGATGAGATAAAGCTTGTCTCTATGTCTGTGTGTGTGTGTGTGTGTGTGTGTGTGTGTGTGTGTGTGTGTGTGTGTGTGTGTGTGTGTGTGTGTGTCATAGGGTAGTGATAATTTACCGAAGATTGAGTAATAAGAATAGCTCTCTCTCTCTCTCTCTCTCTCTCTCTCTCTCTCTCTCTCTCTCTCTTCATATTGGGTGCATTGAATGGTGTTTTTTCGTGATTGACCAAGGATTCTGCATCAGTGATTAGGAAAACAGTCCGTGGGAAGGTGACTGTCCATCTCCGTGGTCCCTGTAGAGTGGTATATGAGAGGACTAACAGTTTTACAGTGTTTTCAAGGGTGTTACATGAGAGATTATGCGTTATCAGAGAGAAAGAAAGACGGACTGACCGACTAACTGACTAACTGACTGACTGACTGACCGACCGAACCATAAACACTCGACAAATCATAACTTTAACATCTTCAGTACCATGATACGTTTTTGTATTCATTTTGCTTACTATTTGGCGATTTTATACAGCTTCAGAAACTTACGTGTAGATTAAGATAGTGAAGATCCTAGCCAGTAATCTTCTCACCTTCATAAACCCTTGCTCATGTAAATAAAATCGTCTAATCACACCCAAAACTCATGGTAAAAAAGCGTCCCAGTACTGAAGGAGTTAACCTTTGAAAAAAAAAAGTTTATGAGAAGACAAAGAGTTTACGAGCGTTTTTAAGGATGTTGTCATGATTCTCCTCTCCTCTCCTCTCCTGTCCTCTCATTTCTTTAATTTCTCCTCTTCTCCTCCTTTTTTCTCTTCTCCTCTCCTCTCTTTAATTTCTTCTCTCCTCTCCTCTCCTCTCCTCTCTTTTCTTTAATTTCTCCTCCTCCTCTCCTTTCTTCTCTTCTCCTCTCCTCTCTTTAATTTCTCCTCTCCTTTCCTCTCTTTTCTTTAATTTCTCCTCCTCTCCTCTCCTTTCTTCTCTTCTCTCCTCTCTTTAATTTTTCCTCCTCTCCTCTCCTCTCCTCTCCTCTCCTTTCTTTAATTTCTCCTCCTACTCCTCCTCTCCTCTCCTCTCCTCTCCTCCATTTAATTTCTCCTTCTCCCATAACCCCCCAAAATAATCACTGTATCCTTTTGAAATTATCAGTGAGTGGACAAAATAACTGACGGGTGTTTTTAAGGGTGTTTGAATGATTCCTACTATAAGAACTACCCCAGCAGAGAGAAAAGAAGACCCAAAACGAAAATACACTCATGAAAACTCAATAAATGGCTGTAACCTTAAAAAAACCAGTCATTATAAGAGGGCAAGTAGATTACGAGTGATTCCTTTGATAAGAACTTTACACCATGAGAGAGAAAAAGACGAGAAAATAAAAATGAATGAATAAGTACACCCATAATGACCTCACAAATGACCGCAACCTTTAAAAACATTCAATTAGAGGATAAAATAGTTTACAAGTGTTTTCAAGGGAATTTGACTTGTTGCTTTGATAAGAACTACACCATCAGAGAGGGAAAAAAAAGACAAAATACAAAAATACACCTAAGAAAACCCAACAAATGACTGTAACCTTTGAAAAATAGTCAGAGAGGACAAAAAAAGAATTACGAGTCTTTTCAAGGGTGTGTAAATGATTCCTAACTACACCGTCAAGGGGGAAAAAGGCAAAAAATGAAAATAACACCCATAAAACCCACCAAATGACTGTAACCTTTAAAAAACCAGTAGAACATGAGAGAGCCAACCATTGAAGCTCCAAAGCGAACATTAGCATACCAACGTTCAGCTGTGTGTGTGGTGGAGGGGCGGAAAGGCCATTTAACCCCCTCAATACTGGGACACATTTATCTTGAGTTTGTGTGCGATTAGACCATTTTATTGACATTAGGAAGGGTCTGTGGGGTTCAAAAGCTTAATGGCCACAGTCTTCACTATTTCAATACCTCACATAAGTTTCTGAAGCTGTATAAAGTCACAAAATAGTAAAAAAAAAGGTAATATGGAAACGCGTCATGGTACACAATGGGTTGATACTAGTGTTTGGTGCACCGCTACGCCGATCCCGCCTCCCTCCCGTCTTGGCCAATGCTGTACGGGAAGTGACACCAGTGAGACGATTGAGGATGTTGTGAATGGACTGTGTGGTGATAGTAGTAATAGTAGTAGTAGTAAGTAGTTGTACTAGTGGTGGTGGTGGTGGTGATAGGAGGAGGAGGAGGAGGAGGAGGAGGAGGAGAAGGAGGAGGATGAGGAAAGGAAAGTAGTTATGTGTATGATGGTGATGTTAATTGTGGTAATCTTTCTCTTTCTGTTTCCTCTCCTCTCCTCTCCTCCTCTCCTCTCCTCTCTTCTCCTCAAGTTTTCGTCCTCCTCCTCTCCTCTCCTCTCCTCTCCTCCTCCTCCTCCTCCTCCTCCTCTCCTCTCCTCTCCTCTCCTCTCCTCTCCTCTCCTCCTCCTCCTCCTCCTCCTCCTCCTCCTCCTCCTCCTCCTCCTATATCTACCTCTAACTTTCATCCTACCGTAAAATTAACAACAACAACAACAATAATATATCACGAAAACCGCGACACTTTAACAAACCCATTTCACTACAACAATATATTTTACCATTACTCTTTTCCTTTTATTTTTGTTCTTTTGTTGTTTTCCGAGTTTTTATTCCGTGAATTTTCGTATAGCGGCTTCGTTTGTGTGGTAAATGGTTGATCTAGGATGGATAGATGGATGGATGGATGGATTGGTGAATGGTTAATGGATGCATGGACAAGAAAACCTCGATATTTATTTATTTTCTGACTTTTCTTCCTGTTCCTTCTTTATTCGCCTCTTTCTATATTCCCTTCACTCATCACTCCGTCTTTCACACCATCCTGACGTTAAAAACACCAATAACAGCAACAACGAAAAAATCAAGCAAAAAGAAGCAGCACTCACCGGTGACCAAATGATACTACAGTCTGTCTACTCTGAAATAGCTCCTGGTCTGAATGGTGTCCCAGGGATGCGTGGTTGTCAGGTCTTGAGGAAAACCGTAGTCTATCCTCGTCATAAGTGTGCTGATCAATGGAAAGCAAGTATTATTCACATCAGATCAGTTATATCATCAATAAGCTACAGTATGATTGGAACCCAGGAGCCATTTTAGTGTAGACAGGCTATAGACACTTCGGTAGTAATAATGTACAGTGGTATGCTACAGATGGGTGATGGATGGGAAGTGGATGGTTTAGGGCCGTATTTAGAAACGCTTTGCTCACACCACGACTACTTTTCCAAGGCCACAGAGATGATTGGCGAAGTTTTCAAGAGTGTACATATCTTGTCACTCTGCAAAAATACTCTGCTCTCTCACCGCGACTATTTCCCAAGGCCACAGATCTGATTAAAGAGGTTTTCAAGAGTGTTTCTACAGTTAATTATGTAGAAATCTTGTTACTCTGCCTCTTCTTCTTCTTCTTCTTCTGCAGCTGCTCCCATGTTCATATGGGGTCGCTGTTCCTCACTAGTCTTCTCCACAAGGCTCTGTCCCCAAACTCCTCTCCACTCAATCCTCTCTCCCTCAGGTCCTCTCCAATACGATCCTTCCATCTTTTCTTTGGCCTGCCACGTCGTCTTCTTCCCTCCACTTCCATATCCAATATCCTTCTGCCGACATATCCTTCTTCTCGCCTTTTGATATGACCGAACCATCGCATTCTCCTTTCTTGTACTTTCTTTGTCACCTCCGTTACTTTGGCTGTTCCTCTTATAAAATTGTTTCTCACTTTATCCCTCCTTGTCACCCCAAGCATCCACCTTAACATTCTCATCTCAGCAACCTCCAACTTATTCTCCTGTGCTTTCTACAACCGTAAAACAATCTTAAAAACACTGCTCTCTCACCACGACTATTTCCCAAGGCCTCATATGAGTGGCGAGGTTTTCAAGAGTGTTTTTACAGTTAATAGCGTAAAAATCTTGTCACTGCCTCTAGAACCGGAAAAACACCTTAAGAATCTCGTGTGAATTTGAATAAAGCCTTTTGAAATAGTGGAGGTGAAGCACAGAGGAGTTTGAGAATACAAGCCTTTAGTCAGGTGCCTTACTCCACGTGTCTGGCTTGGCTTGGCTTGGCTTGGCTTGAGTCCAGGGCTTTGTGAGAGGGTAGGGAAAAAATGAAAGGGAAACAAGTATGATAGGAATGTGTTGATTTTGAAGGGGCGTGAGGAGTAGTACGTAGCAGTTGGAGTAGTAGTAGTAGTAGTAGTAGTAGTAGTAGTAGTAATAGTAGTAGTAGTAGTAGTAATAGTAGAAATAGCAGCAGTCGTAGTAGTAATAGTAGTAGTAGTAGTAGTTGTTGTTGTTGTTGTTGTTGTTGTTGTTGTTGTAATAGTAGAAATAGTAGTAGTAGTAGTACTAGTTGTAATAGTAGAAATAGTAGTAGTAGTAGTAGTAGTAGTACTAGTTGTTGTAATAGTAGAAATAGTAGTAGTAGTAGTAGTACTAGTTGTTGTTGTAATAGTAGAAATAGCAGCAGTAGTAGTACCAGTTGTTGTTGTAATAGCAGAAACAGCAGTAGCAGTAGTAGTAGTTGCAGCAGCAGCAGCAGCAGCAGCAGCAGCAGCAGCAGCAGCAGCAGTGGCAGCAGCAGCAGTGGTTGTTGTGCAGCAGCAGCAGCAGCAGCAGCAGCAGCAGCAGCAGCAGCAGCAGCAGCAGCAGCAGCAGCAGCAGCAGCAGTGGCAGCAGCAGCAGCAGCAGCAGCAGCAGCAGCAGCAGCAGCAGCAGCAGCAGCAGCAGCAGCAGCAGCAGTAGTTGTGTTGTGGTGTGTGTGGTGGTAGTGCAGCAGCAGCAGCAGCAGCAGCAGCAGCAGCAGCAGCAGCAGCAGCAGCAGTAGCAGCAGTAGCAGCAGCAGCAGCAGCAGCAGCAGCAGCAGCAGCAGCAGCAGCAGCAGCAGCAGCAGCAGTAGCAGTGCTTCTACTCAAGACCATGACCTAATGGCAGAAAGAAGCACCAGCCAAGGAGCCATGTCGTCGCATGGATGAGGTGCCGTCTTTCATTCTCCTCCTCAGATCAGCCCTCCTGTGTCTCAGGGGGACAAGGCATTCCACTCCCATACCTGCAGATTTAAGTGGCCTTGACTGCGAGGCTACAGTGGTGGAGAGTGGCATAAGATTAGATAGAGTAGAGGTAGAGTGAATTTATAGCTAACAACTAATGTTTATATTATAGAGTAATAGATATGGTTGGATGCCACAGTCATTAGCGAGAGTTGGGGCTAATGACCTCCAAGTAGTGGAGCCCCTAATTGACGCATCAATAAACATGGGGTGGAGGTATTCTGTAGTAAAAAAAAAAAAAAAAAAAAGTAGTAGTAGTAGTAGTAGTAATAGCAGCAGCAGTAGTAGTAGTACTACTAGTAGTAGTAGTAGTAGTAGTAGTAGTAGTAGTAGTAGTAGTAGTAGACACACTTATACAAAAAAAAATAAAAATATACCTAGAAAAATAAGTGTAAAATTGATAGCGTTCGTGAAGAGAAGGAGGAGGAGGAGGGCCGGTTCACCTCCAACTAGAGACGCGTGTGTGAGTGAGCGCATGCGTGAACGTTGAGTAAATTATGGCGCGGGAAGAAGGGCATTTGGAGGGTAGGGAAGAGGAGGAGGAGGAGGAGGAGGAGGAGGAGGGGGGGGTGGCGGGGTTGGCGTGTGTGTGAAAGGAGGTGAAGGTGTCAGGGGCAAGAAGAGGAAGATAAGGAAGACGAGGAAGAGGAGGAGGAGTAGAAACAGGAACACAAGGAGCAAGAAATTGAGGAATGGATGTAAGGAAAAGAAAGAGATGAGGAAATGAAGGAAGGAGAGGAGAGAAGGAAAGGGAGGAGGAGGAGGAGGAGGAGGAGGAGGAGGAGGAGGAGGAGGAGGAGGAGGAGGAGAGAAGAGAAGAGAGAAGATTGCATAAAACTTCAGGGCAGATGTCAGGGTCGTGTGTGTGTGTGTGTGTGTGTGTGTGTGTGTGTGTGTGTGTGTGTGTGTCACACACACACACACACACACACACACACACACACACACACACACACACACACACACACACACACACACACACACACACACACCCGGACATCCACGCCTAGAGAAAGCCGTGCACTACTCCTCCTCCTCCTCCTCCTCCTCCTCCTCCTCCTCCTCCTCCTCCTCCTCCTCCTCCTCCTCCTCCTCCTCCTCCTCCTCCTCCTCCTCCTCCTCCTCCTCCTCCTCCTTGCTGGGAATAGCCACTGCAAACTTCACACACACACACACACACACACACACACACACACACACACACACACACACACACACACACACACACACACACACACACACACCGTTATCCGTCCGACAGCTCTCTAAAAGTCCTCTCTCTCTCTCTCTCTCTCTCTCTCTCTCTCTCTCTCTCTCTCTCTCTCTCTCTCTCTCTGGCCAGATGAACTCATTATTTACAACACAATCGGTGACTCGCATGGATGTCTAGATTAATAAAAGGATTACAATGAGAATAAAATTGACTTGTAGATTGATATTTAGTTTGTTGATTCCGTGTTGCTTCACCAGGATAGATAGATAGATTAAGTGATAGATAGAGTGATGTTTTGTTAGTTATATTTGTCAGTCAGTCAGTTAGTCAGTTAGTTAGTTAGATGGATGAGCACAGAGTCAGTCAGTCAGTCACTCACTCACTCACTCACTCACTCACTCACTCACTCACTCACTCAATCAGATCAGGGAGAACACAACCAAACTTAATCCCTTCAGTACCATGACCCGTCCCTTTTCCATATCCATTGTGCTTACTATTTGGTGATTTTATACGTTTGCAGAAACTCATGGAGGGGAATAAAATAGTGAAGACTGTGGCTATTAATCTTCTGACCTCCATAGAGCCTTCCAAATGTCAATAAAATGGTCTAATCACACACAAATCTCGAGGTAAAAATGTGTCGCAGTATGGAAGGGGGGATCAACCAAATCAAACGAGGCCAAACTAGAGCAGACGTAGATAACTAAACATAACGTAGCACCACCAAATTAACACGAACCTACAATCCAACACCACACTCATAACCCGCCTAGCCAGCATTTCTAAGCACACATAAGGCAGGCAGTCAGTGAGGCAGGGAGGCAGGCAGGGAAGCAAGCAAGCAGGTTGGCGAGGCGGAAGCGAAGCAACAGGTGACAGAAGCAAACAGGTGAAATCCAGAATTCTGATGCTTCTTAGGTAACTGTGGTGTTGTGGTGGTGGTAGTGGTGTGTGGTAGCCCTGATAGTGAGGCTTCGTTAGTGGTGTGGTGTTGATGTGGTGTTTTTGGTGTGTTTTGGTGCAGAGAAAAAGTAGGTAGTGAATCGGTGAGAGAGAGAGAGAGAGAGACACACACACACACACACACACAAACACTTAAGATAATAAAAGTGATGAAAAAAAATAACAAAGAAGAAGAAGAAGAAGAAGAAGGGAAATATTTTTATAACTTCACTTTTACTACTCAAAGAACATGACTAGTGAAAAGTAAACAAATAAAAAGAAAAATAAATAAAAAGTGCGTACACAAAGGAATGTAAACGAAGAGCGAATCAGTATTAATATTGTGAAGGTAAACCAGAGAGAGAGAGAGAGAGAGAGAGAGAGATTTTAAAGGAGTCATATACAAAACCACATCCACTACAAAGAAACAAATCAATAAATAAAGCATAAAAGGAACACACAGTACTAAATGACTGATGGAGTAGAGGACAAAACAAATGAGTAGCGAACTAAATGACCAACAAATGAGTGAGAGGGAGAGGTGCAGAGTACAGGAGAAAGGAACAAAGGAAGAGAGGTGTAAATGAAAAGGTAAATGACCCTAATGGAATTGTAAAAAGGATGATAAAGGAACACAAAGGCTCGGAGGCAGTAACCGAAGAAGAGGAGGAGGAGGAGGAGGAGGAGGAGGAGGAGGAAAGGAAGACGGAGGAGAAGGAGGAAGCGGGGAATTCCCACTTCTGGATTTTACCTGTCTGAAGAGAGAAGAGGAGAAATAAGAAAAAGAAAAAGAAGAAGAAAAGAAAGAGGAGGAGGAGGAGGAGAAGACACAACTGTTTGAGCCCAGGTGGAGGTGATGTGGATGCAATGATGTGGATAATGTTCTCATAATGTGGATATAAAGTGGATGTGAGTTAGTATTGACTCTGGGAAGGAAGGAAGGAAGGACAGGTGGATGTCAGGGCGTGGAGTGGACAGTGTAATGACAGGTGTGGATGGGAAAGGTGTTGTGTGGAATTAATATAGCGTGGAGTAGTGTGTGTGTGTGTGTGTGTGTGTGTGTGTGTGTGTGTGTGTGTGTGTGTGTGTGTGTGTGTAGTGAAAGGGAATTTAATTTAGTAGGTCAGTTATGACGTGTACTTTGTGTGTGTGTGTGTGTGTGTGTTTGTGTGTTTGTGTGTATGCGTATACGCTCGTGTATGTGCGTTACTTAACAAGACATCACACACACACACACACACACACACACACACACACACACACACACACACTAGGGAACGATGTAGCAGTAGTGGTGGTGGTGGTGGTGGCCCGGTTGGCAGTCTGCCCAGTGGGTAGTGGAGGAGGAGGAGGAGGAGGAGGAGGAGGAGGAGGAGGAGGAGGAGGAGGAGGAGGAGGAGGAGGAGGAGGAGGAGGAGGAGGAGCGGATAGGGAGGGTGAGGGTGAGCCCAGAGTTCCAGTACAGACCAGCTCCAGCTTTCCTCCTCCTCCTCCTCCTCCTCCTCCTCCTCCTCCTCCTCCTCCTCCTCCTCCTCCTCCTCCTCCTCCTCTTCAAAGATATCCCAATTAAAACATCAAATAGTCATGTAATGTTTCTCTCTCTCTCTCTCTCTCTCTCTCTCTCTCTCTCTCTCTCTCTCTCTCTCTCTCTCTCTCTCTCTCTCTCTCTCTGAATTAAAAGAAGAAAAAGAAATATAACGTCCTGAAATTAACATGCATTATTCACCGTCATTCTTTTCACCTCTTGTTAACATTTTTAGTTTATTTTATTGTATTTTGTTTATTTTCCATAATTTTATTTTGTTTTTATTATTTTTTATCATGAGAAAGTCTTGGTATGTATGTAGTTTTTTTTTCTATTTTGCTTTTTCTTTGTTTACTTTTTTTTTATATATATATATTTTGGTGGTATCGTATTGGAATCGTGCTGTTATCGTACATTTGTCTCCCTGTTTGGACTTATCTTGTCCGCTTAGGTTCAGCTTAGAGAGAGAGAGAGAGTATATACATAAGAATTATCATCTGTATTCCCTCTTTGTATAGTAATAGCGTGACCTTTGTGTCTGTCTGTCTGTCTGTCTGTCTCTCCTCTCCTCTCTCTTCTCTCTCTCTCTCTCTCTCTCTCTCTCTCTCTCTCTCTCTCTCTCTCTCTCTCTCTCTCTCTCTCTCTCTCTCTCTCTCTCTCTCTCTCTCTCTCTCTCTCTCTCTCTCTCTCTCTCTCTCTCTCTCTCTCTCTCTCTCTCTCTCTCTCTCTGCCGGTCTGCCCTCTGTTTGTTTGATACTGACTCGCGCGCGCACACACACACACACACACACACACACACACACACACACACACACACACACACACACACACACACACACACACACACACACACACGGAGAGGAGGGTTAGGTTAGGTTAGGTTAGGCTTAAGTAAGGGTTGGTTCATAAATCGTTATCTCCGCGTTATATAAAGATGGGACCGTTTGCAGATAAGAGAAAAAGTTTTACAGTGTTGGGAAGGGCCTCTTTTATTTCCTTGCCTTTCTTTTTTTTTTTTTTTTTTCTTTTCTTTGTTTATTTCTTTCTTTGGCTTTTACCTTTCTATTTTATCGTTTTGTCTCTTTTCTTCGTCCTTCTTCTTTCCATTCTTTTCTTTTTTTATTGTGTCTTTCTACATATTCATCTATCAATACATTTTTACTCATTTCCACTCTTGATTCAGTCACTTAATATTCTAATTCGTCTGTTCATTCATCTATTCAAGTTTAAAAGTGCAACTACTCATGAAAAGAAGACAAATAACTCAATACAATCTTCCTAAGGGCGAACACAGAGAAGAAACACAAATGTACTTGAGTCAGGGAACACAACAGAACATTTAATCACAAGTTTCTAGTTTATCTGAAAATAAAACTCTAGACTTCTGAAAATATACACGGAGTTAAGTTAAGCCAGGCAATGCGAGAGAACGTCAGTCATAATTTCCAGAACATTTAATCATAAGTTTCTAGTCTAACTGAAAGTGAAAACTCTAGACTCCTCAAAATACGCACGGGGTTAAGTTAAGCAATGCGAGAGAACGTCAATCATAATTTTGCACAATCTTCCTGAAGGTAAAAACTCCATAAACCCTCAAAAAAACCTACTTGAGCTGGAGAACCGTCAGAACTTTCATGATAACTTCCTTACTTTTGAGGAAGATGGCGAGGAAAAATAGCAGTTAACTTCAAGACAGGTTGCTCGTTGCAGTTTAGGGAAGATGAGGGAAGAAAATAACAGTAAAAATAACAATAACTCATTATAATTTCGCGCTGTCTTTTCGGGAAGCTGAATAAGAAAAAAAATATATATATAAAAGAATAAATAAATAAATAAGTAAGTGAATAAACAAACATATGCTTGAGTTTGGAAAAGCGTCGTATTATGTAGTCTGTCTTGAGAGAGAGAGAGAGAGAGAGAGAGAGAGAGAGAGAGAGAGAGAGAGAGAGAGAGAGAGAGAGAGAGAGGTTGATCGTTATAACCGTGCAATCTTTTCTGAACATGTAAAGTGAAGGTAAGAACAAACACATCAGAAATTATCATCATAAATCCGTAGTTTTGTGGAAAAAAATAACAAAAAAGAACAAACTAAGAACATCCTCATTATAATATCGTAGAACTTTCATAAATTTGTAGTTAGTGAAAGAAATGATACCTGAAATAATAATAATAATAATAAGAAGAAGAAGAAGAAGTTACTCATTATCCTATATTCTTTTCTGGAAGTATCGTAACGCCTTGTCTTGGCTCTGTGTTCTGAAACGCTTTAGTGACTGTAATTTAGGGCCACAGAGATTATTAGGTAGATTCTCAAGAGTATTTCCTTAGTAATAATGGCCACAAAGATGATTAGGTAGATTATCAAGAAAATTTATCACGGAGAAATCTTATTAATATGTCACTATAATCGTAAAAGCATCCTTAAGGCTTAAACCAGTATTACTTCAAGCGAAGTCTTTTGAATGTAGAGTCGGTGCGGCGCAGAAGTGTTTCAGAATATGGTGGTTGAGGTGCAGCAGCAAGGTGGTGCACGCGTGGCTGGTCTGGGGCTGGGATCGCGACAGGATGGTCTCAGGCGTTAAAGTCCCAGAGACGGGAGTGGAGGGAGTCTGAACCCACTTCCTGGTGTAACGGTGCTCCCGCTGCCCGACTCCTCCCGCTCCGCTGCTCCTACCGTTCCTGCCGCTGTCTCCTCCCTCACCCTGCTTCCATCACTGCTCACTGCTCCACCGTACTGCGTTTACAAGCATTAAGTTTACCAATTGCATTTGGTGTTGTATTTTTAACCGCTCATGACTATTTTCAAAAGCCACACAGGTTATTAGTACGGTTTGCATGCTGTTGTCTCCGCCCTTAAGCTTCAGTCACTGCTACACGGCACTGCGTTGACAAGCTTAAAGTTTACGTATTCCTTCTGCGTTACTTTATTGTGAAACGTTTCTCGTCTCTTATCAGTGTGTTTCACAGGCAACAGTGGTTATTTGTCAGGTTTTCATGTGTTTTCTTCCTCTTTCACCTCCCTTGCATCTTTGCTACAGTCTACTGACTCAAAACATTTACATATTCCTTTTGCAACATTATCGCCCTTTTAAAACACTTCAATACTGAGACGCATTTTTACCTTGAATCTGGGGTATGATTGGATTATCTTATTTGCATTATGAAGGATGTAGAGAGGTGCAAAGATTAATGGCCAGAATCTTTACTATCCTGATCCCTACATATGTTTCTGAAACTGTATAAAATCGCCAAAATAGTAAACAGAATGAATAAGAAAACGCGGCATGGTAATGAAGGGTTAAAACGCTACACTCTCTTGCCAGGGCAACTTTCCAAGGCCATAGATGTTATTTATTGGCTTTTTTCATGTTTTTTCCCCTTTCTCTGATCTCACTTCCATCACTTTTACACTACATATCGCCGTTTTGTAAAACACCACTCTCGCCACCACTATTTTCAAATGACGCACCGTTATTTTTGTTGGACCTTCGTGTTTCCGTCCACGGGTGATGCAGAATCCGTGTTTTTTATCAGTAGCATCACAAAACACAGCGGCCACAACACTAGGTCGCCTGTATCTCGTTTTCTTTACTGGATTTTGCATAATGTGACTTCCTAGCGTGAAGATAACATTGTGCTTGACCTAAATGAGACGCTTCGTGGGGTGGGGTGGGGTTCTCTCTCTCTCTCTCTCTCTCTCTCCTAGATTTTTGTGGGGAAGCTGTACATATTTTTTTTCTCCTTCATTCAAAAATTTCCCGTGTGTGTGTGTGTGTGTGTGTCAGGAAGCAGAGATCGGACGTGAAAGTTAGCACGTGATATTCTTTTCCTGCTTTTGTTACCGCAAGTTTATTTTTAGTCTCAGGTTGGTTCATTGACTTACAACTGATGCATTTATAGTCACTTCTCCATTAATTAGTGGCTGATGCATGGAAAGCTTAGTATTCATACCCGTGAGGGAAAATAAGGATGCTAGGTAGGTTGGCTGATTGACTGCAACTAATGGCCCTGTTCTACCTGTGCAGGGGTGGGCCGGATGGCGGCGACGGAGGGCCAGATTCGCTTCAGCGGCCACACGCTGGACAAGGCCACCAAGGCGAAGGTGACGCTGGAAAACTATTACTCCAACCTCATCGCACAACACCTGGAGAGGAAACAAAGGTGAGTACGTGCAGGAGAAACAGAGTGCATTTTTTTTTTTTTTTTTTTTGTGTGTAAAGGGAAAGTCTAGCCAAGGGCAACAAAGATAATTAAACAAAAAAAAATTCAGTTAGATGCCAGTCCCCCAGCAGGTCCAGGAGAGTTAGCCAAAGAATGGGATAAACGTTTTGAAACCTCCCACTTAAAATGAGTTAAGGTCATAGGAAGATGGAAATTAAGAAGCAGACAGGGAGTTCCAGAGTGAAGCAGTGAGTGCTGAGTCATGGGGAGGAGACAGAGACAGGGGTAACACACTCACATATTTCCATCTATCTCCAGAAATTTATCCAACCTTTGAAATCCTCGTATTACCTTGAGTACTGAGTCTGCACCAATGTTATCTGCTCCTATGTTATCACTAGTGGTGTTTGATTTATCCAGGAAAGACAAGACAGGATGTGCGGTTGATATTAACATTACTGGCATTTCTTGCACTGTATCTTTTCCTATACTTAGTTAATTTACCAACATTCATTCCTCACACAAACCAACTACCTGTGAATCCTTTTATTATTAGTCACGGCAGATGATAACTGTACTGTTATTTATGACTTCAAATACTTAATATATCTCCATTAACTCTCATAAGCCTGGAGTACCTCGGGACTCTCTTAGAAATCTTTGAAGTTTACACCTGTTGTCCCTTCATAGGCAAGACAAGTTGGAGGAGAGCATGAAGGAAGAGGGGTTGTCGGAGGACCAAAAACAGGAGAAACGACAGCAGCATGCCCAGAAGGAAACAGAATTCCTGCGCCTCAAGAGATCTCGCCTTGGTGTAGAGGACTTTGAAGCTCTGAAGGTCATTGGCCGGGGAGCATTTGGAGAGGTAGGTGGTGTGGCTTTGTCTTGAGTCTTACCTTATCTATGAACCAATGGGCTTAGGATATTAGGGATGTGTGCATGAGTGTGTGTTGCTTCATCTGTTGTGTTTGGTGCTGCTGTGTGGGTTGGCTAGCCTGGTATGTAAATAGACAGCTGTGGGAAATACATGCACATCAGATAGTTTTTTTTTTAATATGAAGTCAGAACTGTTTAGATGAGATTGTATCCTACACCTATAGTTTTTTTTTTTTTTATTTATGTTTGGGGTGTTTGAATGAGAATATAAGTTTTGTGTGTGTTTTAATCAGTTTCAGAAATGTTAGAGTATGAAAGCTTTGGTGATTTCCTTTGAATCCTTCATTTATTTTGTGTTATGTTGTGTTTTGGAAGGCTGCTGTGTTGTGTTACTATCTGGGGAAGCATTTCCTGAAGTGTCCTGAATTCTAGTTTGCTATGTTTTTTATTACAGTATACATAAATAGACACTCTTTAGAATTGATTTAGTTTGTGTTGTGTTTTGGAAGACTGCTGTGTTGTGTTACTATCTGGTGAAGCATTTCCTGAAGTTTCCTGAATCTTAGTTTGCTGTTTTTCACAATATAAATAGACACTCTTTAGAATATCATGAAGGATTGTACTTTGTTGAAGCTTCTGGTCATAATGATGAGATTGTTTAACTATTTATTGCATTTTCATAAAGATTAGAAGTTCAAGAAGTCAGATTTTTATTATTATTTTTGTCACCTGAAAGTTTATGGTGTGTAGGCAATTTTTAACCCTCTTCTGTATATTCATAAAGATTAAAAGTTCAAAAAGTGTAATTATTTTGTTGTCATCTGAAACCAAGCAAGTGAATATTGTAGTCATAGCAAAGCATAAGAGAGAGAGAGAGAGAGAGAGAGAGAGAGAGAGAGAGAGAGGTGGACTAATTATCTCATTCCATTCAGGTACGATTAGTGCAAAAAAAGGATACTGGCCACATCTACGCCATGAAGATCCTACGAAAGGCAGACATGTTGGAGAAGGAGCAGGTGAGTCTTTGTATTGTCCTCAAGAGTCAAGACTTAGTGAGCCTTGCTGCGTAGTATTCCTTCCTCTGCACTCTGATAGGTGTTGTATTGTAAAAACCTTCAGCTTGTATCCAATTTTTTTTTTTTTTTTTTTTTTTTTTTTTTTTAGCTGCACCCTTATATATACTGTATTTAGGAAGTCTTCATTGTTTATTAGCTAAGAAATTATTGCCACTGTTATTCCTCAGCCAGAAGAAATGCATGATTCATAAGAAAATCAAGATATTTACTTTGTTTTGTGAGATTCCACTTGATTTTCTCTTCACTCTTCACTCTGGACAAAGCAAGAAAAGTCCTCTCAGACAAACATTATTTATGACAATCACACATCCTGTTCACATGCTTGATCTCAGTGTACTTTCAAATACAGGAAGCTTCAAGTATAGAGAGGAGAATATGTAATAATTGTAGTGTCACTTTTACATGGACAGTCAGTGATGCAATAGGAGGATTCAGTAGTTTCAGTGATACATGTGCAGTTGTTGATGCAGCGTTGTGGTTGCAGGTGGCACACGTAAGAGCTGAGCGAGATGTGCTGGTGGAGGCCGATCACCAGTGGGTCGTCAAGATGTACTACTCTTTTCAGGACCCAATCAACCTCTACCTGGTGATGGAGTTCTTGGCTGGAGGTGTGTGTGTGTGTGTGTGTGTGTGTGTGTGTGTGTGTGTGTGTGTGTGTGTGTGTGTGTGTAATTAATGCTTCTGATGTAATAGTAGTAGTACTGATGGTAAGGAGAGAAATTTGGTGAGTTTAAAAGACAAACAAATGCGTCTTTTGACATCTTGAAGGACAATAGTCAAAAGAACAAAAGGAATTAAATTACTTTACAGGAAGATCAGAAATAAACATTACTCTTGGTGTATTTACCTATTTGTATTTACCTAGTTGTAGTTTTACAGGGCCTGGGCTTTATGCTCGTGTGGCCCCATCTCCATATCTACACTTATCCAATTTTTCTTTAAAACTATGCACACTCGTTGCTGACACAACTTCCTCACTCAAACTGTTCCACGTCTCAACACATCTTTGTGGGAAACTATATTTTTTAACATCTCTCAGACATCTCAGCTTTTTACTATGCGATCTTGTGCTTCGAATGTCATATTCTTCTCTCGGGATCAGTTTCTCATTATCCACTTGGTCCATTCCATTGATCAGTTTATTGATCAACGGTGTGTGTGTGTGTGCGTGTGCGTGTGTGTGTTATTTTAGGGACTAGTCTTTTATCTGATGTTCATTGCTTTTCTGAAGAGATGGTTTACAACTATAAAAAGAAAATGTGAAAGACTAGTAAGCCATCCTACCCCATAAGGGACAATGATGAAGTGATCCCTTGCTTGTTATGTTAAATCAATGAAAGCTTCCAGAAACAAGCCACAAGAGGAAGCATCTCACTCTTGGCCTAGAAATGAGTGGAAGAATTTTGCTGATCATAAACTTTGTCAGTGGTACAATAAAGAGCATGAATTTTGTTCATAGTGACCACAGTTGATGGTCTTTGTGTTAGGTTGTACACCAGTATCTCATGTGTTATTTGTTCCTCTCCAGGTGACATGATGACTTTATTAATGAAGAAGGATACATTGTCAGAAGAATGCACTCAGTTCTATATTGCGGAGACGGCTCTTGCCATTGACTCCATTCACAAACTTGGCTTCATTCACAGGTATAGTGACTCATGGCTTTCCCCTGCTTTGGTAAGACTTCTATTTCATGATGAGTGCATTTCATCAGATTATCATATTTTTGCCTTAGCAGAAGATTAACTCAGATATTTCAATTGTTTGTGATTTTCCCTCTGCTGTGAATTTGTTTTGTGAGGTTTCTTTGACACCACTGTGTTAGAAAGTAAACAGAAATGTCCCTGTTTATAAATAGTAACTTATATAGTGGAAGTTACTTTGAATGATGTCTTTTGTTCCCTCCACAGAGATATCAAGCCCGACAACCTTCTTTTAGATGCCAGAGGACACATAAAGCTGTCTGACTTTGGCTTGTGTACAGGAATGAAGAAGTCTCATCGCACAGAGTTTTACAAAGACCTCAGTCAAGCTAAACCGTCCGATTTTAGTAAGTCTGAGATGACTGGCCAGTGTGATGTGTTGCTTGGGGATTGTAGCTTGGGATGAGTTCTCTTGATTAAATGGTCTTTGTTTAGATTTTTCAGTCTGTATAAAGATGATTGATTATAGAGAGAAGATTCTTTAGTTGATAAGAGTATAGAGGGAAGACTAGTTAATCTGCTTCTATATTTATATCACGAATTTTGCATTGCAGAAAGTTGATAATGAGAGTATACAGAGAGAGTTCCTTAGTAAATTTGCATAAATCTTCATTCAGTTTAAGCTCTTTTACACCACATAAAGATGATATTAATGAAGATACAAGGGAAGATTCTGTAATAAATCTATCTATATACAGTAAATCTACTACAAATATTTTGACACTGCATAAAGATGATGTTATATTACAAAAGGAAGAATCTCTAGTAAGCAATATTATTCCTTGTTTGTTTGTGGGAACAAGTTAACAGAGGGTGGAGGAAAATACTCACTGGAAATTGACGCTTTGCAATCTTGATCAAGGAAACAACTTATAGAGTCGGTGCGTTTTTTGTCTCGGTAGCTTTAACTCAGTGCAGGGGTGTGATTGGATGGCTTGCATGGGATAGGAAGGTGTCAACTCACTGCAGGGGTGTGATTGGATAGCTTGCATGGGATGGCAAGGTGTCAACTCTCAGAAATGTGATTGCTTCAAGTATCTTATGAAGTAGACTTGACATTTGATTATCTTCATATTATTTTGCTTTATTTTGAGATATGCTGCTTAAGTTTATTAGTCATATAAGTTTGGCACTCCATTAATTTGATTTTTGTTTCCTCCATTCCCTTCCCCCTTCTGTTCTTTATCTTTCTTTTACTTCTTAATGTTTTGTTAAATAAACTAATGTCTTTCCTTAATCCTCCTTGTTTGGGTAATTTTTTTTCTCATTGCTTATTTGATGATGTGATCTGTTCATCATTTGTTTGTGCTTTCTGCATATGTAACGTTTTTGCTTTAACTTGTTTATCACTTATATTGCAACTCCTCATGTTTACTAACTCTTCCTAAATATTAAATGCATAATCTTGCCTCTCTGCTCTCTGCTGTGCTGTCTGTTCTCTGCTCTCCTCTGCTTGCCGTAAATGTTAACTTTGCATCACATCTTTTACTTTTGCTTCCAATCCTGTTCCTCCTGTTCCTCCTCTTCCTTTCCTCCACCGTAGCGACCTACTCCAATGTTCCAGCATCCAACCCTATGGATTCTAAGCGTCGGGCAGAAAGTTGGAAGAAAAACCGGCGGGCTCTTGCTTACTCCACTGTGGGGACGCCAGACTACATCGCCCCAGAGGTGTTCATGCAGACTGGCTATGGACAAAGCTGTGACTGGTGGAGTCTGGGTGTCATCATGTATGAAATGTTGATAGGTAAGACCATTACTGACTAACTGAGGGAATGTCCACTCCACACCACTGACTTACTTCAGAGCCGAGTCATCCATGCTGAGGCATTGAAATGGTTTAGGTCAAGCATCTTTTGTAAAATCACTCTTCTGCTTATCTGAATTTTTGAGATTGAAGGCATTATAATTTGAATATTTCTTGATGAAACCTCTCCACATTTTCTTGCATGGATCTGATGTCACACCATTGCTCCACAGGCTATCCCCCATTCTGTAGTGAAAACGCTCAGGAAACTTACCGCAAGGTAATGAACTGGCGGGAAACCTTAGTGTTTCCTCCTGAAGTTCCCATCTCAGAGCAGGCCAAGGACACCATCTTGAGGCTGTGCTGTGAGGCAGACCGCAGGGCCGGCTCCCATCAAGGCATAGAAGACCTCAAGTGTATGAAGTTCTTCCAGGTACAAACAAACAACCTCAACTTCCCTGTAGCTCTTCTCTTGACATGAAGCATCTCAGTCTTTATTTCTCGTATCATAATGTCTAGTTCTGTCCTTTACGAGTAATTGTAACAAATGCCATGTGTCACTGCTAATTAGCATGTGAGTGGTAGAACATGAGTGAAGAAGCTTATCATTCATGGTCTTTGCTAATACCTTCCTCTCCTGGCTTGCAGCAGGTTGATTGGGAGCACACAAGAGAACGACCTTCGGCAATCAACGTTGAAGTGAAGTCCATCGATGACACGAGCAACTTCGATGAGTTTCCGGAAGTTGACATAAAACTACGTAAGTTCTCTTTAGTTGCTTGGGTTTGGGGCCACAAGGAAGACAGCCTTGGGAAACTTGCTCTTTCCTGCCACTTTTCATGGGCCCCTAATGATAATGACCTGTGGTACTTGGTGCTAGTATGTAAATTTGTGGGTAAATTGGTGCTAGTTCATAAATTTGCTGGGTAAATTCCCACTGACAGCTTCCCTAAACTGTAGATATAATGTAGATTTACTCTGGTCCTTTGGTCTCACTGTACATTTTTACATACATTAGTTCTGTAGTATTTTTTCATGGTTATATATAGATGTAGCTTTTATTATAGATGGTTATAATCTGCATGCCTTGATGTGTATTGAATATTGATACTCCTATATATAAACTGACACTTGTTATGACATCAATCAACTGTGTGAATATCAGAGAACAAATTCCTCTTTTTCTATCATGAGTCAGACCTTGAGGTGCCAAGCCTGAGCTATGCTTCTGATGTAATAACATTACCATTGATCTCACTGAGCTGCCATACAAGCTATTGAGTCTTGACCATGTGTCTGTTGAAGGTCTCCCAAAGTGTGACATGGACTAAGTTTGGGTTGAGTCTGTAAGTTTTATGTGACCTAAAGGAATGCCACCCCACATGTTTGGGAAGCAGCAGGCGGGTGTGGAAGTGGACAATGATGATGATGATGGTGATGATAGCAGTGTGATGGAGTCAGCTATGAGTTGTATAGGCTCACAGACAAACAGGTCTTGTGTTTTAACGTCTCCCACTGTGAGAAGCACACGTACGCATAAAGACTTTTGTCACACGGCATTCAAACAGAAGCGCGGCCTGAAAGGGAATGCACCAGAGTTTCAAATCGCGGTGGTTGTGTTGGCTCCCCTCTCCGTGCGGCCTTGAAAAAGTCACCTCTTTGCAAACTGGTCTCGTATTTAGTAATATTTTTAAGCATGCGAACAGTCATTCCTCTCAGACACACCGAGCGCTCTCTAGATTGCATTGTTCACCTGTGCTTCTGAGGGATCGTGCCTTTTGCGTCTTGCTTGTATGTATTAGTCTTGCATCTGACCATTACCCTGACTAGAAACCACTCCTATTCATTACTCTAGGTTTTGAGAGCCATGGTCTTGTAGAAACATTGAATATTGCAGCCCTGTTCAGACAACTGTTGCTGGATCAGGTGCATGACAAAACTGACCGCTCTTTAAGCATCATGAAAATTATCCAGTTCTCCATGGCTTTGTCCTTACTGACATATGCAGCCTTGTCTCGCTTATTTTTGGCTTGCAGATAGAAAATAAAGATACCGTCATCTCATTTACAGATTGTCTTAGTCTGATTCATTCCTTGATTCTGTTTGAAGGAATTTGATATGAGTCACATTCTGCCGTGACTCACTGTTGCCTTGTTTCCTGGAGAGGGGCATGTGCTTCCATGTTTTTAGATTTTTTCAACATTACAGATAATTATTCTATTAGTTAATTAGTGAATAGAAATTTAATCTACCCTTTGTCAAAGTTGTTAAGTCATACCTCTCTATCTTAGTGACCTGGAGACAGTTAATGCTGGCTCAGTGGTTTGTCTATTGAAGCCAGTCAATGATCACAATAATCTCTATCAATGTATTAATGGAGAATTATTTTGTTGAGAATAAACTAATGAGGAAAGGCATGAACCCCTTTACAAGCTTGATAGTTTTGGTGGTTGTCAAATACTCATTCGTCATTGGTTTCCACTTTGGACTTAGGTATCTGTCTTGTACTTAAAGATATCTTTGAATCTCAAAACAGTGCGTTGACCAAATTTGTATGCTTTTAAAATCATAGTATATTCCATTCATTCAGCTCTAGATGAACACTTGCTTTGAGGAGTGTTCAGAGAGCTGCACCTGTGAAGGAATAGCCAGCACATTGCAGTCTTGAGTAAGAAGTCAAAGCTTCATCACATGTGCCTCCTCAAGGCTGGGCATTGCAAACTCTGTAATGAGTTCCATCCAGCACACAGACCCAACTCCCCTGGCAGTAAATTACATGGAAATTGCTTAACCTTCTTTCTTATGTTACATGAGAAGCAGCACTGCAAAGGCTGGTGGCATTTTCAGTGGCTGAAGAGAGATGCTGCATGCTGTTTTTTGCCTTGCTTTTATCATTTAAATTCACTTGTCAAGGAAAGTTAGTACATTGTGTTTTAAGACAATGGCTCTTAAAGTATTCTCTGGTATTTCATGTCCCGTTAATTGAGTCATCACATGTAAATGTGATCTAGAGTATCTTTATACGTATAATTCATTTACTTCCCATCTAATGCATTTTTATTTTCTGCTTGAAACTGAAGCAGCGTCTTCCGTTGCAGCTGTTTCCCCACCCGTGAGGGAGGGCGAGGCGGGCTACAAGGACTGGGTGTTCATCAACTACACATACAAGCGGTTTGAAGGCCTCACCCAGAGAGGTGTCATACGTCCATAGACAAGCCCAGCAAGCCCTGGCAGGGGGCAGAACAAAGAATGACTACCAGGATGAAGAACTGGAGGCAATGGTGGGTCATGTGCAAGGTTTGTGAGAAAACTAACCTGAGCTTGTGATAAACACGAATTGACGAGCGATCAAGTCTCCAGGAGAGAAGAAGGCACGTTGCAGGGAGCTCAGGCACCATGCGGGGCGCCCTGCGAGGGGATGGCCTGGAGGAGTGCAGTCATCCAGGTACCAGAGAGAAGAACAAGTAGTCCCTCAGGTGTTAAGACTGTTATATTATTTTTGTTAATATATTGAGCAATTTTGGCATTAGTACATAGGTATTCCTATTGTCTTGATCACGGCAACACCACACACACTGGGTGGGCCAGCAGCGGTGGCCCGTAGGAGTTCCCGCCCCTCACGCACCTGTTGAGGCAAGTGCCGGGAGGCTCGTCACCCTCCGCGGAGGGAAAGGTTTCTTACCTCATCATTGTGAAATCATTTTTCTTCTGTACCACAAAGGGATAAGCCCAGCAAAAGGCTTAATTTTTTTTTTTATTTATTTATTTTTTTCTCCAAATGTGATTAGAAACAATGTTTCAGTAATATCCTTGTTTGCATAATTTGCATTATAGTTTTATTGTGATTTTAGCTAAGCCTTACAGCTGATGACAGACTGTGATAGAATCCCTGCAAAAAGTGAATGAATATCATGAGTCAGGATTTTTTTCCTGTCTTGAATTATGTTTTCCTTTGATGTTTTAAGGTACTTTACTTGCAGTTTTTGCCCTTTTTTGTGTGCCTTTCTGCAAAAGAGATCATAATTTTAGTTGCTGTAGGATAGGGTGCCCAGTAATATGCAGAAATATGGAAGTAATGGAACATTAAAAGAATCATGTCATATAAAGATAGTTTTGTACATTGTAAAACATGTATATGGTAGTGTTTGTTAACCCCTCTCATTTGTATCTTTACATTTCATCTCATCTCTAGTATTTATTTGCTTCATGTTGCATCACATCAAGATTAGAATGAGAGCAGAGGTACATGTGTGATACATGTGGAATAATAATTGTTTTATCATTTTCATAATCCTTGGTAAATTAAGTTTATTATAATATCCCTCAGAAGTGAAGGTTGTGAATGTACTTTTTTGTTGTTGTTCCAGTTGAAAATGCACTGAAATTTCAGTGTGAATAATTTTCAACCCCCAAAAAAGCATATTAGTGAAGATTCCCTAAGCAGTAGCCTGTTGTATGGTGTGGTGTGCATGTGTACATGTGTATGCATACATCCATGCAGATTGATCAATATTATGCTTCAGGCACCAAGAGCATTGCACCCATGGCCAGAAAGCTTGTTTCCTCTTAATACATCCATAATTCCATGAAATTTCCAAGTCTACTAATTTGCCTGTTTCTTTTATAAAATTGAGAATGCCTGATACATTCCAGCAGCAACATTTTGAATCACGGGCTTGCCTGACGCCCATCAGATAGATGTGTAAGTAAATAATGTACAAATGTGTGCACTGTATTTTCACATTGCTTGTGTTCCAGTAGGATGTTGGGTAAGTTCTGCTGCTTTCACAATTAGGCATTCTTGTTCATGATGTAACAACAACTCTGAATGTATAAGGAAAAGAAACTGTTTGTCTGCATTTTATTTGGTGAGGACAGCTGAAAGTGAAGAGAGTGTTACGTGGATGTGTCGCATCAAGGTGCGAGTCATTCTGCATGTGGGAAGCACATCACAGGTATCACCTCTGACGCGATGGATGTTTTTGTTTGAACTCAAAATTACTACTGTTCCTGCTGCTGGTTGATTTTACCATTATTTTATGTATTTTAGTAAACAAAAGTGAAAGTAGACTATGAGCATTTTAAATTATTTTTAGATGTACAAAAGCTGATGAGAAAAAACTTAATTAGTTTTCCCTAAAATTCATCTCCAGGTATAGACTTGGTGTAGTGTTTTGAGCTTGCATGTGTAGCATTGTGGCTGTCAGGACCCAAGTGTGAGCAGCACCACAGCTCCCCAGATACTGCTTCCTTGAAGGCAGCAGATCTCCTTTGACTTGAAGTAACATGAGCACATTTTAGTAATTTTACTCATTTTTGATGTACATATCTTTCCAACATCTCTAGATTGTGTTGAATCTATTTATGCATTAGCAGTGGAATCTATCTAGGCAGTGTACTGAATCAGCATTATTGAGAATATTCTTCATTTATCAGTGGATGTAACTGTTAAAAAATATCTGTGGTTTATTCAATTCTTCTAAGACTAAAACTTGCAGCATTCACACCTTGTACTGAGCAGTGAAGGTGTCTCCTATGTAGACATGAATTGATTACATTATTATCACAGTTTAAGACCCATTTCATGTAATTAGATAAATCATGTAGCATTGATTGTGTTATATTAATAACTTTAGGTAATACTAATTGCTAGAAACAAAAAAAAATGTAATTTTGAGTTGAAAATGTGATTATGCTGTGTGGTAAGTTTACATGGAGATGTGTGGTATGTAATTAGATAGTAAGTAATTGTTGCACATGTGTGTGTGTGTGTGTGTGTGTGTGTGTGTGTGTGTGTGTGTGTGTGTGTGTGTGTGTGTGTGTGTGTGTGTGTGTGTGCCCACACATGACTGAATGTGCAAGCAGTATATAAAGTATAAAAGAAAAAGAGATTTTTCAGACATTGTGTATGAAAAGGCTCAGACTTAGGGATGTGGAAAGAGTAGAATAATTTGGAATACACAACTAAAGGATGTTTTTTATCCTAATTCTGTTTGACTTTGAAGCCTCCATCCCAGTTTGCTGTGTTGTGTGCAGCACAGGCCCAAGATGTAGTGTTTCCTCAGCATCTAGTTAGAACTTTAAAGTTTTACTATCAGTTCTTAGTGGCCCTAAATGGTATATACATTCCTCATGGTGTAAGTAATGACATGTATCTGGCATTGTACAGTATTTTTTTTTTTTCCTAAGTAAATCTCCTCAGAGTGAAACAAGTACCGTCCGTGGGACATGATGTGGCATGAAAGAGTTAAAATTTAGCCTAGGTCAACCCAGTATCAGTGTGCTGAAAATACTTTATTTCCTCAGCAGTAGCTGGCTATCAGGTATCACAGTGCTATAAATTGTGTATCAGAGTTTAGTTTCCAAAGTTTTATGATCAAAGTACTTGGCCTTAGAACTATTTTCCTAGAAGGAAATATGAAGAATAGCCAAAGTGTGCAACATTTATTTGGCAATACCAGTATTTTTGTGACATGCATAGTACTTGTAGGACAGAATGCTTGCCTAAGGACCCCTTTTGTTTGCAATTCACAATCCTCATTGCAGACTGTACAAAACTATCCATCACCTCCCAGGGGAAGCATCCAGGGGTTGTAGCAGTTGACGCCATAATTACCTTAATCCAACATCAACTTGCCCATAATCACCATCAGAGCCTTATTTTCATTAGTGCTTAACTATCAAAGTGAGGCTAAACTGGGGGTTTTAGGAGATCTCGTGTACATACATAGACAGTCGTAGCTCCTGTAACTAGTCACCAATAAAGATTAAAATAGTATTCAGGCATTCATTCCAGCAATTTCCTATATCTGGCACCTCTTCGCGGAGCTTTGGAATGGAGATTGCTTTCACCCAAGTTCTACCATCTGACATGTATTTCTTTATACTCAATTTGCCTTGATTTGATAAATTTATTTGTAGTAATTCTATTTATCTCCGTGTACGTATATAATGTACAAGTCATAATGTCAAGGACACGTACATTGACAACGGATCCGCCGCCGGCGCCGGGCGCTCATGCAAGCTAAACATGCATTGCGACACGAATTTCTCAAAAGGAGTTACAGCATTTGTCTATGTGGAGATGACATGGAAGAGTATTGCAAGTTGCCTTGAAATGTGATAACAGCACCCAATGTATCAATTAATTCTTTCCTGCTACGTATATGCTAATTATTTTTACTCCTTGATGGTTCACTGTCACTGCGTGGTTAATCAAACGACTTTTTTTTCATCAATTGTTCTTTCATTTGAAAAAAAAAAATGCAACTGATCAAGAAAATAGAATAATTATTGTGAGGAGACTGAGTACCTACTATATACGATTTGTTTGCATGATGCAAGGATTCTATAGTATCTTCCTTGGCAAGTTGGCATGGTGCGTCTCCCTCCTCACCATCCCTCTGACAAACACAGGAAGGATATTGCAGGCGTAAATACCACACTTCTGGTCAAACGTTTAACGAAAAGAGCATATGTGAACTGAAAGGACAAGCGTCATGCAAAGATAGCAGCAAACATTTGAGGAGTGCAACACACTACATTTAACTGATTCAGAGGGCGAGGACAAGATGGAGAGCCCAGCCAAGGTCGCCGCGCCTTCAGGAGAAAAGAGACGCGCGCGTGTGGCTTCCCTTATATTATCTGAAGCTCGGCACTGGCTTAGGTATGTGTTGACTATATAGAATCTCTCTCTCTCTCTCTCTCTCTCTCTCTCTCTCTCATGCAATCCATCCACAACCGTCTTCTGTGGTCCATCTGTGTTCTACCTTATCTTATCATTCCGTCAATTTAAACAAGCTGCAGTGGACGTCATGCACTCAAGGTGTTTGCATGATTCTAAGCGATAGTTTGACGAGGATGTGAAAATAAAAAGGAAGAAATGATACCTACCTAATTAAGCTGCTTATCCATACGGTCTTAGAAAATGCTCTCTCTCTCTCTCTCTCTCTCTCAAATAACTTTCTTCTTTAATGGTATGTCTGTCAATCTCTACATTTGTCTATCTAAGATCGATATAAGACAAAACCAGAGTGGAAGAAAAGACGGTCCCGGAAGACAAACTTATAAAAAAAAAAAAAAAGATAACCACATAAAGAAGTCGATCAATGAAAAGTTAAAGATGATAGGAAAATAACGTAAAAAAGGGGGAAAAATACAACAAAGATAAAGAAACAAATATACACACTAATAAATCAAAGTAGAAACAAAGAAAAAAACAAAAATAAAGCAATAAAGTATAACACACACACACACACACACACACACAAGATTCCAAACACCGAGTACCGTTGGAAAGACAGACAGACAGAGAGCCACAGACAGTCAGACAGCAACACACCCCCGTTAACAGAGGCAACACACTAAACAAGTGGCACTCCCTCCCTTGGCACTCTGGTCCTCGTCAGGTAATACAAACAGACACTCTCCTCTCTCCCTCCCCGCCACACACCTGAGTACAGCTTGATAAAGGTGACCAGTGTGTGTCTGGGTGGTGTTTTGTTGTGTGTTTCTGGTTTGTTTTTTGTTTTTGTTTTGTTTGGGGTTTGGTTTGTTTCTCGTCTGTTTGTATTTGTTTGGTGTACTTGTGTCTTTATTTTGTCTTGTTTGGTATTGCCGCCTGCGTGTGTGTGTTTACCTATAGTCCTGCTCCTCCAACAATGTGGATTGGGTGCGGCTTGTTGGGGAATTCCCGCTGTACAGTGGTGAAGCATGTCTCATAGCCAGTGATGCAGCAGAGTTCTAATATTAGTAAAACTTTGGCAAATATGGTCAGCAAATATACATACGCATTTAACCTTAGTATTACAACGTATGAGAGAGCAGTAAACTTATTATTGATAATATATTCATAAGCCTGGCAAGAAACGTGGCATACATATTTTACAGTGTTGCTAAAAAAAATAATATACTTATAAAGAGGTTTCCTTGCGGTTTGGGATGGGTAAATAGTTCCATAGTTATAATTAGATTATATCGTGAAGGAAAGTACTTTAAAATAAGCTGACATAAGTAAGAAAAAAAACTACATTCAAATCTTCACGGCAGCAACACCAATCACGCCCGCCATCCATACAGGTGATGGGAGGTCAGCTGCAGTGTCCTTGACCAGGAAGAAAGAGAGGGGGAGGAAGAGGGAGGGGTAAGAGAGAGGGAGGAAGAGGGAGATAGGGGGGGTAGCCAACGAGGGATTAAAGGTATGGCAGCGCTGTCCTCCCGCTATTTCCCATGGGGGCCGCACCCAATCCACATTCTTAGACGAGCAGGACTATAGTTGTATGTTACAGGGTTCGAGCTGGCTTCATAGTGACTTGTCTCCATATTTACTTTTATCCAACTTTTCCTTGAATTTATGCACATTTTTTGCTTTTACAATCTCTTCATTCAGACCGTTCCTGATGTCCACCGTCCTGTGTGAAAAATAAACTTAATGTTTCTCAAACATTGTCTGTCAATCTCCATTATCAGTCAGTGATGCTGGGTCTTGTCTGTCTGTCTTTTTCGTATTGTTATTAGGTCTCCTCTCTCCCGTCTATCCTTCAAAGTTGGTAGTCCTATTTCCTCCTGTCTTTCTTCATAGGGAAGATCCTTTATTTCTGGCACCATCTTTGTTGAGGTACTGTAGATTCTTTCTAGTTTTCTGATGTCCTTTGGCATGTATGGTGACCACACCACTGCTGTATATTCAAGTCTGGGTTTTATCATTGTGGTTATGATTTTTTTTTTCATAATGCTCTCATTCATGTAGTTCAAGGCCACCCTGATATTTATTAATGTTAATCCATTGATGTGTCTTTCTAGGGCCAGGGTGTCTTGTATAACCATTCCCAGATCTTTCTCTTCCTTTTCTTCATTATAATCTCGTCTCCTATAGGTTCTCTTACCTGACGGGCCTCCTGTTCCCCTGACTCGGGTAAGGGGCAAAAAGACACACTCTGCTGATGAGGTCTTCTATTACTTTTACCCATACATATCACATGACATTTTTTGGCATTGAATTCTAATTTCCATTTTTGGCTCTATTCCTAGATCTTGTCAGTATCTTTCTACAATTCCATTAGTCTTCGTTACTCTTTATTATTCCCAATAGCTTCACATCATCTGCAAACAAATTGTGTGTGTGGGTAGAGGGTGTTTAGATTGACATATTCTCTCTCTCTCTCTCTCTCTCTCTCTCTCTCTCTCTCTCTCTCTCTCTCTCTCTCTCTCTCTCTCTCTCTCTCTCTCTCTCTCTCTCTCTCTCTCTCTCTCTCTCTCTCTCTCTATATCTCTCTATATATATATATATATATATATATATATATATATATATATATATATATATATATATATATATATATATATATATATATATATATACACACACACACACACACAAGAGATGTACCGACGTATCAGTATCATTATCGGGTTATTTTCTGCCGATACTACCGATACTTTAAAAGAATTTATTACATTGTGTATCTCACTCTGCAAGTTGTTTTGTTAACCAGAATTTGGATGTTTTATTGCAATAAAAATTAATTGATGATAATGCCAAATTATTTAATATAAGACAGCATTTTTTTTTTTTTCTCTCCATACTAATAGAATATATTTTTTGCTAATGAGTCATCACTGCTAACTCATGTGCATGAGACATGTCAGTAGTAGACTCGTGGCCTGCTACCTCCTTTACCTCAGCTGAGAGAGAGAGAGAGAGAGTGTGTGTGTGTGTGTGTGTGTGTGTGTGTGTGTGTGTGTGTGTGTGTGTGTGTGTGTCTGATTGGGTGGGTGGTTAGATGGGTGGTGTGTATTTGTATATAATAAACAGGCACACTGCAGTTTGCTGTATGTACATGAGTTAAGGTTTACCAGTTTTATAATATTTTACTTGTTATCTATAGGACTTTAAATCTTTTGACTGGTAGACTATAAATAACAGTTCTGGGTATAAGACAGCAGTATATTTGTATTAGTAATCAAAGACATTTATTTGAATACAGTGCCATATGTTGCTTTTCAATTACTACTCTGCCATCTTTAACCCATAATTTTATAAAGAATATTACGAGTGATTCAGATGCTGGAGTAACGGAATCATCACCCAATGGCTCCCAGGCTAAGCACTTTGGGACACTCTTTTATTTTAGTTTAAGGTAAGACGTAACAGTGCAGTTTTAAGTTAGGTAAAATATTCCATTGCAGTGTCACCAGACTGGACGAAACTTGAATTGATGTTTATAATCTCAATTTCAGGTAAAACCTAACAGTGCAGTTTTAGTGAATTTTTGTATATTATGACTTGTAACTGAAAGTTTAGTATATTCAGTTTATGTACTACATAGTACATGATACTGAATAGAGAATATTTTCATTAAAACAAGGAAAAAACTCTCTCTCTCTCTCTCTCTCTCTCTCTCTCTCTCTCTCTCTCTCTCTCTCTCTCTCTCTCTCTCTCTCTCTCTCTCTCTCTCTCTCTCTCTCTCTCCTGTCACCTGTTCTGACACCACTCTCATTCAAGAGTTGTTTCACTGCAACATGGCGAGAGACCCCAAGGTATAGAAGTAAGGCATGCGGGAGAGGTGGCGGAATCAGACACCGTGAAATCACTGTCGCTCCCACCATCCATCATTAGTGACACAGAGCATATGTTTACTCCTGATGATTGTTGCCAGCTCACAAGCAAAGAAAACGGGAATAAAATAGCCAAAATATAGCCGTAAAAAGCCTAAACATCTATCAACTTCTCCCGAGTCTTGCTTGATGAATGTCTATTGACGTATCCCGAGTTTTGTGGGTTAAGTTGTTATTTTGGGCAATATAGTACATTTGTATCATGCATACAATAAACAATGTATTTATCATATATTAAATCTATATTTGGTTGGTATTTAAAGCATGTTAATATTCTGGGGGGATAAATTAATATCACAAGAACTAATCAATTCTAATTCCATTAATTTCTATGGGAAAAATTGATTTGATATACAATTTTTTTTATATACAACCATTGTCACAGAACGAATTAAATTCTTATGTTGAGGTACCACTGTATATATTTATTTATTTATTTTTTTTTTTAAGTGGACATTAGTATGCTGTGTTTTCAGTTCAGGAGGAAGTCATCAGTAACATTTATTTACAAGTGTGAGTGATTTATTTAGTGTCTTGATCCTAATATAGTACTGGGTATCTTTTTATCACTCTTTATTACATCCTGTTGAGTGTGTGTGTCTTCTCAGAGCTTTGAAACTTTATTTCCCTTTCTACTACTTTCTTATTTTTCCTTCTATTACTTCTTATTGAGTGTCTTAGACTCTTGGTCTTGTTATTGCTGTGTATCCCTTTATTTCCTTCTCTGTTACTTGGCTGGGTCTTCTTATAGCTGTGAATCTTTATTTCCCTTTGCCTTTCTACTTCTTTCTTATTTTCTTTTTTATTACTTTTTTTCAGTGTTTTGGTCTTTTTATGGCAGTGAGTATCTTTATTTTCCATGCTATTACTTGTCTGGGTCTTCTTAAAGCTGTGACTCTGCCTTATGTGTCTGTGTGGTGCAGGGAGGAGGTAGGCGGTGAGCAGCATGGTCGGAGCGGACTTGCCCCAGAGCAGCGCCCAGAGAAGATGAAGGCAGGGGATGTGTGTCGCTGCATCTCAGACTTCTCGGGGATTTCCTCTGAGGAGTTGACGCTGTATAAGAATGACATTGTGCAGGTTAGTAAAGTTTTCTGTGTCAGTAATTGGAATAAGGTAGGAAATTTTATATATTTTTTTCTTTCTTTTCTATGTAAGAAGGAAAATTTGGCCAAGGACAACAAAAACTCTTAAACAAAAAGCTCCACATATGCCAATCCCCAAGCAGGTCTAAGAGAGTTAGCCAAAAAAAAAAATCAAATAAAAGTTTTGAAACCTCCTGCCTCTTAAGTGAGTTGTGGTCATAGGAAGATGGAAGTTAGTCAAAATAAAATAGATAAAGATATGATTCTGATTGATGAGAGATTAGAAGTAAATTTTAGGGATTTGAGAAGTATTTATTGTTATTATTATTTACCATTATTAAGTGTCCCCTGAAATTTAACATGATCCCCTCACAATATTCAGGAAAGGATGAAAATAAGCTCTTGGATAAGTAGAAATAAATATGTATCTATTGTTAGTCAGAATGGATTAGATAAAGATGTAATTTCATTAGATGAGAAAGTAGAAAGATCATATTTAAGGTGGAAATTTGTTAATTTGGTCAAAAAAATTGAAAAATTGGAAACTTGGTACTTGGGTTCGTCTCTGGAGAGGGAAGCCATGGCCGAAGTTGCCAGGCACATAACGCACTGCTTACCTGGTAATGGCGGGTTTAAAGGGCCGGCCCTTTCAATACCCAAGCGTGCATACGCCCCTTTTTCTTCTAGTCTTTGTTTTGCTTGTATTTATTATTTTTTTTGAGCTGTTTTATTTATTTTTGCGTGATGTACGATAGTTTAGTATCAGGCAGTGAGGGTGAGGAAGACGCTACTCCCTCAGTACCAATCGATACAGCCTTAGGGAGTGCGTGCGTGCAGCCTACCTGTTGATCGTATTTTACACGTGTTGGGTTCCCAAATTGTGACAATGCCACGTGTAAGGCCATGATGTAACATGGCCTGAAACTATCTAAACAGCCACTACCAGCCTCCAAGCAGTTGTCAAGGGATTATGTAAGTACATATCTGAGTTTGGTACATATTGGAGTGAGTTATTTTTTTTTTTTTTTTATACCATGTGGGCTTTTCACGGGAATTTATGGGCTAAAGGGGATACTTTTAGGGTACCTCCTATCTTAAAGCCCACCTGCTAGGAAACCGTTGCCCCGAGTGAGGAAGCGAGTTATGTGGGGGTTTTGAAGATGTTCACAGAAAATGCGTTTTCTCGACTTTCAGTTTTTCAGCATATACTGTTGAATAACTTTTTCAGTAATTGGTCAATTTCAAAAATTTTTGCAGCAAAATGATCAACAACCTCATCTTAACAAATGCTAGCATGATAATGCATGAACTCACTCAAATAAATTTACAACAGGCTTATAAACTCAAATTTTTGATGAAAAAAAGGTAACAATTTGGCGTGTAATGAAATTGTTATAACATAGGTTATGTGTATGCCGATGCTAACATTTATTTGTTGTTATGTATATTATATGTGGTTAAGAGGAAATTGCCACACTGTTATTAGTTTTGATTTTATAATGGTATTTTGAATTATTTTCTTATCGCCGAAAAAATATTTATTGCAAAAAAACTACGCCACATTTGTGTACCAAATTAACACTGAAGACGTACACCATAAACGTACACCTTGTGTATAAATATTATTGAATTCGGTGAAAAAATAGCAATGGGAGAGCCAAAAAACCGATATTGATATCGAGTCATCGAATTACCACCTTAAGTCCTTGAATACAAAAAATGTTTAGGATTCAACATTGGCAAACTCTGGAACTCCCTGCCTGCTTCTGTAATATTTCTATCTTCCTATGATCTGAATTAATTTAAGAGGTAGGAGGTATCAAGACATTTACCTCATTCTTTTGGCTAATTCTCTCGAACCTGCTTGTGGACTGGCATGTAAGTAGACCTTTTTATTCAATCATCTTTGTTGCCCTTGGCCAGATTACCCCTCTTATATATATATATATATATATATATATATATATATATATATATATATATATATATATATATATATATATATATATATAAAATCAAACCAAAGTAATATAATAGCGACAAGAGATGAGAAATATTAATGTTTGTCTGTGTGACCGTCGCTTCCTCCACAGATCCATGAGGTGGTGGACAAGCACTGGTTAAGGGGGGAGGGGGGTGGCTCAGTGGGTCTCGTGCCTTCCAGTGTATTAGTGGAGGTTGAGCTGCCCCCCCACCCCTCACACCTTCCTCTCTTCGTGGCCTCTGCTGAGTTCCTCCCATCCCAGCCTGGTGATCTGGGCCTGCGTCGAGGTGAGTGTCTCCACTCCATCATTACCTTGCTGGGTTAGTCTTTGTGTTGCGATTCGTGTTTTGTTGTTCCTGTTGTGGTTCGTGTTTTGTTCTAATTGTTTATTTTTCTTTGTTTTGTTTTGGTTCATGTTTTGTTCTTTTTGTTTTGTTTTGGTTCATTTTTCATTCTTTCTGTTTTGGTACATTTTTCATCCTTTGTTTTGGTTCATGTTTTGTTTTAATTGTTCTGTTTCATTTTTTCATCTCTCACCGTTCCTTGTTTTCCTTAAAATCACATACCGACTTCATTGCCCATCTTTCTCAATTATATTTTCTTTTCATGGGAGTATTTTTTAATATTGTCATAATTTTTCTTCTTGTATGTGTGGATTTTGCCATGTTTCTTACACATCCACAATTGATACGTCCCATAGTCCTTTTACTCCTTAAAACTATACACTGGCTTCATTCTTTTGGTTTCTGCTAATACTTCAAGGAATAGTATTGTCTTTCTCTCTTTACTATATGTTGACATTGCTATTTTCTTTATAAACCCACATCTTATTCATCTTATATTTCTCACACTCTTGAAAACTATGCACTTTGAGTTTCCTGTTAATATTTCAAACAAAAATCTCATCCTTCCCTTTATATCTATATGTAGGCATTACTTTTTTCTTACACCCTAACATTCAATTCATCCCATGGCTTCGCCGCATAAGACTTCCTTCTTCCTCTCACCCTTACTCTGTCCATCTCTCTAATGCAAGAGTTAACCAGTACTCTCAATCACTCATACCTTTCTCTGGTAAACTCTGGAACTCCCTGCCTGCTTCTGAACTCACTTAAGAGGAAGGTTTCAAGGCATTTATTTCATATTTTGGATAACTCTGGGACCTGTTGGAGGACTGGCATCTCTATTTTTTCATTGTTTTTGTTGCCCTTGGTGTGATATCCTGTCTTACATGAAAAAAAAAAAAAATAAATAAATAAATAATCCTCATAGGTCTTCAAATGTCATCCCAGCCTGACTGTTGCCTCTGCATTCCACAGGGGACTTTGTGGTGGGCCTGAACCCCATTGATGAGTCATGGTGGTGTGGGGAGGCATGGGGCAAGCAGGGCATGTTCCCCATCAACTTTGTGTGGCGCATCAACAAGGACATCCTGGAGGTGAGGTCACTATGCTGCTCCTTTCTGTTGTTGAGTGTGCTGGAGAAGTTTATATGTGCTTGTGGTGTAGTGTGTGTGTGTTACAGTGTCGGAGTTAGTGTGAGTGTGTGTGTGTGTTACAGTGTCAATGTTAGTGGTAGTGTGAGTGTGTGTGTATGTTACAGTGTCAGCGGTTGAAGTTGCGACCCACACTGACACCAACCCAAATATTCTCAACACGCATGGAAAATATGATGGATAATGAATAGAAAATTTACTACACTTATTCCTTTATTAACATCCAGTACTCGATATGTTTACCATGGACATTAGTGAGAGCTTGAATGCATGATTTGGGCTGGGAAACTTCATGTTAACCCAGGAGACTCATTCGTATGTAGGTGGCCAAACGCGGAGAACGGTTGCTATGTGCCGAATAATATGAGCAAAACTCTCGTTGATTTTCACTCCTGCTTGCTTTAATGTGATGATACGGGTCCTCTCTGTCTTGCTCATGGTGGTTCTGGCCATGTTTGTCCTTCAGAGGAAAACTGGGACAGCTTTTGTCTACACACTGCGATGAATGTGAGGGCAGGAAATTAGCGGGAAATTGGACACCAAGCAACTAGACATGACCTTGAGTTACTGAAGTAGTGTTGCTACCATGTGATTGCACATTTATCCCTGGGATGCAGGCATTCACAATTTTGAGATAGGCAAGAGCATGTTGAATATAGAGTGATGAGAGTTTGTGTTCAAAACCCACTTTAACAAAAGGTTGCAACTTCAACTGCCAACACTATCATTGTGTGTATTTTCTCTCTCTCTCTCTCTCTCTCTCTCTCTCTCTCTCTCTCTCTCTCTCTCTCTCTCTCTCTCTCTCTCTCTCTCTCTCTCTCTCTCGTCTCATTTTGCTTGTATATTTTTCACTTGCTTTTTGTTTATCCTCAGTTTTCATTACTTTTTCAGTTTTCATTACTTTATTCCTTTTTATCTTTTTCCATTTAGTTCTCAATTTTGGTTATTTGTTCTTTTCACATCTCTTTTTCCTTTCTTTGCTATCTGTTTCTGTTTATCTTTCTATTTTCTTATCTTTCATGCAAATCTCCATCTCTCCTCATTATTTGTTCCTTTTTATTATTTTTCAGTTGCAATTCTCCTTAGTTTTCATTCTTTTACAGCATCTGAGTCTTTGCTTGTGCCTCTCTCTCTCTCTCTCTCTCTCTCTCTCTCTCTCTCTCTCTCTCTCTCTCTCTCTCTCTCTCTCTCTCTCTCTCTCTCTCTCTCTCTCTCTCTCTCTCTCTCTCTCTCTCTCTCTCTCTCTCTCCTTATCTTGTTTATGACCCAAAATTTTAAATCCTTTCCTCCTGACAGGTGGAGGACACATCAGAGAAAGCAGTGAGGATGGTGGGTCGGGTCAAGTCAAGCATTATGGCCCAACTGCCTGAGGAACTTGACCTGTATGCGGGCGACCTGGTCACCATCACCCACATTGTTGACAAGGATTGGTACAGGTGTGTTTGATGTTGCTCACCTTGATTTTCTTATCCTGATGAGCATCTTCTTTCCCTTGTCATCACTTGAACAGTTCTTGTCTGCAAGTTTATTTATACCATGTGGTTTGTCATCATTTGAGTAGTTAGAGTTCCCTTTGTCAGCTGTTATACTGGTTAAGCTAACATAGAATTAAAGGGGAACACAAACAACTGTCCCCTCATCACAGGTAATGGGAGGAGACACATGAAGAAGAAACAATGGTGGGGCATGAGCGAGGAATGGTGGATGTAGTAGACTGTGACATAATCTTAGAGAGCAACAGAATAACTTCTATTGTGGTTTGTTGAATAATGAAGTGCATTTTGCTTTGGTGGCTGGAAATAGGATAGACTTGTAAGGGTGGCAAGGAATAGATAAGTAAGTGAAGATTAATATGTTTAGAGAGTTAGGGAAGCTTGTGAGGGTAGTGAGAAATAGATGGAGATGAGTGAATGGGAATACTTGTCACGCTGGCCTGAAGCAGAGAGGTTGTAGGGATGAGTGGTTAAGGTTGGTAATGGCCACTGGAAGTACATGGGGAAGTTCGGGGAAGTGTTGTGGATGCCTTTCATCTGCTGTAGCAACAGGGAATGATCAAAATGGAACTGTACCATCCAAGTAATGTAGTAAGTGTAAGTGATTAACATAATGGGTGGACGTATTAAGGTATGAGCAATTGCTTTCAACTGATATAGCTGAGCTGGTGCTGATCTCACTCTCCTTTGCAGAGGGGAAAGCAATGGTGCCACAGGAATCTTCCCCAAGAGTTTTGTGGAGATAGTGGATGAGTCTTCAGTGCCTTCACCGCCTTCTGCCACACCAGAAGAGAACAATTTCATGGTTAGTGATACTTCCTCGTCGTTTCCTCAGACTGAAGACACTCTGAGTGACTCCATGTCTGCAGCCCCCCACCCTGCTGCCATCCCAGCACAGCCGCATCCGGCAGACATGGTGCCGGCTTCTCTGGGGTACTCTGCCGCCTCCATCCATCCCTCCACGAGTCCAGGTGCCACACCAGGTGCCAAGCTCACCCCAGCCTTTACCCCACAGCCTACTGCAGAGACCACCAACCCTGCAACACTCCTCTCCAAGACATCAACAGCCTGGAAGACTGTCGATGAGGACGATGGGGATCTCTTTGATGATGACTACTTCAAGCAGAACATGCCCGGCCTGTATTCCTCCAAGGGGGACAGCAGCACTCCCTCAGCCTATGCTGGTGATCCTCCCTCAGCTTTAAGTGCAGCCAGTGGTGCCTCATCGTCCCTTGCCACTACAGGTTCAAGGTATGAGAATATTCCTGCCTCTGTCCCTCACGTAGAGGCCGAGCCCCCTGTACCTTTCCCTCCTCGTCCAGGAGAGGGGCAACAGCCAGACCAGTACAGGTACCAGAACATTCCAGCGGAGCCACAGCACCTGAGAGAGGATGGTGGAGCATGGAGTGGAGGGCCTGAGCACAGTGCCTTAATGGAGCAGCACAATGGCCTCACCAAGATGAACAGTCTGTCCCAGAAAGTGGAGAACTACCTCTCCAGCAGCCTGCATGGGGAGTCAGGCACAGACCAAAGGGCAAAGTCTGCCTCGGGTGCTGATCACACCTGGGCCTACAGAGGGCCATCCTACACTGAGGACAACACGGGCATTGAGCCGTATGGCAGGGCGGTGTTCTCCTTCAAGGCTCAGTACCCCAATGAACTCACATTCAAGAAGGGTGAGATAGTTCACCTGGTGCAGCACGTGGACTCACACTGGACTCTGGGCCGCTCTGGGGATGCCGAGGGGATATTCCCCACATCCTACGTGGATATCATAGTGGATTGTCCTCATAGTGAGGAGCAGCACTTCCTTACCAGGCCAGAGGTCCCTCCATCCGCCTTGCAAGTGGTGCAGGCCGTGGCCCAGTACGACTTCCAGGCGGAGCAGGCAGGGGACGTGTCCATGAAGAAAGGCGATTTTCTCACAGTGATCAAGGAGGTGGACAACAACTGGGTGGTGGTGGAAAACACTACTGGCTCCAAGGGCATGTGTCCCAAGAACTACTTAGTCATTCTTAAGGAGACAGAGCCCCTGGAAGTGAGGGAGCCACAGAACAAAGTCCCAGACTCCATCTCAGACATGGTGGAGGAGCAGCAGCAGCAGTTAGGGTCGGCAGCAGAGGATGTGGTGCAGCAGCGATCCAGGAGTGCCTCACCACACACCACCGCTGTCAAGCGCCGCTCCTACACAAAGGACGACTTTGGCATCAAGAAGCAGGACGTGGAGCAGGTGATGGCGAGGAACATGGCCTCCTTCCATGCCACCACCAAGGTTGCTGTGGGGTGGCAAGAGAAGGGCGGCAGCAGCAGTGGCAGCGGTAGTGTTTTCACCGAGAGGGAGGTGTCCCCGGGTGAACACAGACAACCAGAAACTCAGAACCCAGGAAAGCCCAAGCCAGTGGTGCTTCCCAGGCAAAGCAAGATTGTTCCACCTCTGAAGGCAGCTTACAGTGTTTCCAGGACACCCTCCACACCCTCCACACCCACCACACCAGCCACACCCTCCACCACACCAGTCACAGCCTCCACCACTGCTCCAACCACACCCACCACACCAGCCACTACACCAACACCAGCCACACTCTCCACCACTGCTCCAGTCACACCCACCACACCAAACACACCAAACACACCTTCCAGTACTGCACCAGCAACACCCACCACACCAAACACACCAAACACCACTACACCAGCCACACCCACCACCAGCATAGCCACCACGACTGGTATAGCCACCACACGAACAGGCCCCTTCACCTCCACCCGCCCAGCACCTCCACCTCTCATTGCCCCTCGAACCAAAGTACTTCCCACCAGCAAGCCATTTGTACCACCCACTGCCAAGCCCTCACAGCCAGCCAGCCAACCCAAACCCCCCACCCAGCCAAAGCCACAGATGCACCCACAGCTCTTAAGCCAAACCCAGCCACCACTACCTAATCAACCAAGACCTAAGCCACTAAGCCAGCATCAGCCCTCCACCCAGTCACAGCCACAGCCAGTCTACTCCCAGGTGAAGAAGACGCCAAAGAAGAGTCCGGAAGAGGTGGAGGTAGGAGAGTCGGAGAAACAATGCCTAAATGAGAGTGCCAACAGTGCCAGCAGCAGTGCCACCTTCCCTGATGATGTGTGTCAGCTCTCTGTGGCCAGTGAAGCTACTTACTCATCAGGTGAGAGAGAGGGAGAGGGAGAGAGAGAGAGAGAGAGAGAGAGAGAGAGAGAGAGAGAGAGAGAGAGAGAGAGAGAGAGAGAGAGAGAGAGAGAGAGATAGACAGATAGACAGACACAGAGATGGACGTATTGGTAGAGAAAGAACAAATATTACTAATGACAAAATGAAGGAATATTTTAGTGTTTTAGAGAAGAAAATAATTAAGAAAAACAGTATTATTTATGACAAGACTTGATGAAAAAAATTTTGTGTTATGAAGAACAAAATGACAAAATAAATAACAACAAATAATATTAACGATGAGTTTAGTGTTTTTGTGAGGAAATTAACACAGAATGAAAAATGATAGGTAATAGAGAAGACTTCTGAAAAAATGTAACCCCTTCAGTACCATGCCATGTTTCTGTATTCATTCTGGTTACTATTTATACTATTTATACAGCTTCAGAAACATATGTAGGGGATTGAAATAGTAAAGATTCTAACTATTAATCTCCATAGACAGTTCCTAATGCAAATAAAATCGTCTAATCGCACCTCAAAAGTCAAGGAAAAAATGAGTCTCAGTATCGAAGGGGTTAAGAGTCACGTTTTCTCCTCCCACAGAAACCAGCCATACCTCATCCGGCTTTGTCCCTCAGAGGCCTGCCCCCCCTCCCCCTCCCAAGCTGCCTGACACTGAGGAGGAGGTGGAGGAGGTGGAGGAACAATACTACTCTGCTATTCCTCAAGGTAAGAGATCCACACACACACACACACACACACATACTGCGTAGTGTAATGGTTAGCACGCTCGACTCACAATCGAGAGGGCCGGGTTCGAGTCCCGGCGCGGCGAGGCAAATGGGCAAGCCTTTTACTGTGTGGCCCCTGTTCACCTAGCAGTAAATAGGTACGGGATGTAACTCGAGGGGTTGTGGCCTCGCTTTCCCGGTGTGTGGAGTGTGTTGTGGTCTCAGTCCTACCTGAAGATCGGTCTATGAGCTCTGAGCTCGCTCCGTAATGGTAAAGACTGGCTGGGTGACCAGAAGACGACCGTGGTGAATTACACACACACACACACACACACACACACACACACACACACACACACACACACACACACACACACACACACACACACACACACACACACACACACACACACACACACACACACACACACACACACACCTTCCAGTATGATCTTCCTAATTGTTTTTGTTCTTTCCATCCACCTTTTTTACATTCTTCTCTCTCTCTCTCTCTCTCTCTCTCTCTCTCTCTCTCTCTCTCTCTCTCTCTCTCTCTCTCTCTCTCTCTCTCTCTCTCTCTCTCTCTCTCTCTCTCTCTCCACATGGTTTCAATCACACACACACACACACACACACACACACACACACACACACATACACACACACACACTGTCCATATCTAATCTAATCACAACTTGCATCACTTAAAGAGTTCTCAACACCTCATGGCTTACGGGTTCACCTTTTTTAAACACTGAACCACCAAGCCGGGTAGAATAATGTGTCACTGCTTGCATGCCTTCCACAGAACCACAGGAAGCGAAACCTCAGGCAGTGGAGATGGTAAGTGGAGAGGGCGATGAGGATGAGGATGTGGAGGAAGAGGAGAAGGAGGAAGCAGTGGGTGAAGATGGGGACGATGATGCAGAGGAGACGACAGGTGCAGCTCAGAAGGTAAGTCTTAATTCTGTCATAGGTTATTTGTGTTTTCCTGTCTTTTGTTGGTGGTTTTCTCCTTTCTCTTCTGTTGTTGGTGGGAAATAGAGTCAGGGTGATGGAGTGAGTTTTGTTGGTTGTTTCCTTTCCTTTCTCTTCTGTCGTTGGTGGGAAATAGAGTCAGGGGGATACAGTGAGTCAAAAAAAGTACAGTAATGTTTTCCTTAGTGTATATTGGCCTTTGAAACCTTGTGTCTAGTTTTCAGTGTCTTTTTTTTGTGTTTCTTTTTCCCTTCTTGCATCACTTATGTTTTTTACTCCTCCAGTTTTTAGTCTCATCTTTCTATCCTTACTTTGCTTCTCCTCATTTCCTTGTGTATCTCTTCTTATTTCACTTCTATGCTTGTTTACTCATCTACTCATGTTTCTCTTCCTCTGCTGCTTCCTCGCTACCCATCATGCATCACTCAGATCATTCCTACACTGAACCATCTTTTCATTCACAGTGTTCAGTTTTCTCTATCTCCCTTTGCACTTTTGTCATTTGAATCCCTATTGCCTTTTTTTTTTCTAATCTTTCATCCTCTGTCGCTTGCCATTTAAATCCTTGCTGCTTTTTTTTTTATTCATAATTTTTGTCATTTAAAAATTTATTGTCTTTTTTTTTAACCATTTGTCATTTGTCCCTTGTCATTTAAATCCTTACTATTTTTTTTTTTTTTTTATAACATTCACCCTCTGCTCCTTTTCATTTAAATTCTTAGTACTTTTTTCTAATCATTCATCATTTCCCTTGTTGTTTAAATCCATACTACCTTTTTTTTTACCTTTTATCTTGTGTCCCTTATCATTTAAATCCCTACAACTTTTTTTAAGCCATTCATTCTCATTTCCTTTGTCATTTAAATCCCTTCTATTTTATTTTTATTATTCATCCTCTGTCCCTTGTTATTTAAATCCTTACTATTTTTTTCTTTTCTTTAACTATTTACCCTCTTCTTTTCATTTAAATCCTTAGTACTTTTTTTTTCTAATCATTCCATCATTTTCCTTGTCATTGAAATCCGTACTACCTTTTTATTTTTTTTATCTTTTATCCTGTGCCCCTTATCATTTAAATCCCTACTATTTTTTTTTAGCCACTCATTCTCATTTCCTTTGTCATTTAAATCCTGACTAACTTTTTTTTTTTCTTCATTTCCTAACCAGTCATCCTCATTTCCCTTATCATTTAAATCCAGGCTATATCTTTTTTCTTTAACCAATCATCCTTGTTTCCCTATTTCACCTCCTGCTTTTCCCTTCACCAGCAGGAAACCAAAGCCAGTATGCGTCGGGTCATCATCCAGGAGATCGTCACTACAGAACACGAATACATCCATGACCTTGAGTCGCTGCTGCAGGTGGTGCAGCTGGCGCCCTCCAGACCAGGTGGCACTCAGGGAGTCCACTTGCCCTCCCTCCTGGGTAACATTCCTGAGGTAAGGTCTTGGTTTGAATCTCATGTGTTGGGTACAGAGACTCATTCAGAAAGGCTCCACTCTCTCACCATGTCTGTTTTCAAAGGCCACAGAGGTAATTTGCCAGGTTCTTCAGAGTGTTTCTCCAATTGATAATGTAGAAGTCTTGTTATTCTGTTGCTAGAACCGTAAAAACACCCTTAAAAACCTGTGTTACTTAGTTATAGCCTCTTGAAAGTGGGGGTGTGAGTAGAAATGTTTTGGAATATGATTGAAAGTGTTGTATCATGTCATATCATCTCTCTCTCTCTCTCTCTCTCTCTCTCTCTCTCTCTCTCTCTCTCTCTCTCTCTCTCTCTCTCTCTCTCTCTCTCTCTCTCTCTCTCTCTCTCTCTCTCTCTCTCTCTCTCTCTCTCTCTCTCTCTCTCTCTCTCTCTCTCTCTCTCTCTCTCTCTCTCTCTCTCTCTCTCTCTCTCTCTCTCTCTCTCTCTCTCTCTCTCTCTCTCTCTCTCTCTCTCTCTCTCTCTCTCTCTCTCTCTCTCTCTCTCTCTCTCTCTTTCAATAAGCATGAATCTCTTCCAGGTCATAGATGTTGCCAAGAAGTTCTCCTCCCTTCTGGACCAGGCTGCCTATGGGGAGGATGAGGAGGTGTGTGTTGGGAGGGTGTTCTTGGCATGTGCTGAGGAGATGTGCCAGACCTACAAGGTGAACTGTGCCAACCATGACATTACCGTGGAGCCACTCATGAGGAAGGTGAGAAAATGCCGAGGTGTTCTGTACAGGCAGCTCCCCATTTGATGAAGCAGTTTTCCTACCCATGTTTTTAGCTAGAGTGATATATTGACTCAAAGGATTTTTAATAGGTAGATGTCATAGGCCAGAAGTCATGACATGTCAATTATGCCACATATTTTTCAACACCACTCCATATGCCTACTCCCTCCTCCTCACCATCCCTACTCCTTTCTTGTTTTTTGTTTCCTCACACCCCATCCTCTCCATTCTAGTCCTTTGTTTACTGTGAAGCTGCAAACATCCTATTCTTTATTTTTGTATTTGTGAGGAGCAAGTGAATTGATACTGTATAATGAATATGACAAATACATCGTTGGTGCTCTTCATGTCACCTTCAGTATGAGCAGGACACCGGGTCAGCGGCGTTCTTGCAGTGGATGCTGAGGGAGTTGCAGCAGCACAAGATTCAACTGCTGGACATGAGATCAGTGCTCATCAAGCCCCTGCAGAGAGTGTTGAAGTGAGTGGAAGTGTTTGTACTGGTAGCGGTGATGGTGGTTTTCATTTCCATCTTTGTCCAACTCTTTGTTCTGCTCCAAGAAAGTAAATTCTCTCTCTCTCTCTCTCTCTCTCTCTCTCTCTCTCTCTCTCTCTCTCTCTCTCTCTCTCTCTCTCTCTCTCTCTCTCTCTCTCTCTCTCTCTCTCTCTCTCTCTCAAAACCTAGTGTTATTTTATATATGGGCATCCTTCATGACCCAGTATGTCTATTTTATTGTATCTTTATGTATCTGATATAGAAACTGATTCACACACACACACACACACACACTCATAGAAGGGTGGAAGCATGGAATAGTTTAGACATGGAAGTGGTCAACGCAAGGAATATTCATGATTTTAAGAAAAAGCTGGACATTAATAGATATGGAGACGGGACAACACGAGCATAGCTCTTTTCCCGTATGTTACAATTAGGTAAATACAATTAGGTAAATACACACACACACACACACACACACACACACACACACACACACACACACACACACACACACACACACACACACACACACACACACACATACACATCTTATTTAAGTAGTTTTACTGTTCATGTTTATTTATGATGTGGCAACCATTCAGATAAGAGATTTTGACCCAATTTTGAGTCCTGACTGGTGACTGATACTTTAAAGAACCCTGGTATACATGTCCCTAATGAAAACAACTTAATTTTCTCCTCTAGTTACATCTCCATACCCACAGACGGCTGATATGATAAATTTTCAAGTCAACCTCTTCTCATCCTCATACAACTCAAATCCTTTTGGTAATGTTGCTACACCCTCCCTCCTCCATAATGCTCACTTTTCCAGACTGCTTTGAGAGGGAGAACCAGAAAAAACAAAGAATGAGTACCAAGGTTAACATCACAAATCTCCTATACTGTATATCTCACCCTCAAAAAACTCCATGCCACCTCCTGTGTTCTGTTTCAATGACTGCTACTCCCTCCCTAAAGATACCCACTGTTCCTGGACCGCCTTGTGAGGGAGACACCAGAACACCACCCAGACCATTTGGACCTGCTGGAGGCCAAGACTATGATGGCCAATGCTGCTAAGGAGATCAATGAATACACCAAAAGACTGGACCTGAGTAATGAGAGATGGCATTTGTGTCTGTTCCGAGCAAGAGGCAGGATGAGCATTGAAGAGAGAGAGAGAGGGAGATTGGTTGAAGGATAGGGATTGGCAAATGGAGAGAGAGAGAGAGATAATGGTGTAACAGGGGGCGTAGAGTGCTGGGAAGAGGAAGAAAGGCAGGATAGTGGTTGGTAAAGGAAGAGAGAGAGATTGATTGATTGTTTGTTTGATTGATTGATACATGCATACATATAATAGCATTGTAACAGAGATCATATAGTGCTGAGAAGAGAAGAAAGAACATAGTAAGACATAACATTTTGTGTCTCCCACCAGTCAACAAGTACCGTGTGGAGAGTGACCAGTCGCTACAAGGCAGGATGCAGAGAGTGTCCCTTCACTCTGTGTACAAAAGGTCTTCTCGCTTCACAACACTCATCTCAGAAATGTTGGGCATTATGGTGCAGGCAAGTCTCTATTATCTTTTTACCAAGTATTGTTGAAGGCACCATGAAACATTCGATGAGTGAGTGCAGTTTATTAGTTGAATAAAGAGTGTGGTGATACAGGAAGCATGGTGAGGGAAGGTGAGAGTTTCCTCCACCAGTGCACTCATCGGACTGTCTCTTTTCTTTCTCTCCTCACTGGCTCTCTCCTTGCCTTGTTTAGTTGGCCATTCAGCGACACATCTGTCCTCTCACTGCTGCTGTTTCTGCCTAGAAAATGATTTTTTTTTTTTTTTTTTTTTAATGAAAGAGGGATAATCTGGCCAACGGCAAGAAAAATCAATAACCCCCCCACTTAGATGCTAGTCCCCAAGCTAGTCTGAGAGAGTTCGCCAAAAGAATGGGATCTCCCTTTGCTACAAATCTAGAGTCATTTTTCATAGACACCAGTGACGAGAGAAGGAAGGATTGAGTAGTGTATTCCTTGAAATGTATGTATATTTATTTCATTTCAAGAAAAATCAGTAGTCAGGATAGAACAAGAAATAACAGGTTCAAGTTTGAAAGAAGTTCAATTTAAGAAGGAGGTAGGAAGGAATTGGTAGCAAGATAAAGTGATAGAAGAATGAAATGGACTCAATGATCAGGTTTATAATGCTGAGCCATGAGGAGGCTTTAAAAGAAGATTAGACAAATGTATGGATGGGGATATGTGGGGATGGGTAAGCATGTTCATACCCAAACTGCCACTTGTAGGCCTTGACTTTTTTGCAGCTTGTCTTATTCTCTGATGGTCTTATGTTATTTAGAATGTCCAGAGTTATTCAGAGGAAGCAACAAATGTCATAGCTCCTTGGCAGTTAGACGGTTAAAGGTGATGACATTGATGAATATGTCAATGAGTACTGACAGCTTGCCTTGCTGTCTTGTTCTTATGTTCCTCAGATGGTCCAGTGTTACTCAGAGGAAGTAACAAATGTCATAGCTCTAGAGGTTAGAGGGTTAAAGGTAATATCATTGAGGAATATGCTAATGAGTACTGACAATCACAGCATGCAAATCAACACCCAACAGACAAAGGACCTGGATTTTGACAAGGAGGTGGACAAGTTCCGGTCGATGCAGCGGTGTGCAGCAGTGTTGGCCCAGGATATGGATGCGTTGCTGCAGGGGGTGAAGGCTCGGCACCGCGCGGAACTGGGCGTGGTGAAGGGCTTGATAGAGATCCTCCTGCAGGCCGGTGTGGAGGTGAAATCCCTGCACAGTGTAGCTCTGGACTCAGCTGGGAGACTGTTTGAGACCTTTGTAAGTAGTGGAGGTTGTTGTGGTTGTATTGTAACAGTTGAATTGTTGAAAAAGGTTGGGGATAAGGTTTTTAAGGCCTAGAGAGAGAGAGAGAGAGAGAGAGAGAGAGAGAGGAGAAGTGGGTTAGGGAGAGGAAGAGAGGGAGAATATGAGAAAAAGAATGACAATGCTGCAGTCCACTAACATTACCTTTGTCCTGCATTGTAGTTACTTTTCTCTAATGGAGTTTATGTGTTTTGCTTCTATACTACAGTAGTTCTTGCATCCCTGATTTTCTAAGAGGCTCCTGTGTGTCCAAGGGAAGACAAACATGTGAGAAAGAAGTGATTGTAGAGGCAGATTGCTTAAACAGATAGATAGATAGATAGATTTTATTGAGTACAAAACATTAGTAACATAATATGTTATCAACATAATTTGGTCCAAACATATTTGAAAGTGTATGATGATAGTGTTTAGCACATAATCCCAGTTGATACTTTGAGAAGAAAAGCAAGACAAGATAAAATAACTACATGAACAGATAAAACACAAGGAACACAACCACACATTAAAAGCACACACAGTAAAAGCACAGTAGGCACCCTTTCTAACTCTAGTCTTTCTCAAATTGTAAGAAAATCACGGAAGAAAAGAAAATATATCGACCAACTTATTTCAAAAAGTCATATAAAAGTTACTTAAAATTGATAAAACATAAATAGAAAATCAAATAATGTGAAGAACCTGAAGACTTTTGCTCTATACTCCACTAACCTCTCCCAAACACAGGACAACTTTGTGAGGCAGCGAGTGGCACTGCCAACCAAGGAGCTGGTGGTGCTGTGTGAGGTGCCAGACAGACTCATCCTCAAGCGTAACGACAAACTGCTGGACTATGACAATGCGCAGTACAAGCTAGACCGCAACAGGGACCCCACACGGACCAGGATTGTGAGTGCTGGTGATCTTCCCTACTTGTGTTGAGATTAAGGATTGTGTTGTGAAGCTTAACCCCACCAATCCCTGAGTACTTTGAGAAGGCTGCAGTTGAAGTTACACATGTTTTCAGGATGTTTTTATGATTAGTGACAGAAAACAAGATTTCTACATTATTAACTGAAAAAATTAAAAGATTGTGTTCTGAAGCTTAACCATACCAATCCCTGACGGTTTTGAGAAGGCTTTACTTGAAGTTACATGTGTTTTCAGGATCTTTTTATTTTTATTTTTGACAGATTAACAAGATTTTTACATTATTAACAGAAGGAATGGTCTAGACTAATCACATCTATAAGGTATTTCAGATTATATTTCTTGGTTGAGTTAGGTTAGCTTGTTCTGCTTGATTTGAGATTTCCTTTATAGAAAAAAAGAACAGGTTGAGTGGAGATGAGGGAGAAAAAGTGTCTGGGAGGGAGGGAAGGAGGGATAAGGAAGACAAGTAGGGAAAGAGAAGGAGAGGCAGAGAAGAGGATGATAAAAATAGTGTGTTTGGAAATTTGAATGTATATGTTAAGAGGAACTTTATCCATGTTTAATAGTTCTGATATGTATTCTTGGGAGTTCTTAGTGGTGTGAGGTGCAGAGTGTAAATAGTAACATGAGATGCAAGCATGGTGGTACATAACTTTAATCTACATCATCACAGTCACCTTAACCATTTCACTTAACATATTTATTTTCTGGACAGCTTATGAGTCAAGTTTCTGTAGACATTAACACTTTCATCCCTGATATTTATTCTTCTCGTGTCTTTTTTCACACTCAAACTGTTTCTCTGGGGCTTGGACTTTTTATTTTATTTTTAGGAGAACTAATGAGCCACCCAGTTTTTCTAGGCATAAGCATTTTCTTCCCTTATTTACTCTCATAGACTTCTGTCACACTCCATCTCTGCATCCTATTCTGATGCTTTCTGACTTAAACTTGAGTACGTACATATCTTTTCTATCTTGGCAGTTTATGAATCATCCAGTTTTTCTAGACAAACATTTTCTTCCCTTATTTACTCTCATGTCTACTTTCACACTCCATCTCTGCCTCTTATTCTGATGCTTTCTAATTTAAACTTGAGTATCTTTTGTATCTTAGCAGTTTTTGAGTCACCCAGTTTTTGTAGACATAAACACTTTCTTCCCATATGTCTTATTTCCATGTCTTCTTTCACACCCAAACTGTCTACGATTGTGATGTTTTCTGACATGAACCTGATTATCTTTTGTATCTCAACAGCTGAAAGAGGAACTGTCACAGGCACAAGGGACATACAGTGCGCTCCACACCCAACTGATGATGGAGCTGCCAGTAATGACCAGTAATGGGATGGAGGTGCTGAGTCTGGCCACCCGCTCCCTCATCTCTGCACGCATGTACCTCCAGGGACACCTTGCCCATCTCTACCTGAATCTTTCCCAGGTGAGACAAGGGAATGTACTGTGATGTTGCAATGTTGAGCTTGTATATTTGCTCACTCTCTGTCTTTATTTATCTTGAGGTGAGACAGGTGAGGAGTGAATTTGTAGGAGAATCTTATGTACCTGAATGACTGAGGAAGGAAACTTTTTAGCACTGTGTTTAGTTTGTATAGATTTTGTGCTTATACTTGGAGGTTAGGATTTACATGAATTAGGTTGCTTGTTAATTAAGAGACAAACAGACAGACAGACAGACAGAGACTAACCAAACTGCAAAATACACAAAATCCTTCACAGTTACAAATACACAGCACACAACACCTCAACACAAACTACACATCAACACTACCTACACCTAAAAACAAATCCACACACTTCTGTCACACACAGAAAGACTTTTCCACCTTCTTCACTCCTGGTAAGTACTCTTGCATGACACACTGACCCCAGAGAGTGCAAAGATTATAATAACAAAGACTTCGTTCCCTGGGATGTGCAGTTTGGGGAGGGCAGAGGAGGAGAGTGAGAAAAAAGAAGAGGTCAAGTAGAGATGAAGGAGGGAGGGTATCTGGGAGGGAAGGAGGGAGGGATAAGGAAGACTGGTAGGGAAGGAGGAGGGGAGGCAGAGAGAAAGGTTGAGAAGAATAATCCTCTTTTGGTGAAATCTATGGGGTCAGTGAGGGCTGTTGATTTTTTGGGTGTTTTTTCTCGTCTTGTTTGTTTCTTTGATGTGTGTACTGTGTGTAAGCCTGTCACACACACACACACACACACACACACACACACACACACACACACACACACACACACACACACACAGCAAATAATGTACATCAACTGAAGGAAAGGTTATACAAGTAAAAATAAACAGAATCATACCATTGAAACTCATGTATACTGCATCTAGATACATACACACACACACACACACACACACACACACACACACACACACACACACACACACACACACACACACACACAGCCATCCCACAAGGTCACCGTTTGTATCAAGGTCAATCAATGAAGAGGAAGAAAAGAAAAAGAATTATGTAACCTCTCTAGGCTCTTGTTTGCTCTAAGGCTCAGGACCACCACTCACTGTCACTGTCTTTGGGTCGCTTCCAGATTTGTTCACTCACTTTTTTATGGTCAGTGTCTGTTTGTGTGTGTTTGTGTGGATTTGTACTTTACAGATGTAGAAGTGTCATGTATTGCAGGAATGTTGCTGGTGTGTTTGCTGTTGGTATCAGCCTGTCTTCATGGCTTATTGATGGAGCATTGTGTGTGTGTGTGTGTGTGTGTGTGTGTGTGTGTCTAGTGTTGTGTAGGTCAGTGTTATAGTGAGTCTCGGGGAAGGAAGGTGTCTGTAGGTGCCTCTCCTGGCCGGGGGTATCTGCACACTTTCCAACACATACTATACGTAGACAGAGATACACTTTCTTCACCTACTGGCTGTGTTGAAGGTAATCCTAATCAAGGAATGCATACCAGTGAAGTTTAACGTGTGTATGGGTAACTTTTCAGTCTTGTTGTGTTAATTCGTCTCTCCAATTGGTGTCTGGAAATTTTAGATGAGTAAATAAAAACTAGTTGGATGAAGTGATATTATGTACTGTGGTTCATCAAAGCTATACTACATTTGAAGAACAAGTGCTGGAGAACTGAACATGTGGCTGTATTTAAGGTGATACAGCTTGTCTTTGCCTTTAATTGTTTTTGTTGCCCATAGCCATCTTGCATAAAGAAAGAAAAAAGAAGAATCTGTGGCTGTAATGTGGAGGTGAGAGTCTAAGATACTTGGCCCATTGGAGGTTCTTGGATTGTCTTTAATGGGAAACAAGGGTTGAAAACTTGAGATGTAATCATATTTTAGGTACCATTTCAGTAGTTCATTGCCTGAAGAAGCTGTGGCATTAGTTTAGAGGTGACAGTCTGAAGTACCATAGCAGACTAAGAGTGTCTCTACTCAGCAACTAATGGAAAAATCCACATTGATTTGTACTGTATTTGTGGTGTAGTGACAGTACTCCACTGATTATAGGAATGACATTGAAGTATCTTATTTTATTATTTTCATTACTTTTTTTTTTATGAAAGAGGGTAAATCTGGCAAAGGGCATCAAAAACAATTAAATAAGATCTACTTAGATGCCAGTTCCCAAGCAGGTCCAAGAGAGTTAGCCAAAAAAAAAAAAAAAAAAAAAAAAAAATATATATATATATATATATATATATATATATATATATATATATATATATATATATATATATATATATATATATATATATATATATATATATATATGGGATAAGTCTTGAAACTTCCTCCTTCTTAAATGAGTTCAGGTCATAGGAAGATGAAAATACTATAGAAGCAGGTAAAAAGAATTACCTCATGCTGAATAGATAATGAAGTTTCAGTACACCACAGTGGTCCACACATAGAAGCAGTAACTGTTATAAAGAGTCCTGAGATGATTGAAGTAAGAGTGACAGAGTGAGATCCTTTCCCCATCACAGTGTTCAGTATCCCCACAATAGTCCATACATAGAAGCAGTGACTGTTTTATAGAGTCTGAAGTGAGCAAAGTTGGAGTGATAGTGTGGGGTCCTTGGTGCATTGCAGGCTCTGGGAGTGGCTCTGACGGGGGAGGAGGAAATGCTCACACAGTTCCGGGTCAAATACCTGCAGCAGGTGGGTGAGTTCCGGCAGCTGAGTTTCATCCCGACCAACGTACAGTTCTCACTGCCAAGACAGTCAACTCGTGCCAATAAGAATCCTGAGAGTGGCGGGTCCAGGAGAGAACATGAGGTGTGTGTGTGTGTGTGTATTTACCCTAGTTTTACAGGGCTTGGGCTTTATGCTCGTGTGGCCCTGTCTCCATATCTACACTTATCCAATTTTTCTTTAAAGCTATGCTCACTCTTTGCTGACACCACTTTCTCACTCAAATTGTTCCAAGTCTCAACACATCTATGCAGGAAACTATATTTTTTAACATCTCTCAGACATCTTCCCTTCCTCAGTTTTTTACTATGCAATCTTGTGCTTCGAATGTCATATTCTTCTCTCAGGATCAGTTTCTCATTATCCACTTGTGTGTGTGTTTTCTCTGCTGTTCCTGTTAGTATTGGTTTAAGTTTAGATTCATCTCTCTCTCTCTCTCTCTCTCTCTCTCTCTCTCTCTCTCTCTCTCTCTCTCTCTCTCTCTCTCTCTCTCTCTCTCTCTCTCTCCACTTATTTTTTAATGTGAGAGTCTAAGAGGATTACTTCAAACATTGCTGTTAGATATGCATTAGAGTTTATACTTTATGAGAGCTACTTGAAACATCCCATTAATTATACAATTCTTCTAGTATTTGTGTACAGGAGTTTGTGAGAGTTATTTGAAATATTTTCAACTATGCAATATATACATCATCACTTATTATATGCAAGCTTATAACTTCATCCATCGCTTCCTTACATATATTTACCTTGTTGTGCTTTATGAGGAGAGTCATATACTGGTGATGTCCCATTTCCATATCTTTTAATGTTTAACTTAGCCTTGAATTCATGTATGTTTTTTAAATTTACTTTCTGCTCATCTAGGCTGTTCCATAAATCATCACTACTTCTGTATGGGACACTACTTTTTCATGTATTCTCTTCTACAAAGACTCTTTTTCAGCTTCTTTCCATGTCCTCTAGCATCATGTGTATCCCAAACCATTGAGTCATTCCATTGTGTGTGTGTGTGCAGGTGGCCAAGACGAAGGTGGTGGGTCAGTACCCCGGGGAGATGGTGTATGTAGTGCGGGAGGTGCACACGCCAGCAGAGGTGATGGAGCTGACGCTGTACCCTGGTGACCATGTGGCACTGCTCAAGAACAAGGACCCGCTGGGCCGGGTGGACCGCTGGTTTATGGACGATGGAGGTGAGACGGCCATGAAGGAATATGATGTGTTCTCTCTGGTGGTTATTCCTTGTTTTAGTGTTTGGAGATATGCTGTCTTTGGTGTGATTTATTTACATTGTTGGTGAAGGTGTCTTTTGTAGCATTGACATGCAGTGGTGCTCTGACAGTCCTCCCTCCATGGCAGATAACAAGGGTTTTGTGCGAGTGTCTTGCCTGAAGCCCATGCTTGAGTCTGAGAGAGGAGCAGCGGACACTTCTCTGCTGCCAGGAGCAACTGGCACTGTGGCCCTGCCCACCCGACCAGCACCAGTTACCGCCAGCCCCCGACCCTCCACCGTGCCCCGGCCTGCCCCAGCACCTCCTGAGCAGGCACCCCCTCGCTATGAGGACATCTTCCCCATGGTGCCCACCACCTTGCCCCAGGGCACAGGCCTCCCCCAGGCTCCCCCACCTCGATACTCCTCTGAGGGCACAGCCACATTGGCCTCCCAGCCTCCCCTGCCCAGCAAGCCAGAGCCGCTGTCTCCTCATGGTGATGGCCAACTTTGCGAGACGGGGACTACTACTCTCCACCCCTGGACAGACAGCCGTCTGCTGAATACAACTCTCCTGTCTCTGAGGAACACAACATATATGAGGAAATTGACCAGGTGTGTGTGTGTGTTTTTGTGTGTTTGTGTGCATGTAGTTGTATTTACTTAATTGTATCTACAGAGCATGAGGTGAATTTTTGTGACCTCTTCTCCATATCTGCATTTTCCTATCATACTTTCAAGTGATGCACATCCACATCACTCACTCACTCACTCATGCACGCACTCCACAGATCCGTGGCAGCTGCAGGGGTGAGAATGGAGCTTCAGGCCAGGAGGACACCAGCCCCATCTATGAGGTGATCAAGGACGGGGAGATTGTCCCTGATGAAAAGGACATGCCGCCAGAGTTAGCTGAGCCACTGGTGGGTGTTTATGTGAGGCTTGAGGCTCTGTTGGACCTCATGTTCAAAACTGTTGTAGGTTTCAGTGTCTGGCCATGTTTGGGATCCATCTTGATATTTGTTTGTGTGGCTGACTGTGTTACTCCCTTTCAAAAAAAAGGTACCTAGGGAAGTGAATCTCTTGCTTCCAAACAAAATTGCATATAGTAGGAGGGTTTTGAAAGCTGTCTAGGCCTATAAGGAAAAGTAAAGAAATGAAATGCTAATAGTGTTGATGATTTGTGTTGTTAGTATTTTGAATACGTTGCATAGAAGAAAAACCTTAACTGGATGTTTAATTGATTTGCTGTGATTGCTATCCTTACTTTTATTATTTCTCCAACACTCTCTTTACTTAGTTTTGTCATCACTCATTCCTTCATATGTGTAGTCTCGTAATTTATCACTATCCGTGTGTGTGTGTGTGTGTGTGTGTGTGTGTGTGTGTGTGTGTGTGTGTGTGTGTGTGTTTCTACCATCAATATACCACAGTTGCTCCAATTAATACTCTTAATGTTTCTTCACCCATTCACTCCATCACCATTTCTTTCCTTCACAGTTCTACTATGCATTGTACAACTTTGGTGGATCAGATGGGACTCAGCTGAACCTGACAGCGGGACAGGTGGTGCGGGTGCTGTACGCTGTCTCCTCGGACTGGTGGTTCGTGGAGGAACGGTCAGGCAAGCAGGGTTACGTTCCTGCATCCTATCTCACCAGGTACACCTAGATTTTGTCCTCCAGCTACTCCACTACTACTACTTCTACCACTACTACTAATATTGTTACTGCTGGTACTGTTGCTGCATAGATGCCTCGTGGCTGCAATATCTGTGTAAAGGCTTCAATGACTCAGTTTATGGCATTCGTCAATGTGGACAGCAAGTGTTTCCCACAGGGGTAGTTACCTGTAGGCATGTCTCCTGAATGTGTCAAGCTACAACTGCATTAAGGCAAAACTGAGCTTTTCTTCACTGTATCTATGTAATCAGCAGAGTGTACTATTTTTACATTTACTAATTATTTTCATACTTATTACAGGTTTTTACTCTTTATCGTTTTATTGCAAGGAGAGATTTATGCATTCATCATATTTTACTATTTAGAAAGTCTTACCACTTCTCATGACATGTAAGTAAGTAATGTTTTAGGTTGGTGTGTGAGGATCTTTTGATGTGTTGTGGATACCTTGTGTTTTATGTGTTTTAGGGCATTGGGGAAGCAATTTGGGATTTAACATTTATGTGAATTATTATGTAATCTTATATCCTTTCACCTCAGTAACCAAAGATTTTCCACATTTGATCTGATTGAAGTACTGTTAACAAGAGGCTTTTTAGTGTGGTGTGGCTTGGTTTTCTTAGTCAGACTTAGTTAGACACTACACTTAACCCTTGGCTATCACGCCCAATTGGGGCCGAAATAGCCGCGCCATAGCTGAAAACGCGATAGCCGAATTGATCTTGGCGGGAAGGCGGTTTTGGCCAATGAGCGCTCAGATATCCCATGACATCATGGCGGGGCGCGCGATAGCAGACATCTGAGGTCATGATAATGAAATTTTAGCAGCTTTTCATGGGTGCGTGATAGCAATAAAACGCAATAGCTGAAGTCGCGATAGCCGAGGGTTGACTGTAATGTAATTTCTTGAACCAAGACAATTTCCTGACTAAATGAACACCAGATAGTAACTCGTTAAGTGAAGAAAAATAGAGTAAAGTTTTTGTGTAAGACAGACAGGAGGTTGTCTGTTGAGGTGATGTGTGTACTGGTGGCCCAGAAGGGTGTCCAGGGGTGGGGGCCACCGTGCTCCCTCGTCCCTGGCCACCCGTGCATACAGGAAGTGTATTTCATTTGTTAAAGATGTTGAGCAGAAAAAAGATTGCCATTGGTTCTCAGCTTTGTATGCAGTATTAATTTAATTAATGAAAGCAAAGATAACCTGTGATTCCTAACCGCTGAGTGCTCCCAAGGGAACATTGCTCAATTGGAAATGTTCTTCCCGTCAGACGGATTCTCCAAGACAGTTGCCATGTTCTTGAAGAGTAGAGTTAAAAATTATCCACTATTTTTGAAAATAATGAAAAAAAAAAAAAAAAAAGCAATGTTACAATTTTTGCACTTTGGTATATATATTCATATATATCTATATCTATACATATATATTCTTATGTATATTTAAGTGTGTGCTTGCAGTACTATTATGTTGTACATATTCCAAAGCCATGTGTGTATGTAGTGTTAAGTGTCTTGATGGCTGCACACCGGGCGTGGTCACCTGCGTGTGCTGCAGACGGTGTTGTGACTCCCAGGTGCAGCCAAGCTGCTGCTTACTGATGGATGTGATAATACTCATAGTCGTTGTGTGGCTGCTGAGGTATTCATTGCCATTGAAAGGATCTGATCACACTGATTCATGTTGTTCATGTAAGTTGTGATATGATGTTTTAGTATACTGTGCCACTATTGCCAGATCACACTGTATGTAGTGCACTGGTCTGAAGTGTCACGACTACATTTAAAGATGGGTTCCTGAAGTGTTTGGTTTGTATGTTGTATACTCATATGTATATGTTTGGTGGTTCAGTTAGTCCTTATATCAAGGTGTGATCTGAAATTCATTCCCACAGCTGTACAATTATAAGTGTGCTTATGAAGTGAGTGAGTAGTAAGTGGATGCAGGAAATGTGACCTGCTTGTGTGTATGCTTGTTTATTTCCTCAGTCACTGCCCTGTCACAGTCTTTGCTGCACCAGGCTCCTCTGAGCAGCATGCATGTGCCGTGTGTGCTGATAAATGTTGTCCCTGGGAAGGGGTTCCACAAGCCAGGGATTTATTCATGCTGACTACTTACTAGTCTGAAATAGTTAATGTTAGATACACTTTGCTTCTCAGCAGTACTCTGATGAAGGGTATTTTAGTGTAATGTACAAGTAAAAGTTGCATCACCCTATGTGTTGTGACCACTGAGAGGCCTTGTGTGACATCCTCGGCTAGTTACCACTTTGGTGTGTTTTGTACTTCTGACTTAATGTGTTTGTAGAAGGGTGTAGGAGAGGGACCTGATTTATTGCTTTACACAACACTCCTGGCCTCATGCAGGGCTGACAAACACTGACCATGTTGATAATACACTTGTTAAAAGTAATTATCTGTTACATTCTCTCTCTCTCTCTCTCTCTCTCTCTCTCTCTCTCTCTCTCTCTCTCTCTCTCTCTCTCTCTCTCTCTCTCTCTCTCTCTCTCTCTCTCTCTCTCTCCACCATGACCTTAGTATATGCCAAGACAATTATCACAATAACGAGCAAGGTGACACTAACACTAATATTCTGAGAGGTAGGGGACTGTATACATGTTTCATTTGGCAACTAGAGGATGTGACGAGTGGGAACATTGGCTGCTTGCCGCTGTGTATATTCCAGAGGCCTTCCACTGATGTGTGTAGATGCACCAATCAGCAATACTTTTTATATCTGATCCTCTCATTATATGTCTAGGCCTCTGGTGGGAGAGATTTTAACCATATTTACTTATAAAGCAGAAACTGTAATCTGTGTATAGTTTTTCCTCAAGGGAGGTGACACTCATGGTGAAGGAGAGTAAACAGGGGCAACATGCTGCTGGTTGTTCTGTGCATGGTTGTGCCAGACACTTGATAATTTCATCAATATCAGGTATATGGTTATCACTGTTGAGTGGCTGATAAGTGAATTAACTTTAAAAGAGTGAAAGTTTATCTCTGCACTTTATTAATTTCTAGTCACATGTGTGTGTGTGTGTGTGTGTGTGTGTGTGTGTGTGTGTGTGTGTGTGTGTGTGTATTCACCTAGTTGTATTCACCTAGTTGTAATTTTACAGGGCCTGGGTATCATACTCGTGTGGCCCCGTCTCCATATCTACACACATCCAACTTTCCTTTAAAACTATGCACACTCCTTGCTGACACCACCTCCTCACTCAAACCATTCCACACCTCCACACATCTTTGTGGGAAACTATATTTCTTCACATCCTTCAAGCATATTCCTTGGCTATCTTTTTACTATGCGATCTTGTAGTTCTATTTAAGTTTTCCTCTCTCAACATCATTTGCTCATTATCCACTTCATCCAGTCCATTCAACAGTTTATAAACCTGTATTAAATCTCCTCTTTCTCTTCTTTGTTCCAAGGTAGGCAAATTCATTTCTTTTAATCTCTCCTCATAGGTCATTTCTGCCAATTCCGGAACCATTTTTGTTGCCATTCTCTGCAATCTCTCCAACTTCCTTATATGCTTCTTTTTATAAGGGGACCAAACCACTCCAGCATATTCCAATCTTGGTCTAATTACCATACTAATTAATTTCTTCATCATATCTTTATCCATATAATGGAAGGCTAATCCAATATTTTTATCAAATTATACGTTTCTCCAAACATCTTATCAATATGAGCCTCAAACTGCCCATGGTCTTGTATTATCACTCCCAAATCCTTTTCCTTTTCCACCTTTTTCAACACTACTTCTTCACCCATCTTATATGACCCTCTTGGCCGTCTTCCACTCTTCCCCATCTCCATCACATGACTTTTGCTCAGATTAAATTCCATTTGCCACCTCTTGCTCCACTCCCAAATCTTATCCAGGTCTGCCTGTAAAATTTCACAATCTTCTTCACTCTTCACACACCTACACAACTTCGCATCATCCGCAAACAAATTAATATAACTGTTTACTCCTCTGGCATGTCATTAATATATACAAGGAAAAGTATTGGTGCCAGCACTGAGCCTTGTGGGACTCCACTCTCCACCACCAACCAGTCCGACTTTGCATCCCTTATTACCGTTCTCATCTCCCTCCATCTCAAGTAGTTTTCCATCCACTTTAACACTTTTCCTTTCAGTCCTCCATAAATCTCTACTTTCCATAACAGTCTCATGTGAGGTACCTTGTCAAAAGCTTTCTTTAAATCCAAATATACACAGTCCATCCATCCCTCTCTCTTGTATTTTGTCAACCACTCTTGAATAAAAGCTCAGTAGATTTGTTACACATGACCTCCCTTTCCTGAAGCCAAATTGATGATCCGATAATAACTTATGATCCTCCAGGAACCGTATCCAATATTTCTTTATCACCCTCTCACAAATCTTACCGACCACACTTGTTAGAGACACAGGTCTATAGTTAAGAGGCTCTTCCTTACTGCCTCCCTTATAAATGGGCACCACTTCAGCTCTCTTCCACTCTACTGGTACTTCCCTGTTTCTAATGAACACCTTATAATATCATATAATGGATCAATCAATTCTTCTCTACACTCCTTCAATAATTTTCCTGAAACTTCATCTGGTCCCATCGCTTTATCATCTTTAAGTTCCTCCAACATTTTATATAACTCCTTTTAGGTATCTTAATGTCATCCATGTGCACATTTCCTTGTACATTCTGAGGCTTTACAAACATTGTTTCTTCAGTAAATACTTGCTGAAACCTATTATTTAGCAATTCCGCTATATTCTTAGGGTCATCTACTATCCCTTGCTCTCCTTTTAATCTTTCAATGGACTCTCTCTTTTAAGTTTACCATTTATGAACCTGTAAAACAATTTTGGATGTTCCTTACTCTTGTCTACAATATCTTTTCAAATTTTCTTTCTTCCTCCTCCTTACCCTCACATACTCATTTCGCCACTCTATAATTCTCCTTATTTAGTATATTCCTGCTCTTTTCCATCTTTTCCAAGCCACATCTCTCTTTTCCTTAGCCTTAACACAAGTTGCATTAAACCAATCCTTTCTTCCTTCCTCTCTCGGTTTATACTTTGGTACAAATTTCATAACTCCTTCTTTATAATATTTCATAAAAATCTCATATTTCTTTTGCACTTCTCTGATTTGTAACATCTTCTCCCAATCTAATTTTCTGAAATAATTTTTCAAACTTTCTGTGTCCATCTTTCTATAATTCAATCTACCACTCCTGTATGTCTCGTCCTTCCTTCGCTGTGTTGTTGCTATCTGCATTTCCATAACCACATGATCACTCTTTCCCAAAGGACACTTGTATTGTATATCTCCACATAGGTACACTTCTCTTGTTAACACCAAATCCAGTCTAGCCGGTTCATCATCTCCTCTATATCTAGTATTTTCCTTCACCCTCTGTTCCATCATATTTTCCATCATTAGATTAAGAAATCTCTCTCCCATGCTTCCTCTCCAACACCACTTACTAGATTTTCCCAATCCACCTCCTTACAATTAAAATCTCCTACTAGTATCACCTTTCTTTTTCCAGATAATACACTTTCCAAACTCTGTAAAGTATCCTTGATCATATTGTCGTATTCCTTAATGTCCAAGAATTTGTTTTAGGAGGTACATAGGTCACCATGATTATTAATTCTTTTCCATCACTTTTTATCCTTATGCTTATCACTTCTGCGTTGTTCTTCCCATACCAAACCTTATCCACATTTATTTATTTCTTCGTCATAATCATAACTCCTCCTCCACCTTTACTCTCTATCCTTTCTCCATATATTATATTTATTATCCAAATTTATCTTTGTTTTTCATGCAATTTTGTCTCAGTCAAACACACTATATCAGGCTTCTCCACTATCATATAGTCTTGCAATTCCAATCTACTTGACAGTATCCCATCTATATTAGTATACATTACGGTCCACCCACTGCTCCCTCTAGGGGTTCCTCCGTATTCCTTCTTTCCACATACCACTTTCTGACTCTCTCTCCTATAACTCTCCAAAAACTTTCTCTTTCCTCCTCAGACCGCTCATCATTTTTCCTTCTCGCCTCTTCCACCAATTCCTTATATCTTCTCCTCTCTTCCTCATTTCTATTCTTTCTCACAAACACCTCTTTACAACCTTCTATCTCTCTTAACTTTGATGTTCTATATAGGATATCCTCCGCAGATTGTTGTGACTTCAGTACTACTTTAATCGGTCTGCTCACTCCCTCCTTATACGGACCCAGTCTATGGATCTCTTCCACTTCTTCTTGTAGGTCTTTTTTCATCATCATTTAGATTTTTGAACAGATCTCTTACCGTTTTTAATTCTTCCTTAATTCTCTTAGGCTTATATGTTATATTTTGTTCTTTCATCCCAAATATTAACACACTCTTCTTCTTTTCTGCTATTTCCCTTATCAATGTTTCCTTATTCTTCATTACATTAACCAGTTCCTTGGACCTTTCTTTTTTGTCTTCCTTCAACTGATCTTTAATTATTTCTTGTAATCCAACCATCTCTGCTTCCCTCGACTCAGTCCATTGTGTTTTCTTCAGTTCCCATTCCCTTTCAAACCTTTCATTCTGCTCACTAATCATTTCCTTAAAGTCATCTTTCTCCTTTACTACTCTATCCATTTTCTCCTCCAACCGTCTCTTGTATTTTTCAACCTCCACTCTCAAGTGTGCATTCTCATCCACCAATCGTTTTCATTTTCCTCCAGTCTCTTAACTCTTTCCTTCAAAGCCTTGCGAATTCTCTATCCTGCTCCTCCTCACTCCTCTGAACTTTTAATTCCTTCACTAACTCCTCAAATCTCTTCTCCAACATTACCAATCTACCTTGCAATGTTGCCCCTGTTGAAGCTGGACTCATGCTTTGACTGGCCACTTTCGGCTTTGCTCCCTGGGCCTCATCAACATATTTTGAATTTGGTAATTTATTTCTTACCGGTCTATCCATTTTTTCTTACTCTTCCTGGGAACATGTGGGTGTGTGGTCACTGGGGGCCAGGCCTGGTAGCTACGTGTGTGGTTGGATGCGTTGGCGGCTGCTATGGCTGGCCTTTGTGGGTTCCCGCTCTGTCGTTTGGAGTGTGGAGGTTCTCCCACCTCCGATCACTCCCATGTACACGCCACCAGGCTATCGTTCACTCGCTCTGGTCGCCCCTCAATAGCAATAACTATTCTCACTCAAGCACATTGCTTAGCGTGTGGAGTGTTAGTTAGATGCCGCTCTTGCGCAGGAGGCACGTCCGCTCTCCATGGAGCACGGTGTGTGTGTGTGTGTGTGTGTGTGTGTGTGTGTTTACCTAGTTGTATTTATCTAGTTGTGTTGTACAGGGTTCAACCGAGGCTCATAGTGTCCTGTCTCCATATCTCCACACATCTATTTTTTTTTTTTTTCTTTAAGTTATGCACATAATGTACTGTAACAACTTCATCACTCAATGCATGTGTGTGTGTGTGTGTGTGTGTGTGTGTATTTACCTAGTTGTAGTTTTACAGGGCCTGGACTTTATGCTCGTGTGGCCTTGTCTCCATATCTACACTTATCCAATTTTTCTTTAAAACTATGCACACTCGTTGCTGACACCACTTCCTCACTCAAACTGTTCCAAGTCTCAACACATCTTTGCGGGAAACTATATTTTTTAACATCTCTCAGACATCTTCCCTTCCTCAGTTTTTTACTATGCGATCTTGTGCTTCTAATGTCATATTCTTCTCTCAGGATTAGTTTCTCATTATCCACTTGGTCCATTCCGTTAATCAATTTATAAACTTGTATCAGATCCCTTCTCTCTTTTCTCTGTTCCAGGGTTGGTAGATCCATAGCTTTTAGTCTTTCCTCATATGTCATCCCTTTAAATTCTGGAACCATTCTTGTAGCCATTTTTTGTAGTCTCTCCAATTTCCTTATGTGTTTCTTTTTATGGGAGGTCCACACAACTCCTGCATATTCCAATCTGGGTCTTATTTTAGTACTTATCAATTTCTTCATCATTTCTTTGTCCATGTAGTGAAATGGTACTCCAATATCTCTCCTATCCTTTCTTCATGTTATGTCCTTTAGTTCTGACACCATCTTCTTATATCCATTTTCAAGCTTGGCAACCAACTTTGGACATATACTCGTAATTATTATTATTATTTTTTTTTTTTTTCCATCATATCTTTGTCCAAATACTGAAATGCCACCCTAATATTAATCAGTAGCAAACAGTCTTCTCAGGTCTTAATTACTCTTAGCAATTTTGTATCATCAGCAAACAAATTGATATAACCAGTCACTCCATACAGTATGTCATTAACATATACCTGGAACATAATGGGGGCTAACACTGATCCTTGTGGCACTCCACATGTTACTTTACTCCAGAATGAGTATGCATCTCTCTGATCACAGTTCACATCTTTCTGTCCTTCAAGTAATCCCTTATCCAATCTAACATTACTCCTCTCATTCCTCCTATGTTCTCTAACTTGCAAAGTAGTCTGCTATGAGGGACTTGATCAAAAACCTTTTTTATGTCTAGGTACACAGTGTCCACCCATCCATCTCTGCTCTCCAGTCCTTCTGCTACTCTTGAGTAGAAACTTAGTAAATTTGACACACATGATCTTCCTGTCTTGAGCCCAAATTGTCTGCTCGATATAACTGTATTTTCTTCCAGATATTTAACCCATTTTTCTTTGATAACAATTTCACATATCTTCCCCACAACACTTGTAAGTGACACCGGTTTTTAATTTAATGGCTCAGTTGGCTTTCCTCATTTGAATATTGGGATTATGTTGGCTCTCTTCCATTCAAGTGGTACTTTCCCTTCCTTTAATGAGCTTGTAACCATTTCCCAAATTGGTTCAAACAATTGATCTTTACATTCCTTTAGTGCCCAACCTGACACACCATCCGGTCCCATCGCTTTTCTGACATCCAAATTTTTTAGTAGTCTTCCAATTTCTTGCTTATGCACTATGATTTCTTGCAAGCCTTGACAGTGCAATGTCCTATTTGGTTCTGTAAACTCATCTTCTTCAATGAAGACAGTTTTGTAACTCTCATTCATTATTTCACTCATTTCCTTTTGTTGTTTGGTATGTTTTTCTTCCTTTAATTATTTTTTCTATTGTTTCCTTATTTTTCATCTTACCATTCATATACTTGTACAAATGCTTTGGTTCGTCTTAGCTGTTTTTGCACCACATCTTTCTCAAAGTTTCTTTCTTCCTCTCTCCTTACTCTAATATATTAATTTCTTGCATCCTTATCCTGCTGTCTGTTGCTTTCATTTCTCTGCTTTTTTAGTTTCTTCCAAGCTTTATCTGTTTCCCTCTTAGCTTCTATACAATTGCAATTGTACCAAGCTTGTATACTTTTCTTTACTCTATAGATTGGTATGTATTTTTTCACTCCATCATTATATTTCTGTAGGAATAATTCATGTTTCCCCTGTACTGTCTTTCCATTCATAATGTTCCGACATTCTATTCCACAAAAAAAATTATCTTAACTTTTCAAAATTTCCTCTTGCATAATTTAATCCCTCCTTTTTGTAATCCTCCCTGTATCTTAGCACATCATCTTCATACATTTCTAATTCTAATGTTACATGGTCACATCTTCCCATTGGATTCTGATAATGTATGATAGGATGAAGCTCTGGCTTTTTTGTGAATACCAGGTCAAGTAATGTGTGTGTGTGTGTGTGTGTGTGTGTGTGTGTGTGTGTGTGTGTGTATTTACCTAGTTGTAGTTTTACAGGGCTTGGGCTTTATGCTCGTGTGGCCCCGTCTCCATATCTACACTTACCCTATTTTTCTTTAAAACTATGCACACTCTTTGCTGACACCACTTCCTCACTCAAACTGTTCCAAGTGTGTGTGTGTGTGTAATTCACTGTTTGATCTGCTGCAGTCTGTGACGAGACAGCCAGACGTTACCCTACGGAACGAGCTCAGAGCTCATTGTTTCCGATCTTCGGATAGGCCTGAGACCAGGCACACACCACACACCGGGACAACAAGGTCACAACTCCTCGATTTACATCCCGTACCTACTCACTGCTAGGTGAACAGGGGCTACACGTGAAGGGAGACACACCCAAATATCTCCACCCGGCCGGGGAATCGAACCCCGGTCCTCTGGCTTGTGCAGCCAGCGCTCTAATCACTGAGCTACGTGTGTGTGTGTAAGTTGGCTGAGGTATTGGGCTGGGTAGTATTACTCTCTCTCTCTCTCTCTCTCTCTCTCTCACGATATGTAACACTCACCCTCTTCTGCCCTCTCTGATCATATGCAAAGTTTCACTTTCACTGATGGTCATCATCTTCCTCTTCCTCTTGGGCTCACTAGAGGAAGCTTTCGCAGGGCACAGGCGGCATTGTAAGTGCTTAACGAATCACTACTTAAACAAAAAAGTTGTCGCAAACACAACACTAAGATACAGTATGCGAGACAGTCTACAGCAGGCATCACCAAATGGCGGACCCCGGTCCGGATCCGGACCGAGCGATGGTTCTGTCCGGACCCGTGACCAATCTGCGGCCGGGTGACAGCGGGGAGGGAGGGTGTGGCGGGTGGCGGGGCGCCGTGCAACGCTGGCGGGTGTCAACAGGCCAGTGAGAGCGTGAACACTCAATTTCCTGCAGTAGGAAGGTTATGCAGGGTGGCAGGTATGACCAAAGGGCGTGGTGGGTATCTGGGTGGCATGCACCTTTCACCATGGGCTGGGACCTCATTAATTTGAGAGAAAAAAAGGTTTTTTGGCTCTGCTCGCAATTTATTTTATTCTGAGATTTCTGTTTTCTTTAATCTGAAATAAAGGCCTTAAATTTATTTGCCTGGGACTACTTTTATTTAGGGCAAAAGAGCTAGCTGTGCACTCTGTTAAACATTTCCTGCATTGAAAATAGACAATAAATACTGTTGAATCCATATGAAAATGTCGACATAGGGAACGGCTATAAGACACAAGCTGGACTTCCGTTCGGACCTTTTACTTGGGGGAAATTTTAAGAACTGGACCTCAGTGACTTTTAATTGAATACCCCTGGTCTACAGTGTGGACGAGACTGGCGAGATACAACCAAGGCCCATGGAAAAGAAGGTCAACTTACAAGACATTCAAAATGGGTCTAATATGAGCATCAGTGATGTCAGCGGGTTCACAAGTAGTCAGGGCGGGGACGTTGGTTCAGTTAGCAAGCTGCCTGAGTGCCTGGTAAGTGTTCACGTGCTTCTCTCTCCCATTCTCTTTGTTCCGCGCCAACATCGGTCACAATGCCGAGTTGTGCAGTGTGTGACTGTTTTAATTATCAGTAGTATATAATATGTAGTATGTAGTATGTGATAAATGAAAACCATCATTTTTTTTGCTTGTAATTTTGCACCTTAAGACATTAGTAAATTTCTGATGTTTAGTTATTGAGAAGTAAATTTCTGATGTCTAGTTATTGAGAGGTCCCCGTTCAGTTACTTGTGTAGATATAAATTGCCTGTTATATATGTAACGTAAAAATTAAATAATGATAATAACGAAGACAGCAACACTATATTAATATTAATAATAATAAGAGCAAATGTTTAATAATAATAATAATAATAATAATAATAATCAATAACAGCAAGAGTATTGAGATCATTAAATATGATAATGATACAATCAATGGTCAAAGAGAGAAAGAGTGCTCTGACAGTTGAGAGAGAGAGAGAGAGAGGTCAAAGAGAAATAAAGAGTGTTCTGACAGTCGAGAGAGAGAGAGAGAGAGATAGTCTTGCTGGCAAGTAGAGGGTGTGGGGCGGTAATAGGAGGCACAGAAGCCTTCACAAAACTTGTCTCCTGTGTCAGGTATTTGCTTAGCGGGCAGAGGGAGAGCGTGATGTTTCCGTGCAAGAAAGACACGTCCTGGGAGGTCTGTTGGTGAACCCACAGACTTCTATTCTATGGGCCTTGGATACAACATGGGAAGATGTTGGGTGAGGCTGCATACGAACAGTACATGTACAGTGCTTTACGTAGTACATTATCTTCGTTATTACACACCAACTTACCGAATTATTGTACGTACAGCATTAATAAGTGACACCACAGACCCAGTGATATAGCGAAAAATACGCAGAACGTATCTACGAGTATGTATAAAAACCGCGAAATAGCGAGGGAACACTGTATATGTTACTGTACGTAGGGTTTACATATATCACTTTATTCTGCCATAAGAAGAGAAATGTTTAATATTTTCTATGTGCACGAAAACACGTGTAAAACACTTAAGCCATAGTATTTAATAGTACAGTAAGAACTTGTCATCCAGTAAGAACTTGGTGGATGTGAGCATCATGCCAGAAGCTACACAACAGCTGTGTGGCGTCACAAATCAGTGTCACTATGTGGGGCTCCGTTATGGTGAACATTGGCATGGGAAGCGTGCTGGAATGGTTGCCAGTCACTGCCTTGGAAAACCCTTGCCTGCTGGGGATTGATTTCCTCACGTGTGTGGGAGAAAGTTTGGATTTTCAAGAAGGGAAGTTAAAGGTACATGGCCAGGAAGTACCTTTGATCTTAGGAGATAATAATTGTACAGCAGCCCTTCAAGCACAACACCAGATCGCAGACACTCACCCATACGTACGTAAGACTAAAATGGAATGGGGAACTATAGGTGGGGCTCCCCCACCAACAGAGAGTACAATAGGAGTACACAAGACAGTAACACAAGAAGTACAAATTGGTAAAGAAAAGAAGGTTAATTTCTTAGTTGTTCCTGTTGTGAGGCATGTGAGACCTTGCGAGGCAGTAGCATAGTGGATAAGGTGGTGCGCCTGGGATCGGGCAGACATCCACGCGTAGGTTTGAATCCCACCACATACCACTTAGATTAGAAGCTATGCCATTTGTCGAATGGTTTAAAATTATCTGCATGTCACCATGATACCCAGGTTCTAGGTGGTTACACCAAAGATGCGCTTGGGTGGTGATATGGTCCCTAACATGGGTACCACTATAAATAAAATTGCCTACACCACTAATTTTTAATGGGCAGAAGCTGAACAGCGCTTCCCACACATACTTTTCAAGTATGCCTACAGGCACTATAGGCCACAGCATTGGGGAGGAAAAAAAAAAAAAAAAAGACGAGGCTTCCACAGAGGCAAGCGTGTTAAAGACAGACCGTCAGTGATTAACAACCATGGAGGATCTCCACAAAAGATCTTTGTATGGCAGCCTAAACTCTCTGTGACAAAGAGATAGCTGACAAAAAAAAAAAAAAAAAACATGACACAGGTATACAAGAAACGAGGGAGTATCATAAAATCTTAGGTGCTCTAATCAGATGGCTCTGAAATGTTTGATAAATACAATTAAAAGTACGCATGCTACGAGAAGTAACAAGGGAATCCAGCATGCTATGAAAAATAACTGAGGAAATTCATAAAAGAAAGGAAAAATAGGGTGAATCAGAGACATGTGACCCAGTGGTGAATTGAAATGTAACAATGGTCACAGCACACACCAAAAAATTAAATGTAACGATGAGCATATATAAGGCAGAGTGAAAGGTGAGGATGGCAGAGAGAGGGAGATAGATCTTACCTTGAACACTTGGTACAAGACACTCTGGTAAGAGTTTCTGACCATTAAGCCTTGGGTCATCCTCTGCCTTGCCTTTTACATGAATAATACTTAGAGTATTTTCCTAGATGCTTTGTAGTCTTGTGATATATGCTGTATTATTGTAAGTCATTTTTTTGTCATTCTTTGCATGTAGTGATCATCGAAGTAGTGGTGTAGTGATGATATTATGTTACTAGTGTTAGATATATGACATGTTAACATGCTAAATGTCATGAGAGCTTAAGATGAGTAACTGAGGAAATGAAGAATCTGTAATTTGAGTTGAGTAGAGTACAGTGAAGAAGATTGTTAGAGAAAGATGTGGTCGTGTTGTTTTACCATGTGTTTTTTTTTGTGTACAATAAGTCCTCGTTATCTGGTACATATGTGTTCCTGAAAACCTTACTGCATATCGAATTTACCGTATACCAAACCCATTATAAAATGTAATATTAGGGAATGCGTTCCAGCACGTCGAAAGTCACCCCTACAGAAATAAAAATACATGAAAATAATCATGAAAAAAAAAAAAAAAAAAAAAAAAATATATATATATATATATATATATATATATATATATATATATATATATATATATATATATATATATATATATATATATATATATATATATATAAAGTAAAGTACTGCGCAAAAGAAATAAACAGAAAATGTTTTTTATGTACCATTCAATCGCCATGTATTCTCAGATGATGTCCTTCCTGAGGCTAATGCTGGACTCACACATACACGATTGTGGTGCCCCGACAGGCACGATGGCTGAAATTTGGCATCGGGGGACGAAAAAACACTTTCGGGGCATCAATCGTGTGTGATCTGGGTGTTTCGGGTCATGGGGCAACATACAGTGCATGCGGGCGTTGCGGGGGATGTCCTGGCATCGGGGCAAAAATTTTGAACCTGCTCAAAATTTTCAGCCGACTGGCCGACAACTGTCAAACAGTGTAGCTATCAAGGAATATCGGGTCGAAATGGGCGCCAGGGGCGAATGGTACAGGGCTATCGTTGCACCATCGCCCCCTTGCGGGCCGCGAAGGGCGGCAGGGGCGGGGGAAACTGTGATGACGTATGTAGAGGGCAGCACCGCCGCTCCCTCCAACCGTCACAGGTGACGTTCCGCCCGCTCTGCCAGGCAGCGGCGACACGATCACGCCAGTCGGCTCTCTCACCCCGGGTCACGACCTCAACGATGCTGTCAAAGAGCTCCCTGTCCATCCTGGTGTAATTCTTGTACAGGTCTGGGTTCTCCTTATACAATTTGTCCATGAGGGTGTCGTAGTGTCCATACTTCAGTCTTTTCTGGAGGTAGGGTCACACCCAGGCCCTTCGCTTCCGTCTTGGTTTGGGCTCTGGTAGTAGAAAGTGGTCGACGACAAGAGCCCTCAGTAAGTGGTATCTCATACCACATACCCCCAGCATAATTATTTCCTTCGTGGAACTGTCCATGCTTGTGGTGGTGTTGAGTCACTGGTGATGTGGCACTATTGAGGGCTGGTGCTGGAGCGTTTACCTGGTGTTGTGGTGGGCTGCCTATATATATGTCTAGCATGCATCGGGGTTGTCGCTCCGACACACCTGTACCATCGCTTTTTTCACCCCATATGCAACGATGATATGCCCCTGCCAGGCCGTATGGGGCGATGCAATTTGCAAATGAGGGTGTTGTCGGGGGTTCATCGCCCCTGTCGCGCCGAAACGAGCATATCATCATTTCATGTCGGGGCAGCAGTGCCACGTTAGGTGCAACACCACCCCAATCACTCCCCCCGATATGCCCGATAATCGTGTCTTTCTCGGCTCTCGGCCCTGTCCTGCATTTTCGGGAGCAATCGTGCACTTTTTAGCCCCGATTCCAATCGTGCCTGTCGGGGCACCACAATCATGTATGTGTGAGTCCAGCATAAGGGACAGTAGGGATTTCAGCCCTTACTTATCTTCCGCTGCGTGGGCAGACGAGGATAAGACGTCGTCGTCTGCACTGTCGGAAGCAGATGTAGTAGGGCTAGCTGTAGCAGGGTCGGCACGTTTCAATGGTTTGAAGAAAGAGAATATTGAGGAAAGGCCAGCTGCAGCAGGGTCGGCACAAGGACGGCATGTCTGACTGGCTTGAAGAACGAGTAGATGGAGGAGTGTTTAGTTTTTCTTGTTTTTTCATCATAGATTTCTTGATAAATCTTGACACCTTTCTTTACGTCATGAGCCACTTTGCTACTCCTGACAGAATTTGGGTCACGTTCCTTTAGAGTTCAGAGTTTTCAGAGCTTTTTCGATACCACCGAGCACAAGCAACTAACTCCAGAATTTTCTGCCGAGATTCAAAGTGGGCAGCATTTCGCGGCTAAGTCGGCGAATTTTCTCGAGAAATCTCGGCAACCAGTATGTTGGTTATTTTCTCCCGAGGTCGGCAATTGTGGGCACAAGAAGAGGAAATCATCAGCTGAGCGTTCCTCGTGTTTACAACAATGAGTGTGAAATTTGAAAAGCTTCCCTGGTCACGGGAGGCTAAGGCACTGCGTTTGGAATTGATAAGAGAACACCACAATGTGTGGGATCCTAAACAACCAGATTACCACAAAATCAAGCTGAGACAGGAGGTTTTCTCCCAGATTGCCAGTGTCATGAGGCAACAGTTTGAGGAGCTCCGCCAGCTAACTGGAGGTAAGCTATTATACTTGATTATTGATAGCATAATATTCGTTTCATGAATATTTGTACAGGTCAAGAGTAATATTAGGTCCACCACAACACTTTTCGAGCAATCTGTAGGGCAACAAATCCTCTCCAATCTGTACAATATTCACACAAGTGATAATTTCTTATTGGGCTAGATATGCAAAATAGGTCCTTCAAAATTGACCTAAAAGTTGGGCCTACATATTGTATTAACTGTCCTTAACACATGAATGAAGGTTTAAATGAGTGCTCTTAACCTAACCTAACCAATTGTAAGCTAACCTAACCTAACTTCTTTGTTTTTTGTAATCCAACCTAACCTTATAGATCCTAACTTTATGTAACCAAACTTAACCTAATCTAACTTAACCTAACACTGTTCATTCGAACCTTCACCCATATATTAAAAACAGTTATAATCCGACTCAAATATGAAGGCTGCTGAGGGGGAGACCTATCGGGATTCCCCGGCTGCGGCGTCGCCAAACGTCGCAGCCCCAATTACGAGTATAGGATTAACACTGAAGTGTGGAGAAACTCCCATCTCTCTCTCTCTCTCTCTCTCTCTCTCTCTCTCTCTCTCTGGCTTGTTACTATTTCCTCCTGTTTCCTATTACTATATAGTTCTCTCATGCACGTGTGTGTGTGTGTGTGTGTGTGTGTATAATCCTGCTTGCGCGAGTCTTTCAACAGTTTACGTATTGGTTCTCCTGTGACGCACACACACACACACACACACACACACACACTCTCTCTCTCTCTCTCTCTCTCTCTCTCTCTCTCTCTCTCTCTCTAAAATAGACAAGTAGACATGCATCTTTTTTGTTGTTTTATTTTACTCTTTTTCCACACCACCCATGAGGTAAGAGTTAAGGTGCGTTTTTTTTTTTTTTTTTTATAGAGGTTTTACCCTGTAGGCATAATCCTCTCTCAGCTATTTAATCAGACAGTTCTTCGTCAGAAGTGTCCTCCACATTGATAATAAAAGAATCCTCTAAGCAGAACTTGTTGACGCTGTAAATAATTAATTTCTCTTGACTATGAAGGTTGCGATGGCGAGTAGCGCGGACGAGATATTCACCTTCCATCCTGAGCGACAGGGAGGGGAGGAGAGACTCGATCTGACCTGGGGATTAGCAGCGGTCAGGGAGGTTGACCTCACCCATGTCCAACCTTGAAAAGTAGCAACGCTGGAGAGCAGTGGTGCTACATTTTGTGGTATCTATACAAAATCATTGTCTTCATTACACTAAAACAATATTCAAAACTCTCTATACATCCTTAGTAGAAATTTAGAGGAATACACTTTTATGTCGGTTCATTAAGATGTAAGTTAATAATGAGATCGAAACATGTGCTACGATGCTTGGCGACGCCGCAGCCGGGAAATCCCCGTTAGGTTTCCCCCCTCAGCGGCCTTCATATTTGAGTCGGACTATAGTATAATATGTAAGACCAACTTATAGGTCAATTCTGAGGAAGGCCTTATTCTGCATCTTATTGTGCTTTTTTTTTTATGCAAAGAGGGTACTGGCCAAGGGCAACAACAATCCATTGTGAGGGGAAAAAACAAAACAAAAAAACACTGAGGTGCCGGTCCCTAAAAGAGTGGCTTCTGAGTTGGCTTAAAGAATGGGACAAGGGTCTTGATACCTCCCTCTTGAAACAGTTCAAGTCATAGGAAGGGGGAGATATAGAAGCAGGTAGAGAGTGGAATTCCAGAAAATATCAGAGAAAGGGATGAAAGATTGAGAATACTGGTTTACTCGATAAAATGCAACACATTGGGGGCAGCTCAATGTAACCGCTAAGACCAAATCATAAAGGGGATTGGGTTAGGCTAAGATAGATTTAGTTAGGTTAAAATTGGTTCAGTTGAGTTTGCAGACCTCGCTAAAGGAAGCTATGGTTAAGTTTGATTAAGATGTGGTTAGGTTAGTTTAGGTTAGGTTAAATTAGGTTAAATTAAGATAGGTTAGTTTGGGTCACATATTTAACGTCTAAAATAACTGCCAACTAACAGTATATATTTACCTTGCAGAACATGTCCGGATAAAATTCAAGAACATTCGGACCTATTTCCTGAATCTCTACAGGAAGATTCAGAAGGCACCAAGTGGATCTGCTGGACAGCCTGGACAGAAGTGGCCTTTATTTGAGACTGCAATGTTCCTGGTGGACAGCCTGGTTGATACCAGTAACACCACATCTACTTATGTGGTACCCAATTCTGAGCAGGTACAGTACAATATTTCCAATTGCTTTTCATGCATGTTCAAGACATATTTTGTTTAATATTCATACTGTACATATAATAGAAAATATTCCACGTAACTGATTTGAGATTTACAATTAACTTAGGTAAGTACTGGGTAATTGTAAAGAATACAGCCCAGTACAGTATTCAAATTGTGCCACACTACAATAACAACTGAAATCTTAACTTTAATCTGTTTATTCACTAACTAATATTTTTCCTTTTGTTTTCCTGGTATCTTCACAGGTTAACTTGGTGCCGACACTTTGCCTTTCACCAGATGGCTTCATGAAGGAGGAGGAAATGCCTTGTCTAACTAGGCTGGACCTACAGGTGACAGATTGCAAGACTGTGCCGTCTGGAGAGGTTACACGCTTGCAACAGGAATCCAGCCCACAGCCATCACCTGGTACTAGTAGCAGTGCTGAAGCTGGTGCTCCGTGTCACCAAAAATTGCCAGTGAGGCCCACGGCAACAAGGAAAAGAAAGAGGCCATCAAGTGTTGCCTCAGATATTGACTCTTGTGTGGAGACATTGCAAACTTATGTGAATAATATTAACAAAAAAAAAAATCAGCGTCTGTTGAGGCTTCAAGCTTGGGAAACATTGTGGAAGCAACCTACGACAAACTTATACATACAAATCAAATATGGTTCATGCAAGAAGTTGTGAAATTGGTTGCAAAAATACTGTGAGTGGCGGGGAGGTGTACTGTGGATGACGTCATCACCCCTGCTCCCCCGTGCTCGGCCCTCTTGGATGACATGAGCGGATACCGTATCTGTGAATTTTTCTTACCGTATATCGAATCGAGGGTTGTAATTTCCAAATACCATAACTGAATTTACCGGATAAAGAACTACTGTATAACGAGGACTTACTGGAGTTGTTACGCTTGCTTATATGTTATTCAATAAAATGTATTTAGTTTTGAGCTGGGTTTGTGAATGCCCCACGAAAGAATCCACTAATCTTAGTCGCTTGGATGTCCTTGACCTTGCAGGACATAAGTACATAAGTACTGTAATGGAGTACTAAAGGTAAGCAGCTCTATGTGGTAACCTGCCAAGGGCTAATTATGATATTTCAACTAAAACTAAAGTGATAAGTCCCTCAGGTCCCCTCCAGGTTGAGAAAAAGTGAGGAATGTACTCCTCCATGCCAGACACTATCACCTCCGTTATACGTTCAGCACACAGAGATGAGTCTCTGACACATAAACAGTAATCATTCCAGGAGAAATCAGCATAATATCTCCTCAGGTCCCCACAACTGGCAGAGATATAATGCCAGAGACACTTCTGGCTTGGGCATCCTGAGGAGAGATTGGAGAAACAGGATAAGATACAAATATGAGGTTGTGATCGGAAGTGCCCAATGGAGAAGATAGGGTGAACATAAGAAGGAAAATAAGGAGAGTAACTCAGGCATTCCTATGAATATGTATTTCCAATGGGCGCCTGGTAATGTTTTGGATGTAAATGTGGGAGGGAGGTCCAAGTAGGAGAAGCAGTGGACCATTAACGCACTGGCTTCTCTTTAGTCATGTTGCCACCCTTATTCAAACTCCTTATTTTATACCCCTTCAGACTTTGGGAATATGCTTCCTGGACTGGTGGTGGTGAGTGTTCCTTTGTTCCTGGGACTTTCAGAGTGAGGTTTTAGTTATTCTTTCTTAACTGACAACAATATATTTTCTTAGTGATAATGTGAATGTCTGTTACAACTTGAATTAAGGTGGGTTCACATGTGTCAATGTGTGATTGAAATTGCAAATCGCTAGAAGTATCGACTGAGCCCTTCTAGTTGGAACATGCTCACACATAGTGACTTGGAAGTATTGGCTGGTTGGCGGGAAGTGAGTGTAAACAAACAGCTACCCAGTAACCTAACAAGATGTCTTCCTCTGGTGACGATGGCGATCAAATTAAATCATCACAAGTATTCAATCCTCACCCCCAACAACGCCCTGCAGATAGGGAAACAGTTCTTGGAGAGTGGCAGCTATTTCATCATAAGTTTTTCTTGCTGTATAGTTAATTTTCAGGGTCACTGATGTGCTGTTTTTCCTCACCAGTACCCACATCCTCTCTACATCTTGATATTTCTTTGCAAACTGGGTTCTTTTCTTTCTCTGAGAGTTATTTATAAGTGGTTTTTCTTTGCCCGACCGGTAACTGCGGTACTCAAGGTCACGCCGCAAAGTATCGTGGACAGTACTGAGAGAGACACTAACTAATAAGTTCCCTTCCTTAATTTGGTGTCCTGTAAGGCTGGGATTGACCTCCAGCTGCCTCTTGAGAAGTATTCTTGTTCTCTCAGGTACCTTAACGTGGCCTACCAAGTGTCTTTTGTGGGACGCGGTGACCTTTCGCGCAGACTATATATATATATATATATATATATATATATATATATATATATATATATATATATATATATATATATATATATATATATATATATATATATATATATATATATATATATATATTTCTCCTAGACCACCCAGTATAGATACATAGATAGATAGATCTATTAATTTATTATTTTTCAGCATTATTTAACAGTTCTTGCTTTACATCCAAAATGCCTCCTTGTTTGTCAAAGGAGCAGTAGCTGTACAAAACAAGTGTTACTTTCTCACTGCTTCCTCACTAACACCACCTAATCTACTCAGTGAACCTCTTGGTTCCCGCTGCCTCTCCTCACTCCTGTCACTGTTGGTTAAGGGACAAGGATGATATTTTGATATGCATTGTTCTTGTTCTAGATTTTGTCCTTTCATTGTGTCAGTATACGTCCGAAAACTTAATAACTTCTTTCCTTCTTCTATTGCATTTTTATTTAAGTGTATCTGACCATATCATAACCTTTATCTTTCTTTTCTTCTTGTTCTTTTTGTTCACCATCTCCTTTCACTACGTAAGACTATATATAGTCACAAACTGTGCTGCTATTTTGTTCTCGTTCTTTATCATCTTTAATAGTGTTTATGATCTTAATCATAAACTTAACCATTCTTTTTTCTCTTTCTTTACTGTACCCAGCCAGACTTAGGTAGCAAATAGCACCACCAATCAACCACTCCTTAAATCCTCACAATCTCTGCAGGGCCTCGCAGTAACCAAATCCCGGCAAACCTTGACATAAGGCAATTAAAAACATGTTTATTCAAGCACTTATTCACGCTCATTTTTTACTCAGTGTCAGAAGAGTCAACATGATAAGCCCGCTTAGGTTATCAATATTACAAGCAGAGAACAGATTGGAGAGGCTCGCAGGAAAGATAGTAAAGTGTGAAGAGGGAAATATGAGTTAAACACGGTTAGAAATTAATATAGAAACATAACAAAAGTACTTGGGAGTGCAGAAGGCGGGAAAAATGCAGGTCAGAAGATAAGGAAAAAAAAAAAAAAAATTCGTGGGAGAGAACAGGTGATAGTGCTTAGTTGTGTAGATAAGGCAGATAAGTTACGCACATACACACACACACACACACACACACACACACACACACACACACACACACACACACACACACACACACACTTACCCTGCTCTAACTATAAACAACTTATTTTTTTAGTGACGAACATGTTTAGTTATGCATTAAACATGTTTCTCCTCCTTGCGTGATAGTTGTCGCGATAGAAGGGAAAGTGGGTGACTGACACTTCCTAGATCAATGTCAGGATTTATCGTTTGTTTAGTAATGCCAGCTTGCTTGTTAACGTTCCTCTTCACTGTTAATGGTTACCTTCCCCTCCCCAGCTGTGCCTTCACTATCCCTCTATTTATTCAGGAAAAGAGCGAGATGTTAATTGTATACCTTTAAAAGCAAAATGTAAATGTATTGAGCTGATTTAGAAGCATTAGGCTAATATTAGGTGCCTCAAAAAGAACAATGTACTGTACAACACACACACACACACACACACACTCTTTTAACAACAACAACAACAACAACAACTACTACTACTACTACTACTACTACTACTACTACTACTACTACTACTACTACTACTACTACTACTACTACTACTACTACTACTACTACTACTACTACTACTACTAATAATAATAATAATACCAAATTCCCTCACACTTTCATTCCTCATTCTTTCCTCCTGCTACTAGAACTTACTCATTTCATTGTAAGAAATACCATATGTATGGAAAAAAAAGTGACCAAAAAGACACTGGGAGGAAGGAGGGAGTAATAAAGATCCGTGTCTTCAATAACGTCATGGTGGCGCTCTGAACGAGGCATGCGAGCTTTACTTGAGCCACATTTGAAGCATTGTATGTTTTAGTTGTTGATTCCGGGTTTCCTTTACTCGCTGATTCTTTTAACACAAGTATGTCCGTTAAACAATTATATGCAAGGAGGACAGGAGGAAGGTTTGATGTGCATGAATGTGTAGGTTGAGAGGGAGAGAGAGAGAGAGAGAGAGAGAGAGAGAGAGAGAGATATTGATATTGATATCTTTAGTTGCCTCTTGATTGACAAGATATATAATTTGTACAATGAATACTGATAGTGATAAGGCCAGGTCCGTTAAGCCGAGGCTTTTATACAGACCTGAACAGTTGCATTGAGAACAGAAACAAACGCAAATGGTTCACCGACTGCAGAGCTCACAAATACAAACCATAATAAAGAATACCTTTGAGAGAGAGAGAGAGAGAGAGAGAGAGAGAGAGAGAGAGAGAGAGAGAGAGAGAGGGGGATGAAGGAAAAATTAAGAGGTATGTGGGCGGGAAGGGGGATGAAAGGAGAAAAGGATGAAATCAAAGTGACCCAGGATACGCGTCAGAGGCAGTTCTAGCTAATGGCAGCTGCTATGTAAAAGCTGAGTGATCACAGATGTCACTTTTGTTAGGAACTTCGATAGGAAAACTGCTTCAAGTAAGGAGCCAACTGAACATGACAATGTATTATCCCATCCAATGATCAAACTCACCAAATATGTATTCGCTAATTGTGTCTTGTCTAAACGTATCGCATCCCCAGACAAACGCAGCTCAGATTAACATGAATTAGAATTTTCTTAAACCAATACAGGAAAATGAAACGATCTAAGAATAACACGTGTTAGCTTCTCATTTCTTCCCGCCCAACCTAAGTACCCCGCCGTTCCCTCACCCCACACTTGAACCTTAAAATCACCCTAAAGGCGGTGTCACACTAGCACTTTTTCCGTCGTTTTTCAGAAAATCGACAATATATTGGCTGCGGCGTGTCACACACAAACGGTGTTTCGTCGTCACTTTTCGTCGTCACTTCCCGCCAACACAATGTAAACACAAACATGGAGGCCACGCAGCGGCAAAGATACGCTGCTCTGAACGTAATATACTGTATTACGAAAGTTAGACGAGCTAAACAAGCCAAAAAGCGTGCATGGATGCGTTCATGGTTAGTGGTAGAACCAATGCACGTAGAAGCAGGTTGAGGAGACGCGGCAAGTCTTGTGGGCTTGGTCTTGGTATGTAAAAAACAAAGGCGAAAAATTTGCAGACGGAAACGATCCCTATCGTCTGACAAATTCATGCGATAAGTTCATGCGGAACGTTGAAAAATCGACGGAAAAAGTGCTAGTGTGACACCGCCTTAACGCTTTCAGTACTGAGACGCATTTTTATCTTGATTTATGGGTATGATTAGTCAATGTTATTTGCATTAGGAATGGTCTATGGAGGTCAAAGGATTAATGGCCAGAGTCTTTACTATTCTAATCCCAACATATGTTTCTGAAGCTGTATAAAATCGCCAAAAATAGTAATCAGAATGAATATGAAAACATGTCCTGGTACAGAAGAGATTAAAACCCTTACAGCTTTAACGAGAGCCTTTTCAGCCTACCATTATCCTCACTGCTTCACTGCCACACGAAACAGATATTGCTTAACATTGAGATAAGCGTGCTCCAGGTGACATGAAGGCTGGTGGCTGAAGTGGCGTGGGTCCTGCTGTGATGTGTGTGGTGGCTGCTACATCTGTTGCTGGTGCGGCACTTCACTCTCCACCTGCCACTTGTAATTTTCTGAAACACTCCTACGCCGCACCTTCACTGTATTTAGAGCTCTAGTTGTCTAGCTGAGGTTGCACAGGTTTTTAAGGTTTGTCATGGTTCTAGTGGCAGATCAATAATTTGAATAAGAAAAACACTTGGGAACTCGACTAATAATCTCCGTGGCTTGTTTGGTTTTACTATTTATGATGTTAAATCTTGTTAAATTATTATTTAGGACTTTGGAAACACTGAGACCACTCAAATACCTTCTTCTGTCAAGAGAGAGAGAGAGAGAGAGAGAGAGAGAGAGAGAGAGTGTAATTCATCACGGTCGTCTGCTGGTTACCCAGCCAGTCTTCCCAATTACGGAGCGAGCTCAGAGCTCAGAGACCGATCTTCGGGTAGGACTGAGACCACAACACACTCCACACACCGGGAAAGCGAGGCCACAACCCCTCGAGTTACATCCCGTACCTATTTACTGCTAGATGAACAGGGGCTACACAATTAGAGGTTCTCCCATTTGCCTCGCCGCTTCCCGGGACTCGAACCCGGAACCACTCGATTCTGAGTCGAACATGCTAACTACACTATGCGATGTGTGTGTGTGTGTGTGTGTGTGTGTGTGTGTGCCCATAACAGGTGAACGATCTATAGCAGGGTTCTTCTAACTTTTTCATCACGACCTAGTTTGATTTTGTACTTTAATTTCACGACCAAATATGTCCAATCTATCGTACTTTTTTCTGAACCTGATATATATATATATATATATATATATATATATATATATATATATATATATATATATATATATATATATATATATATATATATATATATATATATATATATATATATATATATATATATATATATATATATATATATATATATATATATATATATATATATATATATATATATATATATATATATATATATATATATATATATATATATATATATATATATATATATATATATATAGAGAGAGAGAGAGAGAGAGAGAGAGAGAGAGAGAGAGAGAGAGAGAGAGAGGAAGGAAGGACCGACACGAGTCACGTGTCCCTGCCCCAACCCTCAAACCTCTCTCTCTCTCTCTCTCTCTCATATTTATGATTATTATCATTATTATTTCTATCACAATTATTATTATTATTATTATTATTATTATTATTATTATTATTATTATTATTATTATTATTATTATTATTATTATTATTATTATTATTATTATTATTATTATTATTATTATTATTATTATTATTATTATTATTATTATTATTATTATTATTATTATTATTATTATTATTATTATCATTATTACTATTATTACTATGATTGTTTGTAATTTTTACTATCATTATTAGATATGTGCCAACCCAGTGAACATCAGCTCGAGACCCATAGACCCATATTTTTAAGAACCTGGACATGTAACCATTGGTGCCTATTAAAGGTGGTCACGGTAATATAATTCTATAAAAAAAAAGCACGTTTAAAATGTAATCCTTTGCATATATTTGAATAGTCACATTCTCTCTCTCTCTCTCTCTCTCTCTCTCTCTCTCTCTCTCTCTCTCTCTCTCTCTCTCTCTCTCTCTCTCTCTCTCTCTCTCTCTCTCTCTCTCTCTCTCCATTACACACATACCTACACCCACACACACACCACCGCACCTGGCCTTCTCAGTGTGGTATTCAGCCTCACATATCACCGCCTGGTACCACGTAAGAAGCTCCCTTTCCCCACCCACACTCTCTCCACCTTCTCCGCACGCCAGTACCTTCCTCCCACGGTCTGACTATTTGAGCCACAACTCCTCGATTCTGCTATACGGTTACCTATTGTTAGTTCTGATGATCACGTGTATTAGTCTAGCTCCTGTATCTATATGAGGCACTAGAGAGATTGAGAGATAGGGATTGAGAGATAAAGCCTACAAGATTGCTACATACCGAGATTGGACATTTAGAGATCTCTGAAGTGTCTTGACGGAAGTATGGGCTTTGAGATGGTGGTGGTGGGGGTGGTGGTGGTAATGTGCATGCGAAGTGTGATAATATAGTACGAGTGTAGGATTGTAAATGCAAGTGGGAATTATTAAGTTGGTCTGGTGAATAATTGACCATCTGAGTAAGGTGACTAAATGGAATTCACACACACACACACACACACACACACACCCGGTAGCTCAGTGGTTAGAGCGGGGTTCGATTCCCCGGCCGGGTGGAGATATTTGGGTGTGTCTCCTTTCACGTGTAGCCCCTGTTCACCTAGCAGTGAGTAGGTACGGGATGTAAATCAAGGACTTGTGACCTTGTTGTCCCGGTGTGTGGTGTGTGCCTGGTCTCAGGCCTATCCCAAGATCGGAAATAATGAGCTCTGAGCTCGTTCCGTAGGGTAACGTCTGGCTGTCTCGTCACAGACTGCAGCAGACCAAACAGTGAAACACACACACACACGATAACGAAATGATTAGGTAGGTATCCAGAAGGTGTTATCTCTAGAGCCTACAGCAGTGACACGTAATGAATGTACGTACCAGCTGTCATGCATGAACTAACTCAACCTTCGCCAAAATATCCCGAGTCAGTCACACTTATTTACTCACACGCAAGAGTTACCCATCAGCTCGTTTTACTCTACTCGATCAATACAACTGAACCGTGATAAAGGTTTGGTATGAAGACTTATCTAGGTTACCGATGTGTGTGTGTGTGTGTGTGTGTGTGTGTGTGTGTGTGTGTTATCAGTTGTTACGGGAAGATTGTTGAGAGGGAAGGCGGCAAGGAGGAGGAAGTAACTCATTGGCAGTTATCGCCAGGTTGGGCTGAGGTGATGTAGTGAACTACACGTCCAGAAACGAGACAGCGACACAGAGAAGAACAAGATAAGTCACTGTTACCTCACCGAAGGAAGCAAGATAGTTTTTTTCCTCATTGAGAGAGACAAAGCAGACAATTAGCAACGTCAAGAGGGACAGAAAAGGCAACTTTATTGTAACACAGAGGAAAACAAGATAGACTTATTGTAACGTCGACAGAGAGGAGGCAGATCATTTTCTGCCATCAGGAGGGACAAAACAAACAACTTTACAACATCGAGGGAACAGGACAGATTTTTTACAATGTTTAGCTGATAGTGTTGTGGCGCCAAGAGACAACTTTGTAACATCGAGAGAAGCACAAGAGAGCTACAATAACGAGAACCGGGAGTAAGCAACAGAGAGGGACAAGACACGCAATCTTGCAACATACAGGACAAGACATCGAGGAAAGCAAGACAAACTGATTGGCGATTTTACTCCAACTCCCTGGAAAAACCTTGTGTGGAAAACTGCAGCTCATTCTTCGGCTAGTTTTATTGTTGATTGGAAAAGATACCCGAGTTACAATCAGATTAAAACTACCTTAATATTCTCATCTAAAATATCTGGTGAACAACGAGTGTGAAACAAGCAGTGCAGTTTTCTTTTTCGTAGATACTGAGAAGATACAACTGGTCTTTTGAGTGATATGAAAGTACCAATCTAAACATGAACAGGAGGACAATTGAAGCTTCTTAGTGTGAATTGAAGCTTGTATATGCCTTGTAGAACTTGAGAGAGAGAGAGAGAGAGAGAGAGAGAGAGCATTAAAAAGTCAGTGATAAAAAGTTACGAAAGTCAGCACTCATTTCGAAACTGAAAGAAAAGAAAGAAAGAAAGAGAGAGAAAGCTTGACTATGAAAACACAGTGACATCCATTTTTATCAGCACTCATTATTAACATGCAGAACTTAATACTTTGGCGGGGCATGCTGCTGCTGCTTCTGCTAGTGCTGGTGACGACAAGTGCTGCGGTAAACAGTGAAAAAACATTCACTTATAACAGAACCCAAAGATCTGAGGCAAACCCCGCGGAATACGAGGGCCACTTAACCTCAGAGAGATACGATGACTACTCTATGAATGATGCCACGGAAGAGAGGCTATTGACTGGGAAATATGAACAGTTTATAGACGTTACTACAGAGATCTTACCATTGACTGAGGACTACAGTGCGTTTATAAATGTCACTACAGAGAGAATACCGATGACTGAGGAACATGATGGGTACTCCGTGAACACTACTCCAATGACGGGGAGACCATCCACAAAAAAATACGATAAGAAGTCTATAGATGTTACTACAATAAGAGCACCGTTGACTGAGGAATATAGTGAGTACTCTGTGAATGCTACAATAGAGGAAAGACTGTCCATTGCAGAAAATGATACGAACTGGATGGAATATGATGCACAGGGGAGACTGCCCACTGAGGAATATGAATGGCACACTGTGGACAATATTACGGAGGTTTTCCTGGCTGATGACCTGCCATGCCCTTGTCCTTACATTGGAGCGTGCACGAGTGATAGTCTGGGAAGCACCTACCAGATAAAAAGAGAGAGAGAGAGAGAGAGAGAGAGAGAGAGAGAGAGATCAGCATTCAGCAGGATTGGTTGGGTGTTTGTTACACCTCTGCTATTACTGTACACCCTCACCTCCATCCTTCCATTTCCAACAGATGTCGTCAAAAGCAGTACTGTTGACAACATAACATCAGCAATTGACTACGTGGACCACTACGAGTGCCTGGTGCAGGACGGCTACCGCAGGATTGCCTTGGAGACTGTGGAGGAGCTCAATTTTGTAGTCCAGTGTATGCTCTGCAACCCAAAAACCTTGTTTGGTGGTAAGTGATGTCAACTCTCTCTCTCTCTCTCTCTCTCTCTCTCTCTCTCTCTCTCTCTCTCTCTCTCATTCAGCGATTTTTTCTCTTTTTTTTTAGTATATACTACCTAACTTCTATATGTACTTGCTCCATGTTTAGAGAAAGAGCGGCATGATCCAACTTCATCCTTTGTTGCCTGCGTCTTACAGCTATATAGTCTCTCTCTCTCTCTCTCTCTCTCTCTCTCTCTCTCTCTCTCTCTCTCTCTCTCTCTCTCTCTCTCTCTCTCTCTCTCTCTCTCATACTTGTACATCTTCCATAAGCGTTTACACTTGAAGTAGAGAAAAGTTTAGGGGTAAAGGAAGGTGAAGCGAATTATATGGAGAAAATAATACAGTTGTACGTCATTTTTCAACAGGTTCCGAGGTAAAGAAGAACATCATGACAGCTGGATTAGTGGAGGTGACTCAGGCGGGGCTGTGGCCTCACCAAGTACTGGAGACACATGGTAAGCTGAAGACTATAGTGATTTCTACCGGACACCAAGGACGAGTCTGCATGGGAGAAATTGTCTTGTCCTGTTTTCTGAGCACTTAAAAGAGGTCTATTTATTTATTTATTTACATATTTATTCATTCATATGTCTATGTATCTATTTATTTATTTATTTATGTATCTGTCTGTCTATCTATCTATCTGTCTATGAGCATGTTCTGAAATACATGCGTGGGCCATACCTCAACTCCTTTCTCTAGTTCTAGTTGAATAAAAAAGACGCGGTTTTGCAACGATCCGATGTATTTACAGTTTCTATAGTGACATTTTAACATTTCTACATTATTAACACGAGACACAGTATTCAGAATCATCTCTGTGCCTTTATTACTAATCGTAATTAGACCCAGAGGCCAAAGCGTTTCTTTGACACCATTTCAAAACACTTCTGCTGGCGCCGCACTTCCTCTACATTCCAAAGGGTCTCACTGAAGCTGCACTGGTTATCAAGGGTGTTTTTACGGTTCTAGTGACAGCTTTACAAGATCTCTACATTATTAACATGAGAGAACGGCTAGTCATCTCTGTGGCCTTTGAAAATAATCATGGTGAGAGAGCAGTGTTTCAGATTACGGGTGTGAATCATACCACCTTATCGTATCGGCATTTCTATAAAGGGTGGCGCGGCACAGACAAAAACACACACACACACACACACACACACACACACACACACACAGTGTAGTGGTCAGCACACGCGGCTCATAACCGAGAGGGCCCGGGTTCGAGTCCCTGGAGCGGCAAGGCAAATGGGCGAGCCTCTTAAATGTAACTCGAGGGGTTGTGGCCTCGCTTCCCTCGCCGTCCCGATGTGTGGTGTGTGATGTGGTTTCAGTCCTAAACGAATATCGGTCACTCATTCACACACACACACACACACACACACACACACACACACACACACACACACACACCATAATCCTTCACACCTCGCCGGCAGCGTAGGAAAACTGAAATCTTGTGACCCACTGTACTTAATTTACCTCACTATCCTGTAAAGATCTTATCACTACATTTTAAACTTGATTCTTTCCCTCTTATCATGGTCGGTATTATATTCATGACAGTAATTTTACGTGCGCAGTCAGAGATGAGGAGTGAGTGATGGTGATTGATGTTTGCAACTTTACATGCATGTTGTGTCTGTTCTGTATGTCTTATGCGTTATTTGTGAGAGAGAGCGGGCCATGGGAGTGACTAGAATCATGCTGTGTTGTGTTGTGTTATGGTCAATTAAAGCTCTGCCTCTGTCTGTCTGTTATCTATCTACATGTTTTTCTGTCTGTTTGTCTGTCTGTCTAGTAATTTTCTATATATCTATCTATATTTATATCTATCTATTGTTACGTCCTCTGTGGCACCCCAATACCCCGTTCGCATCCCTATTTATCTATCTATATTCTATATTCACCCATCTTTATCTATTTTATCTGTTTATCTATCTATCTCTATATCTGTATATCCATCTATTTATCTATGGACGTACCTATATATATATATATATATATATATATATATATATATATATATATATATATATATATATATATATATATATATATATATATATATATATATATATATATATATATATATATATATATATATATATATATATATATATATATATATATATATATATATATATATATATATATATATATATATATATAATATAAATAAATATATATATATATATATATATATATATATATATATATATATATATATATATATATATATATATATATATATATATATATATATATATATATATATATATATATATATATATATATATATATATATATATATATATATATATATATATATATATATATATATATATATATATATATATATATATATATATATATATATATATATATATATATATATATATATATATATATGTTTATATACCTTTATCTTCCCATCTATCTATTTGTCTGTTTATCTGCCAACTTTTCTAGCATCATCTCATCTCCTTCCCCAGCCACTTGGAAGATTTGGGATGAAACAATGGACGGCTCAGTGCCCGAAGAAATAGTTCTGCTTGACTCTTTAACTGGCGCCCCCGTTGACGTCTACGAACCTCTAAGTGAAGGAACCTACTCCATCTTCCTGGTTGGGGATTTATCGTTGCACTGTGATGAAGGTAAGATAATAGCGGTAGATTTAGGTTATTTTAGTGTCGTTTCCCTCTTTGAAGCTTCGTGAAAATGCTATGTAGTTTATCAGAAGCGCGATTGCACGTGTCATTATGTATAAGAGGTCAAACTAGTGGAAAAATACTCATGGTGGTTATGTATATGAGTTTGGTGCATTGTAAGGTCATAAAAGCATAGAGGAAGCCGCAAAAAGCCAAGCCATTAGGGCTGATACACATGGCTGTCTGTCTCTGCATGGAGTGTACTGCCTACCTATTTCCACCTCCCATCCTTTAGTTTCTATTTATCATCCTAAATTTTCACATATTGTCTCCTGTTTCCACATATCTTTCCTTCTACCTATTCCTCTTAGCATCCACTGTTTCCATCTATTTCTACTTGTTATCCTCAATTTTTACCATCGTCTCTTATTTCCATCTATCATCCTCAGCTTCCACGTATCATTTTATTACTAAGACCATAATGAATGATTTATTAGGGAGCCAACCTTGACTTTCACTACCTATCTGCATGGGTCTTAATTTATATACGTCACCGCTCTCCTCGATTCCTGGCTCCCCCTCAGCAGCTACCCCACCCAGCTGATTTGACGTCACTTATAATGAAGTCACGCTGTTGGTCGTCAACAACAACAACAACATCAACAACAACAACACACACACACACACACACACACACACAGGTTTGGATCCTGGAAAGGCGGCGTCACACTAGCACTTTTTCCGTCGTCTCAGGCGATTTCCGTCGTCTTTTTACTCTTCCGTCAACTCTTTCCGGACCTCTTGAGTCAGACGGAACGCATCGTTTTCGTCTAGCGCCAATTTTTTGTCTAAATAAGAACTATAGTTTCTAATTAACACTTTTATTAAAGAAATAATTATTTGTTAAACGGAAGAATGCTATTATCATGACAAGAAATGTAAATGAGTTGATGAATATATGTTTGTATACATTTTTTTTTTCTTCTAGCCTAGCAATGAAAAGTTCCTCGGTTGTTTGTGTACATTTCCAGGGGAGTGCGAATGTGCGATGCTTTTGAATATTTCCAAGGCAACTTCCAAGTAGCTGGCCAAGATGAGCAGTGGACAAAACACACTGACGAATTTTTCATAGAGAGCATTAAAGGTCACCGTTGCCTTTGGGATCACAGAACAGCTGATTACATTATAAGGTGCAAAAAAGCCGCGGCTTGCTGGGGTGAATGAGGAGCCATGTTTAGCGACAAGCGCGGCAAAGGCGGAAGCAAGCTTGTGTGTGACGGCCACCGTCTGCTAAAGTTGTCAGTCGCCAGAAATTAGGCAGAAAAAGAAGACGGAAAAGTGCTAGTGTGACGCCGCCTTTACTCTTATCATTAGGAATTTCGCAGACGTGACTACACTCAGAAATGTTTGAAAATAAGGTGTCGATGTAGAAAAGAAGATTTTGGAATTGGTTGTTGTTATTTAAGGTTTATTGTATAAAATATACAAATATACATAATTACGCTTTAAACAAATGTACATTACACAAAGCGGGCATCAGCCCGCCGGTGGCGTTTGGAGTTGGTGAGAGGAAAAGAGCACATCTGGAACCCTAAAAATTAATTCTTCAGCAAGAAAAGTTTACGCATATCGGCGTTCGATACGAGCTGCCACTCTCCGATGGCTGCTTTCCTCTACGAGTATACAGTGTTGTTGGAGGTGAGGATTGAAGACTTGTGATGATTTAATTTGATCGCAATTGTGCAGCTCTCTCTCTCTCTCTCTCTCTCTCTCTCTCTCTCTCTCTCTCAAATTAAACCACCGCTTCGGCATCGTCACGTACCGGAGGAAGACATTTGGGTAGCTGTTTGTTTACACACATTTCCCGCCAACCGGTCGATACTTCCAAGTGTGTGATCATGTTCCGACTGCAATTTCAGTCGCATATTGACGCGTGTGAACCCGCCTTAATGATGAAACATGTTTTCGTAATTTTATACCAATACATATGAGTTGAAATTAATTATATACTTCTTTGAAAATAGTAGCACTGTTCTTGTTTGTTCTTGTTCTACTGAGGTTGATTAATCAAGAAGAGCATTCAGGCCACCGTCTGTTTCCTCGGCAGCTATATACATGATTGATGAAAATTTCTTTAGCATTATGTCACTTATATCCAAGTCTGCAGCACTTACCAATCATTAAGAGCGCGTATGTGTCAAGCATGGGCAATTTCATTTTGTTTCGTACTTAAGTTTTCATTGCATTTGCATGTGAGAAAAACTAGTTCAACAGACGCATATTGCTCACTTGGGTTGTTACAGGCATGATAATGCATATGATGTATATGGTTTCGGATCATTAACTTGCTTGAGACAATTTATTCATAGCCTTATAATGGTAATCCTGGCGTCTCGGATCTGCAGGGTGACATTAAAAACAGAATGAGGCTGCGCAGGTAAAAATTCATCCTGAACGTTCCGACTAAGATAGGAAAACATTAATTAAACTTTTGATTACTAGTTGTTTACAGTAGAGGTTGAATTGTGTAATTCACCTCGGTCGTTTGTTGGTCACCCAGCCAGTCTTCCCCATTACGGAGCGACCTCAGATCTCATAGACCGATCTTCGGGTAGGACTGAGACCACAACACACTCCGCACACCGGGAAAGCGAGGACACAACCCCTCGAGTTACATCCCGTACCTATTTACTGCTAGGTGAACAGGGGCTACACATTAAGAGGCTTGCCCATTTGCCTCGCCGCTCCGGGACTCTCTCGATTGTGAGTCGAGCGTGCTAACCACTACACTACGCGGTGTGTGTGTGTGTGTGTGTGTGTGTGTGTATGTCCCTTGTTTATATATATATTTATTTATTTTTGATCAATACCAAATTTCTTATTTTCAATACCAAATCCAAATCCAATACCAATCACGATGCTTCAATGCCAGATGGATTTTTCAATACCAGATTTACCCTAATTTGGTATTAAAAATACCAAATAGCAAAATGACAAATGCAGTTACCAGGCTGTCAATGGTGTGCTCCCCAACCACCACAGTGGCTGTCATTATATATAGCTGTCAGCTAATGGTGTGTTTGTAAAGACATGCAAGGGCGACAAATGCAATAAATTGATGTCTGTATACCAGACCATACTAGATCATTGTCTGGTTTGGTTTGGTCTCAAATGTCGACTAGTAAAGCCAAGAAAGTTATTTGTATCCTGGTTATGGTGAGGTTAGGTAGTGCTGGTTTAGACTAGGGTAGGTGATGCTTGGTTAGATATGTGTTCCTTATGAGTTATAAACAAGAATTTCTGGGGATTTTGTGGACAGATTTCTGATGATTTTTATTTTATTTATTTATTTATTATTATTTTTTTTTTTCATTTACTAATAAGGCTATCGCGCCCATTTGGGGCCGAATTAGCCGCGCCATAGCCAAAAACGCGATAGCCGAATTGAACAACTAATGGTGAAAATTGTTATTGGTGCTGCAACCACAAATTTTTCTCCTAATATCCCTCATTTTTACCTTTTTTTCTAATTACTGTATAATCCATTGGTACCAATTAAAACATATCAAGGTTATAACAAAAAAAAAAAAAAAAAAAAAAAAAAAAAATTGTATTTACATTCATAAACAACATTTCACAGCTAAGGTTCTGTCTTGTCTCATTGGTTTACGTTCAGTGATGGTAGGAGGACGGCGTGGAGGGTTGGTGGCCATTGTGAGCACAAAAAATGGTAGAATCTGGCTATCACTATCTAGTGGGGAGGACACGCACTCAGAGACTGTGTTTCATCTTGGCGGGAAGGCGGTTTTGGCCAATGAGCGCTCAGATGGCTGGGCACGCGATAGCAGGCATCTGAGGTCGCGATAATGAGATTTCAGCAGCTTTTCATGGGTGCGTGATAGCAATAAAACGCGATAGCTGAAGTCGCGATAGCCGAGGGTTGACTCTGACACCACAAGCACCACAACCACCACTACCACCACTAGTACCACCACCACCACCACTACTACCACTACCACCACCAGCACTCCTAGTGTTCCCATTAAAGGTAGGTGACAGGTTTGGTGAATAAGATATGTACTGTACTATATGAATTAAAATAACATGGTGTAGATACAGTATTGTGATATGTAGTGTTGTTGTGTTAATTGATTACACTTCATCTAACACTGTTCTCTTCCTCCACAGAATGCTGTCACTTATCGGTAAGGCATAGGAGGAGGGAGTGAGGTGTTTGTTAGCTATGATAGTGATAGTGACAAGATGATATTGATGAAGGAATAGCAATCATGTCACCTCAGCAGCTAAAACAAGTCACCTCTTTTGATTATGTGACTCCTGATTCTTTTTTGATGTGATGTGATTTATGTGTATATTTTTTCTAATCTATGTATTTACTTGCTATGCCTTGATATAGAATGCTTAAACAGCTGATGTGTAATAGGATATTCCATGAGTCTGTCCTTATTCATGAAGAATCAAAGGGGCTAAGAATGTAAATGATGTATGTGTGAATGTTGCTTTATGAAGGTCACCCAGTGTAAGACTGCCAGCCTGGTGTATTGATAGGTAGATAGGTTTTTATTATTCATCTTTTTATTTGGTTTATTTTTTCTCCTTTGCCTGTCTTGCTAATGCTCTCTCTCTCTCTCTCTCTCTCTCTCTCTCTCTCTCTCTCTCTCTCTCTCTCTCTCTCTCTCTCTCTCTCTCTCTCTCTCTCTCTCTCTCTCTCTCTCTCTCTCTCTCTCTCTCTCTCTCTCTCTCTCTCTCTCTCTCTCTCTATATATATATATATATATATATATATATATATATATATATATATATATATATATATATATATATATATATATATATATATATATATATATATATATATATATATATATATATATATATATATATATATATATATATCAGTTCACACTCACTGTTGCTCCTCCTCCATTTCTTCCTTCTAGTCTTACTTTCAGACTTACTCTAGCCTCCTCTTCCTCTTCCTTGCCATTTCTCTTGGTCTCTCTTGCACTTACACATTGACTATCTCTGCTCACCTCAGAGTGGGGACTTGCTGTGTCCTGGGTCAGCACAGTCAGAGAGTTGTCCACCTGAGTACTCTGGCTTCCATCGTGTCATTTGTGAACATGGAGAAATAAAAGAAATTGAGGATCGCTGCATTGCTGACTGGATCAATGATGTCAACTCTATGGTGAGCGATGAGATGCTGAGTACCAGAAGAAAGCAGACTGGATAGGAACTGGATATAATAATAAGAGATTTGTCATGACTCTTGCAGATGTCAGGAGAATGAGACTTCTGTGGATGATAGGGGAGGAGCCTTCTGCTATACTTTCCTAACTTGTACATAACTGTAGTAGTTAGTGCAAAAAAAAAAAAAAAAAAAACATTAAAGAGAGACAAGAATTCAGGTTTTTAGGTTGTATGTTTAGTGTCTGTGAATTGGTGGGGAGGGGCCTTCTGCTATATAAACTGTCTTAGCTTGACCATTACTGTAGTAAGTAATGCAAAAAGGTGATAAAGAGACAAAACTTCAGGTGTTAAGCTTCTATGGATGAATGGGAAGGAGTCTTCAGCAGCACCATCCTGTCTCCTGTAGTATAGTTACCCAAACAGCCTTAGAAAGAACCTCAAAATCTGCTCAAGTATTTTCCTCAAGTACTACATACATTTGATAGTCACTTGAATGAGAGGAAATAACAGGAAGCAAATGATATTTACCTTACAGATCAATGCTGGCAATACAAGCGTGGTGGACATCGCTGACATCGTGCAGAACAAGACAGCTAAGGGCTCCAGCATCACGGGCACTGACCTCACCTGTCTAGTGTCCGTTATCAACAACATGACCAGTCTGCTAGAGATGGAGGTGAGTGCCATACCCTTCACTATAACACGTGCCATAGAAATCTCCTGAAGAACTCCTCTGTCTCTGCTACTCGACTCTCTCTCACCTGCTTCCCTCACCCATGACAGATTGCAAATGTAACGGATGGTTATGCTGAGTCCACACAAGAGCTGATTCAGAATTACACAACCAAGCTGGTGAGGATTGAAGGGAATCTGTTCACTTACGAAGCTGTGTGGGATAGTCTTGGCAAGGTAAGTAACAGTGTGATAGCAGTAGTAGAAAAAGTAGTAGTAGTGGTGGTTGTAGTAGTAGTAGTAGTAGTAGTAGTAGTAGTAGTAGTAGTAGTAGTAGTAGTAGTAGTAGTAGTTGTTGTTGTAGTAGTGATGGTTGCAATTTGTATAGTCTGAACATTATTAACAAATCTTTAGTTTACAAGTTTTATTGAATGAAGTAATTTGCATCTTTCATCCTCCAATTTCTTATCTCTTCTCTTGTTTATCTTTTACATTTACATTCTTATATTTTATTTCTATCCTCACATTCATCACATCTTTTATCTCCACATTTTATTTGCAATAGACCTAAGTACGTATATCATTTATGTGTAATACTGTACCTGACTATTTTGGTGGGTCTTTATTACTTCAGGACAATTCAAGTCAGCTTGGGTCATCTCTTCTTCATGACCTTGAGAAAACTGGCTTCATTTTGGCCGCTCAAGTTGAGAATGACACTCTGAACTTCAATGACTCTCTTCTGAACTTAACCGTTCTCTCCAGACCAAGGTACTCTCATGCAGGAAGGAGTATCTGATGTGTTATAGTAGTAACAGTGATTGATTTGTGTTACTGTCTTTTCTACTTTCCTTGACTTGTTTTATTTCTTCCTACATTTGTATTTAATGTTCTCATCCTATTATTTCTTATTATCTTAGGAATGAATTGGCTGGCACTGAGCTGTACTTCCCTGGGCAATCCTCTGACACATTCATCCGCTTGCCAGAGAACTTTGAGAATGAGCTTGATGGGACTCAGGGCCGGGTGGTGGGGTTCTTCCTGGATCAGGGGGCTGCTTCACATGCCCTTCCTGCTGCCCTTAATGTGTGAGTGACTTCTTCAGTATTAGTGCTTCACTCCCTTTACAATACAAACTTCCTTCCTCTTATTAACTAACACAGCATTGTCTCTGTCTTCCTTCACATCTCACACTGCATTATCTCAAGGCTTTCTTTCATTACAGCATTGCCTCAACTTTCCTTTGAGCAACTACTGCAGCATTGTCTTCAGTCTTCCTTCCTTTTATCAACTAACATAGCATTGCTTCTGCCTTCCTTCATTTCAACATGTAATACAACACTATCTCAAAACTTCCATGAAGAACCACAGCATTGCTTCAACTTGTCTTCATTTTGCTAACTACACTACTTTCTTTCAGGTAGTAATGATTTTAACCCTTCTTTAATCAACACAGCTTATTTGGCCTTTCTTCCTCTTAGCATCTTGAGTCTTCCTTTCATCATCCAAATCAGTATTCTCTCCTCCCTTAGCTTTCCATTCATAATCAACCCAACATTCTCTCCCTGCATGCTTTATATTAACATCCAATACACCATTTATAGTTTTTCATCAACCAAAACAACATTGTCTCCTCCCTCACCCTTCCATTCACCATTGAAAACAACATCCTCACCTCTTTCACTTTTTTATTGATTTATTTATCTTTTTTTCTTTTCTTTTCTTTTATTATTATTTTATTTATTTATTTTATGAACTAATGCAGCACTCCGTCCCTTCCATCAGCCTCCCCAACAAGATGAACCCCAAGGAGATCAATGGTCTTCTTGTTAGCATGACTCTGGGCTCTCTCAATCAGTCTGTGTCTTTTCATGAGGGAAGCCAAGTTTCTCTTCGCTTCAAGCATACCTACAGGGAGTCTGGCCCTTATTACAGGTATTACTTTCCTCAAGACTTCTTATATATGCAACTTGGTAATGAGCATATTTTGTTTAGGCATTTCTCTCTCTCTCTCTCTCTCTCTCTCTCTCTCTCTCTCTCTCTCTCTCTCTCTCTCTCTCTCTCTCTCTCTCTCTCTCTCTCTCTCTCTCTCTCTCTCTCTCTCTCTCTCTCTCTCTCTCTCTCTCTCTCTCTCTCTCTCTCTCTCTCTCTCTCTCTCTCTCTCTCTCTCTCTCTCTCTCTCTCTCTCTCTCTCTCTCTCTCTCTCTCTCTCTCTCTCTCTCTCTCTCTCTCTCTCTCTCTCTCTCTCTCTCTCTCTCTCTCTCTCTCTCTCTCTCTCTCTCTCTCTCTCTCTCTCTCTCTCTCTCTCTCTCTCTCTCTCTCTCTCTCTCTCTCTCTCTCTCTCTCTCTCTCTCTCTCTCTCTCTCTCTCTCTCTCTCTCTCTCTCTCTCTCTCTCTCTCTCTCTCTCTCTCTCTCTCTCTCTCTCTCTCTCTCTCTCTCTCTCTCTCTCTCTCTCTCTCTCTCTCTCTCTCTCTCTCTCTCTCTCTCTCTCTCTCTCTCTCTCTCTCTCTCTCTCTCTCTCTCTCTCTCTCTCTCTCTCTCTCTCTCTCTCTCTCTCTCTCTCTCTCTCTCTCTCTCTCTCTCTCTCTCTCTCTCTCTCTCTCTCTCTCTCTCTCTCTCTCTCTCTCTCTCTCTCTCTCTCTCTCTCTCTCCATAGCCAGTGCCCCTTTTACATATAACTTCTCTTTCTCCATTAGTTCCCTGAATGTTTGTTTATCTGTCCTTCCTCCTTTCCCTGATGTTTTTATGGTTTTGATACTTGACCATTTGCAATAAGGGCAGTTCCTAAAAGTAGTCTTGTCATATTCTATAAAATGTTTCAGACAAAATAAACAATTCTAACAACTACCTTCACTCGTTGCATCTTCAGTTCTTGGTCTGTGGTTCATTAGTCCATGTATTCCTCTGGTCTGTAGGAATTAGATGCATGGGTGACATTACATCTTAGGGCTCCTGTACTTACCACTTCCTTGCACCAACTTCATATTAACTTGAGTATTAATTTTATCTCTTAGTATCACATTTTCTGCTGACCATGTCTAATTTTTATCAGTGGCAGGGATTCTAATGCCTCTTGATTTTTATTTGTGAAGTGTCTTATTATCAGTGGCACAGATCTTAATGTGACACTTTATATTTGTCAAGTGTGTCATTGTTGTTATCACTGGCAGGGATCTGTACCGGGACCGCCGAGAGGGAGAAGTACCCAGCAGGATTCCAGGATCTGCTGCATGTGTGTACTGGGATCCCTCTGCAAGGTGTGTGTGTGTGTGTGTGTGTGTGTGTGTGTGTGTGTGTGTGTGTGTGTGTGTGTGTGTGTGTGTGTGTGTGTGTGTGTGTTCACTGTTTGATCTGCTGCAGTCTCTGACGAGACAGCCAGACGTTACCCTAAGGAACGAGCTCAGAGCTCATTATTTCCAATCTTGGGATAGGTCTGAGACCAGGCACACACCACACACCGGGACAACAAGGTCACAACTCCTCAATTTACATCCCGTACCTACTCACTGCTAGGTGAACAGGGGCTCCACGTGAAAGGAGACACACCCAAATATCTCCACCCGGCCGGGGAATCGAACCCCGGTCATCTGGCTTGTGAAGCCAGCGATCTAACCACTGAGCTACCGGGCCGTGTGTATTCACTGTTTGATCTGCTGCAATCTCTGACGAGACAGCCAGACGTTACCCTACGGAGCGAGCTCAGAGCTCATTATTTCCGATCTTGGGATAGGTCTGAGACCAGGCACACACCACACACCGGGACAACAAGGTCACAACTCCTCGATTTACATCCCGTACCTACTCACTGCTAGGTGAACAGGGGCTACACGTGAAAGGAGACACACCCAAATATCTCCACCCGGCCGGGGAATCGAACCCCGGTTATCTGGCTTGTGAAGCCAGCGCTCTAACCACTGAGCTACCGGGCCGTGTGTGTGTGTGTGTGTGTGTGTGTGTGTGTGTGTGTGTGTGTGTGTGTGTGTGTGTGTGTGTGTGTGTGTGTGAGTGAGTGTGTATATGTGTGTATTTACCTAGTTGTATTTACCTAGTTATATTGTACAGGGTTCGAGTGGGGCTCATACTGTCCTATCTCCATGTCTCCATTTATCCAATTTTTTCTTTAAAGTTATGCATATTATGTGCTCTAACGTCTTCATTACTCAATGCATTCCACTTCTCCACTGTTCTGTGTGGAAAACTGTATTTTTCATGCACTGCCTCATCCTGATCTTCTTTATATGTCCTCTTGTCCTTCTATCTTCTTCTGTCACCAGCACCAGGTCTTCCTTGTCTATCTTTTCAATGCCATTGACTATCTTGTATATTGTTATTAGGTCCCCTCATTCTCTTCTATCTTGTAAGGTTGGTAGTCCCATTTTCTTCAGTTGTTCCTCATATGTTAAATCCTTTAGTTCTGGCACCATCTTTGTAGCAATCTTTTGTATCCATTCTAATCTTCTTGTGTCTTTTTTAGAGCTTGGAGACCATGCCACTGCTTCATATTCCAGCTTTGAACGTATCATGCTTGTGATTTTTTTTCATCATATCTTTGTCCATGAATTGAAATGCCACTCTTATATTAATCAACATTTTATATGGTAATCCAAATATCTTACTTATGTGTTTTTCAGGGTTCAGATTTTCTTGTATAATCACTCCCAGATCTTTTTCCTTTTTAGTCTTCATTATTTGTTCCTCTCCCATCAAATAGTTCCATACTGGTCTCCTTTTGCTCTTTCCTAGTTCCATTATGTGACATTTCTTGGCATTAAACTCCAATTTCCACTTCTTACTCCACTCATAGATTTTGTTTATGTCTTCCTGTAACAGCAGACAGTCCTCCCTGGTTTTGATAATTCTTAGCGGCTTTGCATAATCAGCAAATAAATTAATGTAACTGTTTACTCCAGTGTGAATGTCGTTACAATAAATTTGAAACATAATGGGGGCTAACACTGATCCTTGTGGCCCTCCGCTTGTTACTTTATCCCAAGATGAGTATATATTTCTGATCACAGTTCTCATCTCCCTATCCTGCAAATAATCCCTTGTCCATTCTAGCAAAGTTCCTCACAGTCCTCCTAGTTTGGAAGACTAGTTTCCAAACTAGTCTTCCATGAAGGACTTTATCAAAAGCCTTTTTTATGTCCAGGTATGCTGTGTCCACCCATCCATCTCTGCTTTCCAGTCCTTCTATAACTCTCGAGTAGAAGCTTAATAAGTTTGATACACATGACTATCCTGTGTGTTTGTTTGTGTATATGGTGAAAAGGATCAGTCATCAGGATAGAACAAGAAAAATGTAATGGGTTCAAGCTTGAAAAAAGTTGTGTTTAAGAAAGAGGAAGGAATTAGTTCTCAAATATGATGATAGATGAATGGAATGGATCCAATAATCAGCTTTTTGGTGCTGAGTCATTAGAAAGCTTTAAAAGATTAAACAAATTTATGGATGTTGATATGTTGAGGTAGGTTAGATTGTTATGTTCTTACAGGGTCTGCCTCTTGTAGGCCTGATGGCTTCTTGCAGCATTCCCTAAGTTCTTAGTGACATGCAATTCACAGATGAAATTATGCTCATGAAGTCGAGTCTCTGTGTGTGTTATTGTTGGGACATGCAAGGAAGTTCTAGTGATCACATCATGTATATCCCTTTACTGATATACCTTTTGTAGACATTTGAATGGAGAGGTAAGATTGATCAGCCTTTCCTGCATCTCCTTCCTGCAGCACCTGGGTTACCAATGGCTGTGTGCTTGTCAACTCCAGCCGGGATGTGACGTACTGCAACTGTTCCCACCTGTCCATGATCTCAATTATCACTGATGTGCACCAATATATGGTAAGCCAGCATCCCTCAAGGTGATGTTCATGGTTTGTTTATTTGAACTGTATACATTTAGGTCTGGCAAATTCAGTGAATCTTTTTTCTTTTTCATTCCTTGTTGCCCTTAGCCAGACCACCTTTCACTTTGAATAGAAAACTTCCTTATCTTTTTATTTATTTTACTTGTCTCCTCAAACTTGCATTCTTGAATTATTATTATTTTTTTTCACCATGACTATTTTGAGAGACTAGAAAATTAGTTATTCTTATAGATATTATTTTCTTTTTCATGAGGAATTGTTGTGTAATTTTGGAGACATTATATAAAAGTAAGCATGAATTCTTGATGGTATAGTAATGAGTTATGTATGGTGTAGGTGGAGGCATAGTCAGGAGAGTGAAGTGTGAAAGGGAAGATAATTATAATGAGGGTCTTTCAAAGTTGTGATTTCCTCAGGGCCGAGATATTGTCTTGGATGTGCTGGGAACAGTCCTCTCCTCCCTCTCCTGCATCTTCCTTCTTTTTGCTATATGCATCCTTCAGTTCTGCAAGTAAGTGAGGCTCTGCAGAAAGATAAGAGAGTTTCTTCTGCATTGTCTGACAAGATGCAGGGACATGGCAACCTCTTGTGCTTCCCTTCAGGTGTTATGCAGCACTTAATACTCTTGCAGGGGTGTGCAGTCCAGCCCACGCATCTCCATCACCAAACAGCTGTGTGTCTCCCTCTTCTTGTCCCATCTCTTCCTCATCCTCTTCCTCGACAGGGACATGCTCAAGCTCTCTAATGTAAGTGAGAGGAATGAACAAATATCACTCCTATCTCTGACATATCCTCTTTTCATTCATTTCAACATTCTCTTTCCTGTACTTACTCTGGCAGGTGGGCTGTGAGGCAATGGCTGGTGTGCTGCACTACCTCCTCACTGCCAGTATTTGTTGGATGCTGGTAGAAGGCTTACAGCTCTTCCACACTGTCCACTTCACCCTTGATCCAACCAGCTTCATGGTTGTCTACTGGTCAGTATATCACACAAAATGGTTATAAAATAATGATGTATTGTGTAGTCCCTTGCCACTGGGAACCAATGGTAGTGAGACCTGTGTGTGATTGCTAGCTTGTTATATAGATACTGTAGATAGTGTAAACTATTAGACCTTATCATTTATAACTATATTTTACAAAGAATAATACCCTTTCAATAAATAATGTACACACTGTCTTTGTGAGTGAGTTTGAAAAGATTTAAACACTGAGTATAACAGAAAATAAACCACTTATCTCAGTGACCTCATGTGTCTTCCTTGGTCAGGGTGATAGGGTATGGGGTGCCGGCAGTAGTGGTGCTGGTCACTTTGCTTGTCGCCTTCGGGTCTTGCCAGTGGAATACACAAGACGCGTATGGAGACAGTGAGTAGTAAGTATTTAGGGTGTAAAATGGATACAGCAACATTATAAACATACACTTTACTATTTTACTGTCTTTTGTATTACTACTCTGCTATCGTATTACTTTCCCTCCTTTCTTACTATGATTGATAATTATAGTGTAAGTCTAGTACTATTTTTCTACATGTTTTCACTATTTTAGTCCATACACTTTATGTCAAAAGTCAAACAGCATACTATCACTACTGTATATTATTTAAACTATTTACTTCCCTTATAAGACCAATCAATTACACTCAGACTACTGTTTATGTCTTGACTTACTGGGTGAACTATCTGCTCTTTACATTTGTCATTATCATTACTGTTATTATTTGTGATTGTAAAATGTGACTCACACTTCTCTCCTTCCACAGCTGCTGGCTCACTGCAGAGGAAGGCTACATCTGGGCATTCACTGGGCCCCTGGTGGTGGTCATTGTGGTGAGTCAGTGGGCCAATAATTGTACTTAATGAACCTCTTGATCACAGACCTGGAAAGGGAAAGAGATGGCAGGATATTACTGGCCCATATGATCACTTTGAGGAAAAAGATGTGACAAGATTACTGGTTCATATGATCACTTGGAGGAAAGAGATGTGACATGATATTACTAGTTCATATATGATAACTTAGAGAAGGAGATATGACAGGCTGTTGCTGCTACATATGATCACTTTAAGGGGAAAACTACCTGTGGATTGATTTGTAACTACAGTAACTAAATCCAGTAATTTTAGTTTTTCATATGCAGTAGAATGAGAAAGATATACTCAACTTGGATATATTTTTGAAGAAGAGAGAAAGATAGACTCACATAATGTATTAATCACCATGCTTCATTCAGTAAGACTTCCTCTGTGTTCCAGGCCAATGCTATCTTCATGGTATGTGCTCTCCGTTCCGCTGCCATCCTCACAGCAAACAAGAGGAAGTCCCTGCACCACCGTATCATGTGAGTACTGCCTTACCACTCACCATCTTTGTGATGACTCTTGAAACCTTGAAAACTCATGCACAACAGGTTATGAAACTCAAGGGAAAGCCTCATCAGACATTGGCAGATATAAAGTGTATGATTCTATAAAAGCAATGTGTTCATTTGAATTTTCTTTAGGATAGAAATACACCTCATTACTTTTTTTGAGCATTTTATGTTTTCATAGGGCAATGTTTTTTTAGAATGTATTCTTATAGTTTCACATGATGTCCTTCTTTGCTTTGTTATTAAACTATTACTATTAATGGTAGTATTTGCTTTAATTTGCTTGAAGGTTATACATCAAGGGCAGTTTCTCCCTCAACTGTGTCCTGGGAGTGACGTGGGTGTTTGGCCTCCTCTACATCAACAGTAACCACTTCTTTGCTTATGTGTTCACCATCCTGAATGCCTCCCAGGTGAGCAGTGCATTCTTGGCGCTGGGAAAGGTGGTGTAGAAAGGCAGATTTAGGCAAATGTGATGGGAGTGAATTGCTTTAATGGAATGGGCAATGTAGTGTGGGAGTATTTTCTTATGATATGAAAGATTAAGATTAGGAAGGAAAGATATTGTGGCAGTTACTGAGATGCTTTTTCCAGGGAGTGATGATCTTTGTGTTCAACTGTGTGCTGAATGAGAATGTGTGGACAGCATTTGTCTCCTCCCTGCCTGCCACATTTAGGCAGCGACTCATGAAGAGGGTAAGGCATTGAACTGACTTATGATTAATGACCTGAAGTGTTTAATTGAGAAGTTTGATCTCTTTTTTTTTTTTTTATGTCTCATTTTGCCTCAGTTGATGGATGAGTTGAAGTATTATATTATGTATTTTTTCTTTTTTTTTTTTCCCTCTATCATTCTCTTTGTCTTTCTCTGTTTCAGTTGACAGATTAGCTTGAAGAATTTAAGTATCTTACTGAATAGTTTGATTTGTGTCTCTCATTGTGTCCCCGTGTGTTTGTTTGTGTATGTATGTACCTTAATACACTTCTGATTCAAGCTGTATATTTACTGGTAAAGAAGTAGCTTATTTCTCCATGCATCATAGGTCGAGTTTTATTCCTTTATTCTGAGAGATAAACCTAACATATTTCTCTTATCTGTTTACCCTGTCAAGACTTCAGACAAAGGACTAACATCTGGCAGAGTGACTTCAGGGGACTGTAGTACTGTAAAGAAGCCATCCAGCTCTTCTGTCCACTACCAAAGCAACCTTCATCCATCACCTCGCAAGTCCCACCCAACTCACCAGGCACTACAGCTACAGCTCAATAATGCCCATCTCACACCTCTTGACGGCCACCACCACAACCCTGTCAGCCGCAGAAGATCCCATAGAGATATGACGGAGCTTGACAGGTTTGTGTCGCCTGAAGAGGTTCTAATAGTGTTTGTAATAGCGATGGTAATGCATTAGGGATAAAAATGATGAGTGAAACTTTTGAGATATTTTTAATGCGACAAATTTAGAGTTTGTTTTGTGAATTCTGAGTACATATTTTGATGAACGTATACTAGAAGAGTTAACACATTTTATAATTATGACTCAGGTTTACTTTTTTAACTTAAAGCAATGTATGTCACACTTAGAAGATTAAGCAAGACAAGGTAGAGAAAAAAAGGGAAGTATTGTACAAATATGATTCTCTTGAAAGTTGTCACTTTGCACAAGTTAATCTCTCACCTCTCTCACAGGAGCAAGCAACAGTTCTCCTTGGCTAGGAACCTACAGGACTCTTCCACCTCCAGGTGGGTGACTCCTTACCCTCTCATTCACTTATGAATTAGTTGTGTTTGTGTAGAATTAAGCAACTATGTCATGCTGCCTCTTGGAAAAAATAATAATAATTTTATAGATATCTCCAAGTCCTTTTATAAGTGACCTTTTCTTCAAAGTGTATAAACCAGTATACCTGATAGGAAAAAAAAGTCAGTGGCTACTGGCTAGATATACTGGAACAACACTATGAATTTGGTATTTCCTTCACTAATGTCAGCTTGGTGTGCAGGGGTTATGACAGAAGCCAGAGGGAGGAGAAGTGGCGATATCCTCCCCTCACCGCTGATGTGCTCAGCCAGGCATTCACCATTGTGGCCACCTCACCCTGCCAGCTACCGAGACACTCTGGTCATCTACCCCAGAAAGCCATCAGGTGAGCTCATTGTCATTATTATTCTCATCACATGTAACAGTGATGTGTGATGAATGCATTTGTCATCATTACTATTCTGTTGCAGTCCCCTATCATTGGATTTCACCATTTCGCTGACAAAACACAGAAGAACACTGTCAATATTACTTACCTCCAAAAAAAAGAGTATTTGATCTTTGCCCTTATTCAACCAATGTCAAAAGTTTCTCTAAATGACTTACTTCCAGGCGGGTCTCAGTGCCAGCGAGGGTGTCGCCGCCAGATCATAGAGTCTCCCGCAGAAAGGAGAGCCAGTGGTCAGCTGAGACACAGATCTCATTCATATCAGGTGAGATTACAGTGTTCAGATTTTCAAATGCATGTATGAGATTACTTCTTTGGTAAAATGCAGATATGCATATTTAAGTTAATGCTTTTAGTGTACATAGTTTGCTGCTATCAGAATTATGTACCAGTAAATCTGCTATTGATATTATTTACATAGCACAAAGTGCTGTTTTATATTCTCAGTCTGGACTGTAGCATATCAGAGAAGCATGGAGGGTCATCACAAATATGAAATCTATTTTCAAAATTCTTACAGATGGAAAATCCAGCCGCAAAAACTCTCTGGACTCCTCTTACACTGACGGTTATAGTTCTTCCTCACCATCTTCCTCTGCCTCCTCTTCACCCTCAGCCAGTTACTCATCAAACTTACTCAGCCGCCTTGAGCACAGCCTGAGGATCTACCCCAGCCACAAGGAGACAGGCAACCCTCACCTGGCTCCAGGCGATGATATGCAGCGCTGCATCCACACCATTCCAGAGTGTGAAGAGAGGAGTTCTTCTGAAAAAAACATCCACTTTTTCTAAGCTGTTTTAACCAACTGGACACAGCATGGAACAGATGTTGTTCTTTGAGCATTTGTTGCATGGCAGTGTGGTTATAGTTATTTCAGGAAAGAATGAATATATAAGTCCAGATTTGCATCAATGGGAATGTGGCAATCGTATTGCATACTTCTGTGTGGTATGCTGACCTATGAAGCTGTCTGACTTTTCTGTCAGCATAGTGACACACAGCACCAGGTACTTATACATCTCTCTACTTTCTGCCTGATATAATATCCTATGATAGAATTACTTTGCTTTGGATTCAGTGCATGTGAATTTGCTTGAGTTGTGGCAGGGATCTGATAGTTTATAGTTAACTAGTCTCATTATCTGTAGATGAAATATATTTTTTTAATTACCAAAATTGATTTATTATTACATGTTGACAACAGTGACAAGTCTACTGTGCAGCAGTGCCACTGTATAATATCATACCACTTGTCAGTGAACTTGACTTCATTCTCCTCGCACAGCTTCCTCATCACCAGCATTATCTTCCTGTCCATTACTATGCGTGTTAGTAACATCAACAATTTCTTCCTGTCTATCCTACCATATAACTTTTCTAAGTCCAAAAACACCAGATATAACTCCTTTCCAAGCTTTTTAGTCCTTTCACCACAGTTGTCAGTGTGTGGGGTGACTTGTATTTCTAACCTCTTTTTCATTGTGTACATGGTAGTGAGTCACGCAGTAGGGATGCGTGGTATCGACAAAATGTCATTATAGGTATTACCGATATTTTGAAACGTCCCGATACAGTCCTTTCTGATATGAAGTTGTGATATCAATATATTGATATTCATACCAGCATAATTTTCCTTCCTTTTGCATGGAAAAAGTTTCCTTATATCTAAAATTTTCGGACAGTATGTAAATACAATCACACAAGGTAGTTTTAGGTGACTTTTAAAGGTGTGTCAGTGATCTTACCCTTAGGTTTGTTGTGACATCAGAGAGAGAGAGAGAGAGAGAGAGAGAGTGAGGAGTGCTACACTCGAACACTGTGGAGGTGGGAGAAGGCAAACTGGCAGGCTATGCGAGCCTCCCTCAAAACTACTGACTGGGATGAAGTGTTATGTGGAGACACTGACCAGCAGGTGAGGCAGTTCACAGAGCTACTTCACACCCTGCAGGACCGCTGGGTGCCCCACTCCACACACCAAACCAAGGCATCAGACCAACCCTGGTTTGGACCAGAATGTCGAGCTGCCTCTGACGCAAAGTACCATGCTTGGCTCACCTTTAAGAGGCATCCCACAGCATGGAACAGGCAGCGACACAGGGAGGCAACCGACCACATGAGGGCTACTCAAGAGTGGGCCTCTGACCAATGGGTGACTGATCTCATGAGGAAGCTGCGGGGCGGCCAGGTGGGGTCAAAACGCTGGTGGAGTCTTGTTAAGGAGCAACAAGGTGTGTCTAGGGGGAACACCATTCCTCCCCTCCACCGGGATGACGGCACAATAGCGCAGTCTGCCCGAGATAAAGCTAACCTCCTGGCCAAGCACTTCACTGATAAGATGTGCGTCTCCGACCCTAAAAGATCTCCACCCCCACTACCAAACATAGTGAAAGAAAAATTATCATGTGCCACAACGAGTGAAGTGGAAGTGAAGGCAGTGCTCTCAAACCTTGATGTGACAAAAGCAGTGGGTCCTGATAACATTAGCCCACGCCTTCTTCGCCAGTGTGCTGATGAGCTGGCTCACCCACTCTCTACGATATTCAATCAGTGCTTACGGACCAGCAGGTGGCCAAGTATCTGGAAAGTGGCTAGTGTTGTGCCAGTACACAAGAAAAACGAAAGAACAGTGGCAAAAAACTATCGTCCGGTGTCCCTGCTGCCTGTGCTCAGCAAGGTGCTCGAGTCCATAGTGGCCTCAAGAGTCACAGAGCACCTTGAGAAGCACCACCTACTGTGTAGTCGGCAGTTTGGGTTCAGGCCGGGCAGATCGGCCGCTGACCTTCACCTGCTGCTCACCTCGGAATGGAGTGCTGCTCTGGACGCAGGCAAGGCCACTGCAGTTGTTGCCCTTGACATCGAAGGGCTTTTGACAAGGTGTGGCCTGCAGGCCTCCTTGCAAAGCTCCGTGCTGCAGGTGTGGATGGGCCCCTCTTGTTGCTGTTTGGAGATTACTTGAGAGAGGAATCTCAAAGTAGTCATTGATGGCCAAGAGTCTGAACAGCATGCAGTAAAAGCAGGTGTTCCTCAGGGAAGCTGTCTCGGCCCCTGCTCTGGAACATCTACATAAACGACCTCCTGCACTTAATCCCCAGTGTAAGAGCTTATGCTGATGACCTCACGCTGGCTCAGAGCTTCAGCTCAGGGGAGGAGACTGCCACGGCCGACCACATGAACGTTACCCTGAACCGCATTGTGTCGTGGGGCAGCAAGTGGCAAGTAAAATTTGCCCCAAACAAAACACAAATGACAATCATCTCAAGGTCGAGGACGCCCCCTTCAGCTCAGCCTTGAGGGGAAAACTATACGGCGGCAAGACGAGATGGATGTACTGGGGGTCACATATGACTTTGCGCTGACCTTCAGGCACCACATAGAGCGTCTAGCCAGGGGAGGCCTCGGGTAAGCTGGCGTCACTCAGGAGGATGTCGTGGCTCCTTGACGACAAAGGCCTGGAGATATTGTACAAGGCTCAAGTTCGTTCCTCCCTGGAGTACTCGTGTCTTGCGTGGGGAGGAGCGGCGAGCAGGCATCTTTCCCTGTTGGACAGGGTACAGGCTCGGGCAGTGAGGCTCATAAAGGACAGTGGGGCCAGAAATGAGCCAAAGCTCCACTCCCTTCAGCATCGCAGGGACGTAGCGGGCCTAGCTGTGATGTACAAAATACAGCAACAGCGAATCCCGCATCTCCAAGCTCTCCGCCAGCCCCTGCGGCGGGCACAAGTGACCACCCGGGCTGTCACTTTAATGCCTGGTGAATTATTTCAGTGCCGATGCCGTACTTGGCACCATCAACGTCAGTACGTTCACCATTATGGTAAACTGTGGAACACTTTAATTGCTGCACAGATAGACTTCAGTGAAATGAATCTGCAGCAATTCAAGAAGTGTGTCAACATCTGGTTGCCATAAGCACCATAGTAACAATTGTTAAAAACATTTAGAGTTAGGCTTTTAGATAGGGAACACTAAAAATGTTCCCTTTAGCCTGTAAAGTGCTACATCATATGTAAAAATATTTTGTAACATACTCTTCAACTATGTATTGATTTGTGTAAATAAAAAAAAAAGAGAGAGAGAGAGAGAGAGAGAGAGAGAGAGAGACCGCGTAGTGTAGTGGTTAGCACGCTCGACTCACAATCGAGAGGGCCGGGTTCGAGTCCTGGTAAGCGGCGAGGCAAATGGGCAAGCCTCTTAATGTGTGGGGTGTGTTCACCTAGCAGTTAATAGGTACAGGATGTAACTCGAGGGGTTGTGGCCTCGCTTTCCTGGTGTGTGTTGTGTGTTGATGTGGTCTCAGTCCTACCCGAAGATTGGTCTATGAGCTCTGAGCTCGCTCTGTAATGGGGAAGACTGGCTGGGTTACTAGCAGACGACCGAAGTGAATTACACAAAGGAAAAAGTTCAATTTTCCGAGGTAGTAAAGAGACAAATTCAGGAAAAAGCAAAAAATGCTGTTATATAAGTAATCATTGAGAAAGAAGATCTAGTGAGAGACACAGTGGAAAATTGGAAATGTTTCTTGATTTTTGGGATGAAGAAAAAAAAAATCCAAACAAGTTCATGAGAGAGCGTGAAGAGAGAGAATCGGCCAAAACTATTATCAAATAGGTCTAAGACACCACACAGGAGCTGGACCAGGAGGTGGAAGAAGTGATTAGGTTGGGAAGATTTATCGAAAGGGGTAGGAGACCAATGAAAGTGAGAATGAGATCACATGTGGCAGTGGAGGAAATTATGACAAGGAAAAGTAAGCTGGCTGATGATAATTAACATAAAGATATATGTATAAAAGAGATATGAACCTGGAGGAAAGGGAAAAAGAGAAAGTGCTAAGAAATTAAGCTTAGAAAAAACACGAGAAAGGGACGGTGATTAAGAAAAAGAATTTCTACTGGAGGGTTCCAGATATGAGTGTAGTGACCTTCCCAGATTAGTACAGTCACTCCACTAATCCGATGCAGGTGTGGAGTTGGGAGAGGTCGACTGTAATGACCTTCCTGGATTAGCACAGTCACTCCATTAATCTGATGCAGGTGTGGAGTTGGGAAAGGTTGACCTCATGCCGCTAAGTGAGGTCACAGCCCTGGAATCCAGCCACCACATGCACCAGTTAGTACCACAACTCCGGGACACAAACTCGCACGCCTACACGACAGCTTGTCCCATCACCAATACCTATCATGCACTCATAACAAACACAGAATATGAACAACTCATTTACTTCTCCATCCATGTCCTGGCTAGATAGTGAACACTACATGAGACTAAAGAACTGGTACCTACAAAAGGAGGAGGTCAGGGAGAAGGCAAGAAATTAAGAGTGACTTGTATTGATATAGATGGGTTATTACCCAGCATGTTGAAGGTTAAGGATTATTTCAAAGAGAAAAAGCTGGATATAATGTGCATTGTTGAAACAAAACTAAAAGTGGAGATCCATGTTAACTTTAAAGAGGAGGGATATAATAGCTGGAGAAGAGACAAGAGGGGTAAAAGAGGAGGAAGAGTGTTAATAATGGTTCATGATAATATGTGTGTGGAGGATATGCGATATGGTGAGGGCAAGGTGGAAGTACAAGGAAGAGTTGGTGCTGGTCACAGAAGAAGACAGAAAGATGAGGACATGTAAAGAAGATCAGGATGAGGCAGTGTGTGAAGGATATTGGAAAATACAGTTTTCCACAAAGAACAGTGGAGAAGTGGAATGCATTGAATAATGACATTGTTACACCACATAATATGCATAACTTTAAGGAAAAATTGGACAAATGGAAACATGGACACAGGACACTATGAGGCCCACTCGAACCCTGTACAATACAACTAAGTAAATACACACACACACACACACACACACACACACACACACACACACATATAAACACACACACACACACACACACACACACACACACACACACACACACACACACACACACACACACACACACACATATAAACACACACACACACACACATACACACACACACACTTCCCACCATTCAGTCATTGTACTTGTGAAGTTGTACTGAAGTTATCTACAACAGTGCCATGTATAATTTTTGTGCCATTGCACTTAAATTTTCAAATTTTAAGCACCATGTCAGTACCTTCATTCCTCTTTCGTCCTCCCTTCCTCTGTCTTTTCCCTCCCCTCCATTCCCCCTGTACCCCGCCTCTTTTGCTACCTTCCTCCTCCTCTCTGGCTCTTTCCTCCCACCCACTCTCCTCCCTCCCCCCTCCCTCCTCCTTCCCTCCTACCAACACCCCATCTCATCCCTGCCACCCTCCCTCCCATCCACCACATCCTACCAGAACTCTCTCCCCTGTACTCCTACCATCCCACTGCTGCAGTGCTGCCAGAAAAATTGGTAAGGTGCCCAGTGAGGTGCATCTCCTGGGCCTTGGATGTCGGCATGTGGAGCATTACACGCCAGAACCAGATTTATGTCGCCACTGTAGTTGCTGGGGACACAAGGAGTGGCGTTGCCAGTCTGCCCCTTGCTGTAGATACTGTGCTGGCCCCCATAAGTTAGCACAATGCCTGAATAAGATCAAGGAGGGCACCAAAATCCCTCCTTGGTGCTGTAATTGTGGGGATGACCACAACGTCCACTCCACCCTCTGCACTGTCAGGCCTCAGCCCCAAAGGGAGCCTGCCACTGATGAGGTGAGTCAGCCCAGGCTTGTGTTCCGCCAGGCTCCACCTCCTGAGACCAACACCTGGGTGATGAAGCCCTCCTTCTCGGCCACTGCCCCTCACCTGTCCCAGCCTTCCTGCCCCACCAATGGCACTTCGACCACACCTGCCGTGTTCCCATCTTTGCTGCAGCGTGCTGCTACACTGCCCCCTGTGTCTCCGAAAACAGTGCCCCAGCCAGACACCACCCAGAAACTGCCTACCACCTACCCCACCCAACAGTTAATGGCGGTGGTGAGCGCACTAGCCGCCAAAGTGGACAACCTGCCTGCAACAGTCTCTGATCTTAGTAACGAGTTTGTCACCTTCAAGAACCAGCAGCACACAGTATGCAGTGGGACCCCCACTGTGGCCCCAACCCCATCTCCAGCGAGCTGTGCTCAGCGGGGCCAAGGAGGGAGTGATGTGTGTCGGCATAGCCTGTGTGACCCACCCAAGAAAAAGGTCAATGCTGCAGGGCAGTGTGCAGCTGCTGCTGCACTCTCACCAAGGATGGATACCCCTGCCAAGTCAGTCAAGGGAGCCACATGACACCCCTGGAGCCCCTCAGGGATGGCCCCTGCTCCCCCTGCTTCAGAGAGCAAGTCACCTGAGGCAGACTGTGATGAGGATGCTGCAGGTGAATGGACATTGGTGCTCCAGCCCAAACCCAGCCCGGACTGCCAGCCCCGAGCCAGACCAGGAATATCTGAAGACTGCCAGGCCTGGCCCAGACCAGGGACATCTGATGGCAGCCATACAGATGCTGGACAGCCCGAAGACACAGATGCAACACCATTGCAATGAACGGTAAGGCTTTCTGCACCCTAACATGGAATGTCAATGGTCTACATGCCCGTTTCACTGACCTACACTCTCATGTCCTTCTCCATAAGCCTGACATTATTGCCTTACAAGAGGTAGGGCCACGGGTGCCTGAGCTGCGGGGTTATGCCTCCCACACCCTCAGTTGTGGTGACGGCAGTAGTCGGGGGATGGCCACTTACATTAAACATGGGATTCCAGTTAACTTTATGGAAATGGCGGTCACTGAGGGTATTGAATTTACTACTGTTTGCTTGCACACTTTGGGTGAAATTATTTACTTTGTAAACATGTACATTCATGCTGGTGCCTTAAATATTGCAAACTTTCCTGAATATGTTCTTGAGGAGCAGAGTGTTATCATGGGTGACCTTAATGCCAGGCATAAGGAATTAGGAAGCCACCTCACCACCAATGCCAATGGTGTGCGCTGGAAGGCTTTCCTTGACACCACAGATACACCTGTACTTACTGGGGAACATGCACCCACACATGTTCAAAGAGGCAAACTTGATTATGTAGCTCTCATCAATATGCCAACATATACTGCCAAAATCTTTCTTGTCAGGTCATTGCTGAGCGATCACTTCGCCCTGGAGACGACCCTCCCGGTGCAGTGCCCCGGCAATGCCCAGGAAGCGCTTGACGGTGTCACCATCTAGGATGGCAGGCCTCGTTGTCCATGTGGTGGCGTGGTACGCTGCCGTGAAGGTCTCCTTTGCTGATGCAGAGGCACTGTATGACGGACTCCTGCACACCATCGAGGGATTCATCGCGACTCCAAGGGTTCCGGCAAGGGCCCATGCTCCACGCCGCTGGACTTACGCTACCGACCCTGTCATTCTGAACTGCCAACAGACGCTCGCTGCCTACCAGAGATGTTGGCAGCTCAACCCAGCAGACACAGAGTCACGGGATGCCATGGTTACCGTGGCTCGACACCTCACAGATCTGCGGTAACAGGAAAGGAAGAAGTACTGGGTCTCCTTCCTGGACAAGGTGTGCAGGACCCGGTCCCTCCGGGAGGTGTGGCACCATGTCAACAGCGTCCGGGGCAAGTCCAGACGACAGGTGTGTGACCCTGATTCTGCAGGCAGGGCACGAGAACTCGTCTTGCAGTGGAAGGAAGCCTCATCCTTCTCTGGCCTTCCTGTGGAACACCAGGAGGCGCTCGATCAGCAAAGACCACGAAGGATGGAGTTGATTTGCCACAGTGTTTCTCTGCTGGATGACACCTGTGTGCCTATCACGCATGACGAACTCCTCTCGGCAGTCAAGTTGGGCAAGTCAACAGCTCCTGGCAAGGATGGCATCACCTATGATATCCTCAATGCTCTCCTGTAGGTAAAGGTAGACAACCCCATCTTGGATTTATTTAACATGTCTCTCACTGCAGGCAAGCTTCCCCACTCTTGGAAAACAACCATCATCATCCCAATCCCCAAAGGTGATGGCACCTTTCGCCCTATTTCTCTCACCAGCTGTCTGTGTAAGATGATGGAACGGGTAATATTGAACAGGCTTATATACAAGGTGGGCCATGTACTCTCTGGCAATGTACATGGCTTCCTAAAAGGTCACTCTACAAGTCATTGTTTTGTTGAGTGTCTTATAAATAAGGATGCTACCTGCAGAGCTTTCGTTGATCTCAAGGGTGCCTTCGACAGGGCCAACAAAGATGTTATTATGGAGGAACTCATTCTCAAAGGTGTCAAAGGTAGATTATTAGGATGGATCAGGGACTATTTGTACAATAGAACAGCACAGGTTTGGTTTCAAGGTGCAGTCTCCTCTGAGGAAGTCTTTGAGCTTGGAACACCACAGGGTGGAGTCCTTAGTCCAATGCTTTTCAATGTTTTAATGGACAAAATTGTGCACTGTTCCTTTCCACAGGGCACCCAGGTCCTCATCTATGCTGATGACATACTCCTCCAATGCCCCACACCCAGGATTCTCCAGTTAGCTTTGTCACAACTGGCAGCGTTGTGTGTCCAAATGGGACTAGTGATTAATGAATGTAAAACAAAATTTCAAGCTAAAGGGAAGGTCTCTCGGCTGCCCACTGTAAACAATGTTCCCATCCCTAGAGTTCATATACACAAGTACCTGGGTGTTCAGATGAGCTTCAGGAAGTCTCTTCAAGCCGTCCACTATGTTCGAGACCTCTGTCTGCCACGGCTAGCACCACTTTGGCTGCTAGCAAACAGGGGCCTGGGGGCTGGCATTCCAGTCCTAAGAATGTTCTATATATCTGTCATACGGTCCCTTATTGATTATGCTGCCCCTGTTTTAATACAGTTTAGTGCCACCCAACTCCGTCCCCTGGAGCTTGTTCAGAATGAAGCCATGCGGATAATCTTGGGATGCCCCAGGACTGCACGGATTGAAGTCCTCAGAGCTGAACTGCACCTGCCGAGTATTATGTGTAGGGTACAGGAAATTACTTGTTGCACAGTTAGTCGGATGCTATGCATGGGCTCTGACTCTCTAAAGGGATCACTGACCCCCTGTATCATGATCCTCGCGCTCCTACAACACCATACCTCAGGAAGATCTTGGGAGTACTGACAAGTGTAGGTGTAGCCGAGGCTTGTATTAACGTTGTTATGTCACCGCTACAACCCGCCTGGAACCCTCACCGTGTCAGTGTTGATATTCACTCTGCATCAGCCCAAGAGGGACTGGCTCCCTCATGTGCTGCAAGACATGTTCATGACTAAATTGTCCAAGTACCCACACGTTCAGGCTATTCATGTTTATTGTGATGGTCAGTCAATGGCAGGAGGTCTGGATGTGGGCTGTTCATCCATGACTACATCTCTGCCAATCTCTACACTGACACTGAGGTTTCCAGGCGGCTCCCTGCACACGTCTTCCACTAGAGCAGAACTGTATGCTGTACTGGAGGCGCTCCATATGTAGTGGCACCTCTCCATAAGAATGTATATTTCTTTATTGACAGTCAGGCTGCACTGTATGCCCTTCAATCCACCTCCCTCATGGACTGTGATCTGGTTAATAAGTGTCTTGATCTCATCCACACCCTAGAAGGTGCTGGTGCCATGGTCCACTTCACCTGGATACCCTCTCATGTGGGTATCCTGCTAAATGAAAAAGCAGACCACCTTGCTCAGTGTACCCTACAAGATGACACAATGGACCCTGGCACTGAGTATACTCTGGGTTATGTTAAGAGTAGCATAAAGGACTTTGTACATTGTAGCATTAGTAATTAGTTGGAGCTTTGTTGCCATAGGGGCACGTGTCTCCCAGAGCTGTGCTTTCACCTATGGGAGACACTGCATCACACGACAGGGTGGCAATGAGGCTCAGATTAAGCTACAAATACTTTTGGGAAGTCAGTGCTTCTACTGGTGTGTGCTGTGTGCTGTGTGCTGCACCAAGGGGGCACACTCTGCGTCACTATATTATGGAATGTCCTCTCATCGCTAAATTTAGACCTCAAGGTCAACATGACTTGTACAGCCTCATTGACCATCTCCTAGACTCAGCCACTCTCAGGGATGTACTCAGGGAATATCCTCAGTTTGCCCCTAGACTGTAGGATGTTTATGTAATAAGGTGTGCAATATCTGTATTTATTTATTGAAGTACTTGTATTCTTGTTATGTATACTGTCTATTTATGTATTTTTGATACTTTAACCTTAAGTCTTTGCCCATGGGGTGGGGTGGCAAGGTCCATCCTCCTCCTTTGTTGTATTTATTTATTAATTCAACAATAAATGTATCAATCAATCATGTGACAAAAATTTCTCAGCTGGAGACCCAGAAGTCATCTTAGAGTAGACAGACTATACTATAGTGATCCTACTACCATTACACACACACACACACACACACCACATTGTGTAGTGGTTAGCACGCTCGACTCACAATCGAGAGGCCCGGGTTTGAGTCCCGGCGCAGCGAGGCAAATGGGCAAGCCTCTTAATGTGTGGCCCCTGTTCACCTAGCAGTAAATAGGTACGGGATGTAACTTGAGGGGTTGCGTCCTCGCTTTCCCAGTGTATGGAGTGTTTGTGGTCTCAGTCCTACCCGAAGATCGGTCTATGAGCTCTGAGCTCGCTCCGTAATGGGGAAGACTGGCTGGGTGATCAGCAGATGACCGATGTAAATTACACACACACACACACACACTTAGTAGTGTAGTGATTAGCACGCTCAACTAACAATTGAGAGGGCCCAGATTCGAGTCCCAGGAAGCAGCGAGGCAAATTTCGCATTTTATCTTGAATTAGAATTATAAGTATCAATTCAAGTTTTGTCCAGCTTGGTGACACTGCAATATAATGTTTTGTCTTGACTAAAATTGCACTGTTGCATTTTATCTTAAATTCAAATGATAAGTACAAATTCTTTTTTTGTGTAGCTTAGTATTCCGAGTGCTTAGCCTGGGTGCCAGTGGGTGATGAATCCTGAATCATTTCATATATATATATATATATATATATATATATATATATATATATATATATATATATATATATATATATATATATATATATATATATATATATATATATATATATATATATATATATATATATATATATATATATATATATATATATATATATATATATATATATATATATATATATTTTACAAAATCATGGATTAAATATGGCAGAGCAGAAATTGAGAGGAAAATCTGCAACTGTATCTGAATAAATGTGTCTATTTATTAGTAAGAATATTGTTGCGAAGGTGTATTGCAGCAGCCTCAGATATGTACGTGTGCCTGTGTGAGTGTGGAGCAGCGTCATAAGAGAGTACATATGGGTAGTACATATGAGTACATATGTGCAGACTTTAGCTAAAGGGTGAGCGAGGTGTTGGTTGCTTGTGTTTATGAAACTGTCACACCTTAATGGAAGGGACGCTGAGCTAGGCCTCCATGACGGAGATGCAAACCCGGAGGTCACAGGGAGATAAGAGTGTGTATGTGTGTGTGTATGGGTGAGGGCACTGGCCAGCCCTGGGATAATTGTCATACGGTACTGTATAAATAAATGCATGCATGTGTGAATTACTTGTAGCCAGCATTATTAGGGATATATTGGTAATTAGCGGTTAAGGTAGATAGCGTTACCTAAAAAGCTGAAATAGACTCGTAAGGACATTGCCTGGCAGGTGCGACGGCACAGGAGGCGTGGTTTGTGGGGCACTGTGTGGCACCGATGAGGACAGAGGACTAGGGAGTGTAGCTAGAGACCTTGAAGGAACAAGTCGTACTCTGGGGAGCAGTCAGAGAGTGAACGAGAGACAGAGAGACAGTGAAGTGCCTTACGAACTAACAAAGTGTTACCCGTACTTTGTTGCCGCCCCATGCCCCGTCCTGTGTGCCGCCGCCACCTGTTCCCGGTGACTCGTGTATAGTTGCTGTAATATAGAGAAATAAGGAAGAAGTGTTTCCTTCTCCCCACTCTGTGTGACTGAGCTGAGTGAGAGTGGGTGCTATAGCAGCAGACAGCCAGGCCTGAGAGAGCCATCTGCCCGCCTCTCCACCCAAGTCGCGCCACGCCACCCAGGTAAAGTCCTTCTCCCCCGACACACACGCCCCGAATCTCAAGAAGATTGTGAGGTGTCCCCTCCCTGAAGAAGCTGAAGGAGGATCACAGCAATATATTGCTGTCTTATAACAAGAATTATTATGTATAGTCTACCTGTCAGAAGAACTAAAATCTATATAACAAGATAAAATCATAACAAGAAAACAGGATAAAACTCGCGTTCATATAACAATAGACTACAGTAGGCCAGTGTGTTGACTCTTATGTGAGAGATGTAGCAGTAGGGCCGCCTAGCACCCCGACTTGACTGCCGACCTGTCTCGTACACGTACAGTAGCAGTAGTGACTATTACTATACGCACCATGGACTCAATACACTGCAAATAATTTGGCATTTTTCAATTGATTTTTATCGCTATAAAACACTCGAATTCTGGGTAGCAGAAGAACTTCCAGAGTGAGATACACGAAGTAACAATTATTTTTAAGTATCAGTAGTATTGGCAGAAAACCAACCGATACCTATATCGATACCGATACTCCTTAAATAGGCCGATATACCGATACATCTGTACATCTCTACTTTTAATATTACATTATTTCTGGGAGGCGGTAAACTGGAAGGCCACGGGCCGCCCCGGTCGGCAACTATACCTATGCCACTGTAAAATTAGTTATGACTATATGGGTGGATTGGTTTAAATGAGGTGGATATGGTTGAGTGATTGGATGCGTGGATGTGATTGTCTAAGTAGATGGGTTGGTTACTCGAACCTATGAGGGTGTGTTTAGATCCAGATTTAAGGACTATTAATTTTGCGTAGTTTGGGTACCGATACCAAACACATATAATTTACCATTTGTCGTGAGGATCATCTGACTTTTTTTTTTATTTATACCATGTGGGCTTTTCACGGGAATTTATGGGCTAAAGGAGATACTTTTTGGGGTACCTCCTATCTCAAAGCCCACCCGCTAGGAAACCGTTGCCCTGAGTGAGGAAGCCCAACCTGCACTCAGACCGTGGACAGGATTCGAACCCGTGCGCTTGGAGACCCCTCGGACACGGCCTTCATAATATAAGAGAAGGCCGTGCCTCGGACCCCAAACCACGCATGATGGTTCCACTGTACCACGACGGCCCCAAAACTTCGGGTAGAATTCACGAAACTTGTCGGTAGCGCGTCGTTAAAGTTTTATGGATTCTACCCCTGGGCCTATATCCTGAGTACCAGCCGTCCTAGTAGTATCAATTTAAGGAACTATAACCCAATGTTAAAAAAAAAGCCTGAAAATTAAGCAGATATGATATTACATCGTGACTTAAATGCTACAATTGAGCACATCGTCATATTCCTCGATGCTGGAAAGTCAGTCTATTAAGGAAACACATCGTGGGGTATTTTTTCCCTTTTGCATGAATGAATTAAAATAGAAAGAATGTTACAGGGGGCACCGTTACATTGGCAGCATCCGCAACGTGTCTCCGCGGCGCCGAGAAATCCTGGCAGACCGAAGAAGTGAGAAGCATGGCGGAGGTGAAGGCTGCACGGTTGTCTGGGTATTACGGGGAGCTGAAGAAGTTTATCGAGAATTCAAACTACAACAAAGTAATCAAGGTCGCTAACAAGAGTAAGTGTGCCAATAAGAGCAGACAGATTGCGGTATTTAATGTTGCTTTCCCCGTGGACAAGCTGACCAGATGACCGATGTTTGCAGGCCCAGTAATGTTTTGACAACCTGATTCACTCAATTGTTAGGCTCGTCAGTGATTAGCCTTTTAGTCAGTGTGAAGTGTTTCTAATGTGGTCATAGTGGGCTGGTCTAGGGTAACAAAGGGGGCATTTATCCAGAAATAGTCTTTATTTAAATCGGTAGTAGGTAGTAGATAACATTACACTCTCTCTCTCTCTCTCTCTCTCTCTCTCTCTCTCTCTCTCTCTCTCTCTCTCTCTCTCTCTCTCTCTCTCTCTCTCTCTCTCTCTCTCTTTCTCTCTCTCTCTCTCTCTCTCTCTCTCTCTCTCTCTCTCTCTCTCTCTCTCTCTCTCTCTCTCTCATATTCCTCATAAAAAAAATTATGTTTAAATACAATACCTAACTTGTTCCATTACTGTCTCATCACTCCAAGGTTAATAGATTTTTGGCACTGTCCTAATATAATGGTCACTCCAGCTCGCTTTGTTTATCGGCTCCCCCTCCGCATCTCTTTCACTTGGCTGACTTGATGTAGGAATGAAAATATGATTACCAAAACTAACGTAACTTGTTTAAGCCGATTGAAGCAACATGGTTAGGTTTGGGTAAAGCTAGGGTTAGGTTAGTTTTGGTAATCATATTGTTCTTTCTATGTCATGTCAACCGAGTGAAAGAGCTGTAAAGGTGGAGCTGGGGAAACGAGGCAAGCTGGAGAGACTACTATATCAGAACAATGTCAGATTTTTTTGGTGAGGTAAATGTTAAAGGAGGGTGCTGGCTTTCACATAGGTGGTCAAAACTAATTACCTTCATAGAAATCAGGAGTTGACCTACATTTGAGATTGACCTGTACCTGAACAAGTATGGAATGTAGAATTGTTAGTGAAATCACTCATTCATATATTTACTTTCTTACTGATTGACTTGTTTGAATTTTTTGACAGTTTTGGCAGAAGATGTGAAAGAAGTGAAGGCATGGCAGTGCAAAACGGTTGCCCTTATCAACTTGGACCAGTTCTCTGATGCTCTTGCCGCTGTCATCAAGTCAAAATTTTTCTCGTGAGTATTTAACCCCTTCAGTACTGGGACACATTTTTACCTTGAGATTTGTGTACAATTATACCATTTTATTTACATAAGGATGGGTCTATGGAGGTCAGAAGATTAATGGCCACAATCTTTGCTATTTTAATCCCACACATGAGTTTTAAAGCTCCATAAAGTCACCAAATAGTAAACAGAATGAATATGGAAACATGTCATGGTACTGAAGGGTTAAGGTTGTGGAGCATCATGTGTCCCTCTCATTAGTAAAAGAAAACAAAATTGAACATGCATAATTTTCATTACAGTTGCAGTTTTGTGATAGAATATTAATCAATTTCTTTTGATTGTGTTTCAGAGAGCTAGCTTTTGAGAAGGCTTACTGTGAGTACCGCCTCAACAAGGTAGCTGATGCCTTCCAAACAATCCAAGGTGCTGCCCAGTCCACTCCCAGGGTACTTGAATTGCAGGCTCAGATTCTCTACCGCCTTGAAAAGTATGTCATGTGTGCTTTTCATGTGGATCTTTAAAATACCAGTGTGTGTGTGTGTGTGTGTGTGGTGTGTGTGTGTGTGTGTGTGTGTGTGTGTGTGTGTGTGTGTGTGTGTGTGTGTGTGTGTGTGTGTGTGCAGTTATATTATACTGGGTTTGAGTGGAGCTCGTAATGTCCTGTCTCCATGTCTCTATTTATCCAGTTTTTCTTTAAAGCTATGCACATTATGTGTTGTAACAACTTCATCACTCAATGTATTCTACTTTTCCATAGTTCTATGTGGAAAACTGTATTTTCAAATGGCCTTCACACACTACCTCATCCTAATCTTCTTTAGCTACATGTTCTCTTGTCTTTCTAGCTTTCTCTGTCACCAGCACCAGTCTTCTTTGTCTGTTTTTTCAGTGCCATTTAATAATTTATACATTGTTAGTACTGGTAGGTCTCCTTGTTCTCTTCTATCGTGTGTGTGTGTGTGTGTGTGTGTGTGTGTGTGTGTGTGTGTGTGTGTGTGTGTGTGTGTGTGTGTGTGTGTGTGTGTGTGTGCTTTATGTCTTTATTTCCTCTTCTTTGTGCTCCAGTTTATGATATTCTTTGCCCATGATGCTGCATTACTAGTGAGCATTGTGTTACAGGTATGATGAATGCCATGAGGTGTACAGGGACATCATTCGTACCACGAGTGATGACTTTGACATGGAGCGGGAGACCAACATGACAGCAGTTTTAGTGAATCGCACCGTTGAAGGAGAGGTAATTTTTTTTATTTATTTTTTGTTTTATTTTATTTTTTTATTCACGAGGTGCTGAGGACTGAACCACAGTATGCCACCAGTTTCTGAGCTTTCATGTCTGGAAGAGTGGCACTACTAACCTTCTGCCAGTGTTTACTGTTTTTGTTGAATATGACAATAGGGTCTATGAGTGAAGAGTGTGAATGATGTGTGTGTTTGTATGGTGCTTTTTCTGGGCCACCACTAGTAGCATTGCTGGCCTTGTATATAGATAGAATATATTCAAAATTTTATGATATATTTGATAGATAAGTAGTAATGTTTGTTTTATGCAGCAAGATGAGGGGCAAGTGCCAGTGGTGGATGACAATGCCTCGTATGAACTGATCTACAATGGTGCATGCCGTCTTTTGGCGGCAGGGAGACTTGAACAAGCTCTAGAGAAGCTTCAGAATGCGGAGGAACAGTGCCGGACCTATCTCACTCAGGAGGAAGGGGCGACTGAGGATGAGGTCAATGAGGAAGTGGCAATCATAAGGTGGGTGTTAGGTACTGTGGGTGATTAATTTTTGTGTTAATTTATATTTCTGTGATTGATTTCTTCCCAAGTGTGAGGAAAGTCTAAAAAAGCAAAATGTTTTAATTTCCTTAGTCATTTTCATATTAATTGCAGATGTTTCATATTTCAACCTAACAGTAATGCACTTTAGATTATTTTGATCTTGCCTGGTTACTTGATTAAGTTAGAACATTTCACATTGTTGCTGATAGCTTTAGATAAAAGGAAATGTTACAGTTAACAACTAAGTTTTTAATTGTTTTTCCTGTGCAGGGTGCAGCAGGGCCACTGCTTGCAACACTTGGGGCGGGAGCGAGAGGCCTTGGCTATTTACAACAGTGTGCTGAAGACTAAGCCAGATGACCCAGCACTCCTGGCCATCATTAACAACAACCTGGTGTCCATTAACCGCACTGCCAATGTGTTTGATTCTCGTAAGAGGATGAAGGCAGCGACTGCCTCTGGTCTGGAGCACAAACTGACCACACGTCAGCGCTCAACCATTGCTCTGAACCACTGTCTCCTTGCTTACCACACTAACCAGGTCAGTTTCCATCCTTCATATTGAGACAGTTTCTGGGCTCAGATTTCTTCAGTCTACTGTGTCTATATAATGCACATTACAGGAAGAGTAAGCACAAAAATAAGTATTATTTATATTTATTGCTTTATTCTTGTATTTATTTTATTTATATAATGTGTCTTGTATAACTTAAGGCAGTAACTATTTGCATATGGTATTTCATAGTTTTTATAGACTTACAGTGCACACATATATGTATTCCTATTTTTCGTATTCAATCTAAGTTTGCATGTGATCAGTTGCTATGATTGGATTTTCATGAACACTACCTAAATGTATATCAGGGAATATCTCTTTGTGAGAACCTTTAACATTAGACTGATATTGATGCCTCCTCACATTAGTAGAGATCACCTATGTTTATATCTTAATGTGCATTGTAATTTGTTATTGAACAGGAAGAAGTGTGTCGGACAGAAACCCAGGCCTTGCTGAAGGAATATCCACTGTTGACACTGAAGGCGCGGGTGATTCAGGCTGCCCAGCTGGGAAGAGAGGGCAAGCTGAGTGAGGCCCAGGCACTGCTCAATGGCTGCATCAAGGATTACCCTCAGCATGCCATAGAGATCCAGCTCATGACTACGCAGATTTTGTTGGCAAAGGTTAGCAGGAAAAGCTTTGTATAAATGAACCCAATCATTTGTATTATATATTAGAATGCATCGTGTAGCTATTAAAAAGCATTCTAGACAACTTCATTCACAGAGCTATATATATTTTTCTTTGATTAAAGTGGTTGGAGAGAGTAAGAGGAAGTTTGTCTAAAAGTAAGTGAAAGAGTTTGGGAAGGATCAAAAGGTATGGAAGGCATTCACACTATAATCATTTACTTTTGCTGTCTACTTATTTATTTTCACACATCTCACTTGGATTGATTAAGAAGATTCGTACATGTATATGAATAAGTGTAATTCATGTCAATATTTTGTGTTACAGGGTGATAAGCAGGGTGCCTGTACTGTTCTGTCAAGTTTACCTGACAAAGACCGTAACCGTCCGGGAGTAGTGTCTGCCCTGGTGGCCCTGCAGGTGGCCCAGGGTGACCGTGATGCAGCATCCAAGGTGTTACGGGAGGCTGTCGAGTGGCACCAAAACAATAAAGTATGTTGTTTGTAAGGGACCATGAATACTGATTTTTTTTTTTTTCCCTGCAAGTGTTTCCCAACTTTTGTATTATTTACTTTTATTTATTTGATTTTCTTTTTATCCACAGACTTCAGCATCCCAACTAGGGGAGCTGTGGAGGCATGCAGCTGATTTTCACTTGCGGACTGGAGATGCTGCAACTGCTGCCAGCTCTCTTCTTGAGTTGCACAAGCTTAACCCCAAGGACACCACAACACTTGCTCAGCTCATCACTGCCTATGCTAGAGTAAGTATCTTTCCTTATTGAGTAATTCTGTAGTATTTTCATGTCAGGATGCAAATATGGGGTTTTACTTAACTATTCAATATGGGAAAGGTGGATATTTTATTCAAACAATAGTTGTACACACCAAACAAGTTTTTGAGGAAGATGGGATGAGCTGTGAGGAGCAACCAAACCCTGATGGAGGCTGCTAAAGGGTTGCCACTCAGCATTGTTCCAGATTGAAAACATCATCTTGGAGGCTGAGGAATACCTGTAATGCCACAGACAAACTTGTAGAAAGAAAACCTTATGGTATAAGTTCCTAGATTTCTTTATTGATTTGATGTTTTCATCCCTATTACAGTATGACTTGAAGGCGGCTCAGAAGCTTTCTCGAGAACTGCCTGGCGTGGGCAGCGTAGTGGAGGGCCTTGATGTGGAAGCCTTAGAGTCCGCTCTCGGTCATCGGTACTTCAAGAAGATTCAGCAAGGAAGAGGAGAGGCTTCTCCCTCTTCTCCTAAGGCACCTTTGTAAGTAAATCTATCTGGTGATGGGTAATTTTGTTACTGCAGGTAGATAGAAAAACATTATCCATTTAAACAAATGTAGTGGTTTGGTGGTGCAGTACTGGTATGGTGCAACTACCCATCAGAAGGTTTGAAATTTGAATGCACAGTCTGATATAGAAAATGATTATAAATTTCTTAAATATGATTACTATTTCTTTTTATATCGTTGACGTTTCAAACACCACTCTAGAACGCCAGGACTAGACCAGAAGAAACCAGTAGATAAAAAGAAGGCAAAGAAGAAGAAGAGGAAGCCCCGCCTCCCCAAAGACTACAATCCTGCTGTGACCCCTGACCCTGAGCGCTGGCTGCCACGTTGGCAGCGCAAGGGTTACCGTAAGAAGAAGGACCGTAGGGTGAAGGAGGTCATGAAGGGAACGCAGGGAGTGTCGAGTGAGGCAGCTGACAAATTGTGAGTACCTCCTGCTTGTTTTTTTAGCATGACGTTAATTAATGTACGCCAATGTTTAGTGGAAGAAAAGTGTGACAGGAAAGGATTTATTAAGACCTGCCTAACAAATGAAAGCTTAGGATGGTTGCTTGGTTTTGAGCAATATGTCACGGTGAAGACTGAGTGCCTGGCCCCCTACCAACAAACAGTTACTAATGCTATGCATCTTTCTCAGTGATATCACAAAAACTGCTGGCACCCACAAGCCTGCCCAGGCTGCCATGAGCCCTCAGCCGGAGTCCCAGGGTCCACGTCGCAATCTTATCAAGAAGAAAGGAGGAGGAAAGAAGAAGAAGGGTTCTGGATGGTAATAAAGACATAAAATCACATTTGTATCAATGGAAGCTGAGGAAATGTTATTTCAATTTACTTTTTATTTACATATAAAGAATTCTGTTTATTGGATCATTTTCATGTACAGTTTTGAGGGTGAATCCATGTAAAGGTTTTGAGGATTATGGTATTGCTATATTTCCTCTTTTTCTAGTTAGCTTTTTTTTTTTTTTTTTTTTTTTTTTTGTTTCATGCTTATTTTTTTTAATGAGAGCTTCTTGTATTACTTGAGACAGTCACTGCATATTTCAACAACACTCATCATTCATGTCAAACTTTGCTTGTGTGGCCAGTGAGTCAAGGATACTTGCTCTCAGCAGCACTTGTGCAATATGAAATAAATTTAAGGAGAGTGAAGGGCCTCCTGAGTGTTGTGTTGGCTTCTTGTGTATTTGGACACAAGACAATACTGTTATGAGTGTCAGAAAAGTATGTTTCTCATATTTATTTCATATTAAACAGTGATATATCAGAGTAAAATAGAATCCCAGTTAACTGAAGCCAAATATTCAAGAGCTTCAAGTAACCTAATTCTTGATTCTGCTTTGGATTTTATTTTTTCTCTGAATTAAAATTCTTCCAAACCCTCAAATTAAATTCATCTGTTATGGTTATGGACTGCCTTATCTCTCTCTCTCTCTCTCTCTCTCTCTCTCTCTCTCTCTCTCTCTCTCTAATTTGTCAATAAAAATTCATTGAAATTATAATTCTTCGTATTCCTTCCTTTTTATGAAAGGAAAAAGAAAATGAATTGTTAGTAAAGGAGCCAAAACAATATTGAGATCATGAAAAAATTAGATTAACTAGGTAGAAAAGTAGATAGTTTTTACGAGAAAAAAGGGGAGGGAAAGAAACCATTGTACATTGTAAAAAAAATTGGAGAAAGAAACCATTGTACTTGTGTATGAATAATAGTAGGAGTGCATTAAAACCACATTTTTTATGGTTTCATATAATAATATTTAGAGAATAAATAAATAAGTAAAACTGTTAAAGAACGGGAAATCTAGTGGTCGTGAAAAGGCCCCGTTGGAGAGGCAGTAAATACCTAACAGGCAGAGTCGACCACTGGAAGCCAAGCCAGCCCGTGGTGAGGCTGACGGAGGAAATAGAAGAAAAGAAAAGGATATATTATCAAAATTTGTGAGGAAAAGAGGTACAGATTAATACACCAAAAAAAGAGAGAAGAAAACCAAACAAAATAGAAAATACAGACATAAGTGGGAATCGATCAAGACTATTCCACGCCACGAACTTGACAAGACTTGCAGTGTGTAGTGGTGTTCCTGTGTTCCTGTGCTGGGACAATTAAGGGAAGGAGGAGCTGTGGAGTGATAGAAGGAATAGAAGGTCACAAGAAGAGGAAGAGGCGACGGTGGAGTGTGGGGGTGATTACGATCTCCCCGTAGTTACATCAGCTTCGTCCATTGTCTGGTAATTTAACTTTTATTTCTTTATATTTTGAGAAGGGTGTTGTGCTGGTGGTACTGGTGAATGCAGCGTGAGTGGTTTTGTGGGCTCTATTCGTGGGCAGTCCTAATATAGATGTCCCTCCAGCTGTCCTCACTTCCTGGCTTCCTCTTCGCAGCTCTTTCTTGCAGGTTACGGGATGTGGGGGATGAAAATATGATAACTTAACGTAACCTAATTGAGGAGACACACACCGCTGATATGTCTTCCTTCCAACGTTTCTGACCAATTATGTGGTTAGGTTATGCTAGCTCGCTTAAGTTAGTTTAGGTTAAAGTTTGGGTTATTATATTTTCATTCCCTTGTCCAATCAACTGAGTGAAAGAGCTGTTAAGAGGGAATTGGGAAACGAGGACAGCTGGAGGGACGTCTATATTAGGACAGTGCCTATTAGTGTATATGTTGTAGTTTCATTGTCTATATTTTAAGCAATCATGTTTTGAGGATTTTATGAGGGACCTGGTTAATGTTTAGCTACATGTTTTTTTTTCTGGCTGGTTTCCTCATGTGTGTATACTCTGGTAAAAATTCCCCCAGCTGTGCTTAATTCTTGCAATACTGGGATGCATTTTCAGCATGAGTTTTGGGTATTATTAGATAATTTTATTGACAGTAGGAAGGGTCTATGAAGGTCAGAAGATTAATTTTCATTTTTTTAATCCCCACATAAGTTTCTGTTTTTCAAAGCTGTTTAAAATCACCAAATGAACATAAAAACACGTCATGATGCTGAAGAGGTTAAGAAGGATCATGTGTATAGGTGGTATTGGTGAATGTGGCATGTGTGGTGCTGTGGCCTGTTCATTGGCTGCTGTGTTATGGGGTTGGGAGTGGACATGGGAGGGACTGCCTTTCATGAATTTCAGAGTAAACCAGGTGATAACATTATTCCTGTCACTCATTCTTTGATGGAACTTACCTACTGGCAGCATGTGAGTCAATAACAATGATCAATATGGGTATTATTTGTGAAAAAGTGGAAAGTGCTGTAGATTCTAGGAAAAAAATACAGGATATGATTTGTTATGATAACTGTTTTCCTGTCATATTTTGATGTTTTACTAGTCTGCATGTGGCTATTACTGCAAATATCTCACTTGTTATTTGATATATAAATGTTTTGGTAAAGTTTCACAATTGGGCCATCATCAAATCCCATCCCCCACCCTGAAGATTTGAGACATAGATTGGTATATAGTAATAAAGACATTGGAATAACATAATGCTATTTTGTTAGGCTCACTGTGTGTCTTGTGTTACAGATGAGAGAGGCAAGATGGTGGCACAATGTCAGCACTGTGGCTGTAAGGACATTGACACAGACCCAGCCCGGGGAGATGCAGTCTGCACCTCGTGTGGCACGGTGCTCTCAGAACACAACATTGTTAGTGAAGTTCAGTTTCTGGAAAATTCTCATGGAGGAAGCTCTGCTGTGGGCCAGTTCGTTTCCTCGGACTCGGTCAGCAAGCGGCCTATGTTCAGAGACTTCCGTGGCTCGTTTGCACGTGAGAGCAAAGAAATCACACTGGGCAATGCCAAGAAGAAGATCAATGCCCTCGCTCAGCAGCTGCGACTCAGCCAACACAATTCAGAGATGGCATTTAATTTTTTCAAGCTGGGACTCAGCAAAGGCCTGACTCGAGGGAGGAAGACGAACCATGTGATTGGGGCATGTGTATACATCACTTGCCGCACAGAACAGACAGCACACATGCTCATTGATGTAAGTGACGCCCTCCAGATTGATGTGTATGAGCTGGGCCGCACCTACCTTCGGCTGTCCACAGCCCTGTGCATCAACATCCCGGCCATGGACCCTTGCCTCTACATCTGGAGGTTTGCCTATAAGCTCTCCTTTGAAAAAAAGACGCATGACGTTTCTGAGACGGCACTCCGGTTAGTGAAACGGATGAAGCGAGACTGGATGCACACTGGGCGGCGACCATCAGGAGTGTGTGGGGCAGCACTGGTCATTGCTGCTCGCCTGCACAACTTCAACCGCACAATTAATGATGTAATCAAGGTGGTAAAGGTACATGAGTCAACACTGCGCAAGCGGCTCACTGAGTTTGGTGAGACACCTTCCAGTGCTCTCACACTTCAAGAGTTTATGACAGTGGATCTTGATGAAGAGCAGGATCCACCTGCATTCAGGGCTGCTCGGAAGCAGGAGAGGGAGCGGGTGCAGAGGCTGCTGGACCAAGATGGGTTGGAGACGGAGCTCACAGAGCTGCAGCAGGAGATTGAAAAGCACCTGGAGGAGCGCAAGAAGAAGCTGCGTGGCATCTGGGCCAAGTAT
>NC_059303.1:17790708-17810708 GCF_017591435.1 Portunus trituberculatus | reverse complement strand
TAGTAGTAGAAGTAGAAATGCAATGGTAAAATGCCGGCCAACTGCAGTGTTACTGCACCGCCAGACGCCAGTCCGCCAGACCGCCACCCGTCCCGGCCACCGATCCGCCGAGTGGTGCCGACACATTATTCATTCTTAGCGGTACGAAGCAGCAGAGTCCCGGCACAGACGCTAGACGGTACAAGCGTCAAGCGGTACCGGAAATGATGCCGGCACATTCAGTCGTACCAGTACAGACGCGTCTCGCCGAGCTACCGAGACCGCGCCGACGCGCCAGGGCAGCCAGTCGGTACCAGTGTGGAGCGGTACCGAGAGTGAGAATGACTCAATGTTACCGTCTTACCCATCACCGCTCGCCTTGAGCCACCTCCACGCTGTATACAATTTGCTCAGTACCGTTTCGGCTATTTACCGGTACAGTACCGTTAAGGCTGGTACGGGAACTTGCCCACCAGTCCGTGAGCCGCGCTGCACTTGGCAGGACAAGGCGCTGGCCGTGAGGGACAGTGAGTGGTGGAGATGAAGATACCGATAATAGTGATATCTATAGTAGCGAAGAGAATATTGTGTGTGTAGCCTCTCAGTAATCAGAGGTTAACTATTTAAACATGGTTGAGGACACAAAGTGGACAAGTGGACAGTGGAGTGTGGGTGCCTGCTAGTGACACGGACAGCCGCCGCCGAGCAGTCTTTGGCTAACGTAAGTAATATATTGGTGTAACTCATCATTTCACGGTGGTGCCATGTCATAACCTAACGTTGGTAACCTCCAGGACAACATATCAGTGAACTAACACCTGCACATACTTATAAAACCAAATAATTCAAATCTTGAAAACGTAAACAAACCGATCCCTGACCCGCCGCCTCTCTCTCAGCCATTATCTGCCTCATCTCTCACTCATTACAGGCCAGACAGGTCACAAAGTGGAGCCATAGGCCTAATCTTTCATGTCAGTTGTTGAGATATATCCGCAATTACCTGATTTGTGTGCTATGGAGGCTCAGTGAGAAGAAGCGGGCCTACCCATGACGTCACGAGCCCCAGGCTGTGACGTCATCACCAGCTCCCGCCCAAAATGCCGGTCCCAGATGCTCGACTTCCACTATTATTTATATTTGTCTCAGTTCATTTATTTCGAGTCACAAGTGCCTTTTAAGGGTTTCTAATGATAGTTCGCAGTGTTTTACGTGTCTTCCATGCTTGAGTTGAGTGAAGTACGGTGATGTAGAGGGTGTTTATGACTTGAATGGGAGGGCCAAAATACGCTAAAATTTTTACCTCCGCTATCTGTGATTTTTTATTTGAGGTTGTAGCGAAGTGTTTGTGTTTTCAAAAGATGGTTTATCATGAGAAAAGTGTGCAAGGCTCCTGAGAAGTTAAAGATGTGGACTTTAAGAATGATATGTAGTCCTGTTAATATTGTAAACAACGTCATTTTTAAATATTATTTTTCTAATAGGGCGAGTTGCCAGGTTTTGATATATCGAAATGATAGTCATAATTTTTGAAAAACGTTATCGATTCAGTTGAATGAAATTGGTGGGCTTTGAAATTGTGTTTAAGCAAGTCGAAGTTCTAATACTTTATTTAGTATATTTTTGAGCTATTTTATTATTCCTTTTCTCGGCAATGTTTTTGTATTTTAGAAGTTAGTTTCGATTGATAACGAGTCAGAATTTTTATAACATTCGTGTCCAGCTGCCTTTTTGGGAATCCTCATTTTCAAAATGATTTGCGTAACGAATATATGTGACGTCATCAAGGAGGCCGACCCCCACCCCGGCTGGACCCAGGCCGATACCTGGCTCCAGGCCCGAGGGTGTGGGGGGTGGGTGTGTGTGTGTGTGTGTGTGTGTGTGTGTGTGTGTGTGTGTGTGTGTGTGTGTGTGTGTGTGTGTGTGTGTGTGTGTGTGTGTGTGTGTGTGTGTGTGTGTGTTGCCTTATCTTTCGTTATGAGGAGCCCACCAGCTGGAACCACTGACACCCAGCTCCCAGCTGGAGGGTGTTGGAGGGGGAGGTGGCTGTGTGTGTGTGTGTGTCCTTTTCTTTCATGGTACTTAGCGTGTTGTGTGTGTGTGTGTGTGTGTGTGTGTGTGTGTGTGTGATTCACTATGGTCGCCCGGTAGTCACCCAGCCAGCCTTCCCCATTACGGAACAAGCTCAGAGCACATAGACAGATCTTCGGATAGGACTCAGACTGTGTGTGTGTGTGTGTGTGTGTGTCGTTATTTCACCGTTCTGTATACGTTTCATCTCTGGCGTCCCTCTTTATTATCCTAGTCTGTCAACACAAACTGCAAGTAATAGCGTATAGCGAAATGTGTCCTATTCTTAGCGCTTATTGAGCAAGGATATGTAGGAAACACATAGCCCGGAGCAAAGCAAGGTGCCTCTATCGCCTCGCCTCGCCCCGCCGTGTTAACCCCTGCAGTAACATGACGTGTTTTCATATTTATTCTGGCTATTACTCAATGATTTTATACAGCTTCACAAACTTATGTGGGGATTAAAATAGTGAAAACTGGCCATTAATCTCTGACACCGTAGATCCTTCTTATTGTAAGCAAAATCATCTAATCACACACAAACTATCGTAAAAATGCCACTTAAGGGATTAGACTCGACTCACTCAGACGCCCATAACTGAGTGCATGGCGGTATTTCAGTGCTGGAGATCTTAATGACAACAGTGCCCACAGAGATAGATTGAGAGTTTATGGACGACAACAGTAACAACACAGCGCCTTGTTTTCACCCGACATGTTTCCACTTTCCATCGTCGTTCGTGGAGTGGCTGGCGAAAACAAATCAAGGTTCCTCGCAATTCTTTTACCTTGATTTTTGGAGGTCAGAAGATTAATGGCTGGAGTCTTCACTATTTTAATCCCCCACATAAGTTTCTGAAGCTGTATAAAATCACCAAATAGCAGAATGCATAGGGAAACGCGTCCTGGTACTGAAGGGGTTACGGCAACGCACACCCTAAATAGCTTTGATACTAGTTAACCCCAATGAATAAGTGTATGCAAGTCACTGTGTGTGCTTGAGATCTTACTGAAAACAATGCCTACACATCAAATTGTTTTCACCTATTACATATTTCCACTTGTATCGCTGCACGTGAGGCGGTGGTATAGTGGGTAAGGTGGTCAGCGTGGGATCGGGCAGACGTCCACGCGTAGGTTCGAATCCCACCACGTACAGCCTTAAAACACTTTGTTATTTGTCAAGTGGTTTAAAGTTACCTACATGTCACCATGATACCCAGGTTCTAGGTGGTTACACTCAAGATGAGCTTGGGTGGTGATATGGGCCCTAATATGGGTACCACTATAAATAAAATTGCCTGCGCCACTAATGGGCGGAAGCTGAACAGCGCTTCCCATACACTCTTCAAGTGTGCCTACAGGCGCTATAGGCCTTACCGTAAAAAAAAAAAATAAATAAAAAATAAATAAAACGTGAATGGAATCTCTCTCTCTCTCTCTCTCTCTCTCTCTCTCTCTCTCTCTCTCATAATCCTGATTCAACATTCCTCTTAGCTCTTCACAACAGACACATGAGTAAGTCGAAGTAATGAGTGGAGAGATTTGGTAAAGCTTCCAGATAGTAAGTACGTGTGTGTGTGTGTGTGTGTGTGTGTGTGCGTGCGTGTTGGTTACCTGGGCAACGCTCCACAGGTGAACCACAGGTGGTCGCCTCACTACCCACTCCACTATACAATTTGCTCAGTACCGTTTCGGCTATTTACCGGTACGTAAATTTACCGGTACAGTACCGTTAAGGCTGGGACCGGTATTACCGGTACTGGTACCGGAACTTGTCCATCACTACCAATGAGAGGCCGCCATGCCGGTAGTTACTGAAATGACGTGTCATGGGAAAACCAATCACGGACGTTGGACTATAGCTAGGACGTCCAATGACAGCTCTCCAATCCGGGAGTTACTTATATTGCATTTGTTTCTACTGAGAGAGAGTGAACCACGTGTCTAGGTTTAAACTATTTGCCAAGTCTTTGTCACCATGGACGCCCAGTGCTCTGACTGTGATCAGGTCTTTTGAGTTGTCATCATTACACCGGAAACGCAATTAAGAGACTCGATCGACTTGTATGCATTACAGGTTGATTTTACTCTCCAAAATTGTGAGTAATACCAGGTACCTACCAGACATTTTTTGTTATTTTCTTAGAGGGATGCAGCGCAGGAACACATGTAGGAGGAAGTGGCGGTGGTGAGCGTTGGTGTTATTAGTGAACAACGTTGCTAATGGTTCGCTACATATTGTATATACATTAAAATTAGGATAGGTTTGGTTATAGCAGGTTTGGTTAGTAGCTGGAGTAGCGGTGTCCAGGAAGGCGCAGTCCCCAGGGCGAAGATTACCACTTAGGTTTTACGCTAAATGTAGGTAATACAGCTAAAAATATAGCGGATTGTTGGCAACAAGTTTTGGCCTAAATTGACATTTTTCTTTAGGCTTGAAAATCGCCATAAATTGTCCATTTTAACTTCATTCGAAAACCTTGTTCCTCCTCAAGGTGCCCAAGCTTGCTCTTCTTGGGGAAGAGACTGTTGATGACAGAAAGGAAGGGCTTATTGTAAATATATACTTTGGGGAAGCTTTAATGGAATAGGAAGCTATCTGTACGTAAAATCAAGACTACGAAAGGCTGAGCTGTCCCTGGAGCGAGACTCGTCTTGCTGCCGTCGGTCCCTCGCACCCCAGCAGCTGGCAGCTGTGGTAACCAAAACACAGCTGAGTGGCTCCCCAGCCTGCTAGGACACACACAGCTTCTCCTGTTTTCTCTTCTCATCCACGACGGCGGTTAGTGTTTTCTGCTTCGTTTGTATGAGTCATAACTGTACTTCGAGAATACTAGAGCCGCTGTCCATTAGAATTGTTAGTTAATTAATGTATACGAGTGATTCTTATGAGTGGTTATCCTCGTGGCTATTACACAGGCTTACTTCACGTAAAGGAAGCCACCGTAGAGTAAAACATCGCGTAATATCTGAGTGCCACCGTCCAGGACATGTGTGTGGTGGAGGAAGGTGTCATGATGGGCAGTACTCGTCTCTTGTTTGTTCTTAGTGTTATTGATCGCGGCAATAGTTGTGGTGGCGCTCCCAGACCCTGTGTGCCACCTGCTCTCCTCCGTCATTGAGGCATTGGAATGTGATCTGACACTCTCTCTCTCTCTCTCTCTCTCTCTCTCTCTCTCTCTCTCTCTCTCTCTCTCTCTCTCTCCTGGCGGGCTTCCTGGCCCCCAAACTCGGGTAAGGGGCGAAGTAACCGCTCTGCAGATGCACCACATCTTACAGATACAAGTACTCCATATTTTGAATTAACAATACAAAATGCTGGAGTGCATCATGAACTGCACTAAGTGATCAAGAGAATTAACCCAACCAGTTATAATGTTATAAAAGTAAATTTCCAAGATGAGATGCTAAAGCAAATTTAAGTGACTCCAGATTTGAACATATAACAACAGACTTGGGAAGGAAGTTCCAAAGGCCCTGTATTTGATATCACAAATGAGCATGTCATAATGTTAGGCTGGTGCAAATATGATGGCCTCTGGTTGTGCTAAAAGCTGGATAGAAGAAAAATATATTAGAATTTAAGGAAGATCTTCCAGTTACAATTTGCCATAACTTCGTAATGTCATGATGTAGTAATCACCCTCTAACAGAAAATACATTCTAAGCTGAGAGACAATCATGATAGGGTAAATTCTCAAGGCCATCTTGTGCGGAACATAAGAGTGCGATCTACTGCTTTGGTTAGCTTATGGATAAATCTCTTATATAATGAAATATAATTCATGTTGTGCCTGAGTAAATTATGCAAATTGCATTTAGAGCAACGAATATTTATGAAAATTTTATGCACTGCTTTTGCTTGCTTCCCTACTCCATTGAGTCATTTTGTTTGAGCATTTTGTTCTCTGTATATTTTGAAGGAGTTACTACAGTAAAACAATTTCTAGAGAATAATTTTTCCCAAAGTACTCTCCATCTTAGTGTAAATATTACTTACAAGTTCTCTGACAAATTGGTGATTTAGAGAGAAAAAAGAAAAAAAAGATAGATTGTTTGAAACTAAATATAATTATTTGTCTAGAAAAAATGGAAACCAATTTTTTCTTTACAATAAAACAAATATCACTCATTTTTGTTTAAAACTAACAAAGTTATAGGCTTCTGAATGAAAAAAAAAAAGAAGTTTTCAGGAGAGTTCTTTTAAGTTTAAAGATCCCACGGCCGTCCTTTAAACATGCGCTGCTGGATAATCTTGGTCTAAATACCTACATTCTCTTTTCTCTTCACACCTACCTCATGTTTACTGTCATGCTTATGGATGTGAGAGGTTGTGATACTGCTGATGTGAATCCAAGAATGTTACCTATGTAGTGAAGATTCTCGTAATAACTACATATTACAGCTTCCCAGAGAGTAAATCTGTTTGTTAGCATTTCTGTACTTGTGCTAAATGCTTTATTAATGACTGGAGAACAACATGACAACCTAACTCAATGGCTCAGGCAACTGAGTTAGGTTGCTAAATGCTACCAGAAAATAATTACTAATTTCCAGTATCAAACAAACACACACATTCTAATTCAATGACTGATAAAAAAAGCATTACTTGTCTTACCGGAGTTGCCAATGATCGCAATATATTTATCTGTTTTCCTATTAAAAACCAATTTAGAAAAAAAAAATTCAATATGAAACTTTGAGAGAGTATTTCCAATGCCATATTCATAATTTAGAAAGAGAAAAATATTTTTCCCTAAATTTTTTGGAAAAATAATATATCCAAGGTTCCACATTGCTGAGCTCTGCTGTAACAAAGAGCATATCTATGAGATATACAAGGTAGTCATAAGTGTGTGATCATGGATTTCAACAGGTTATTTGCCACAGCAGAGACTTTACATGTAATAGTTGAAATGTATTTGTGGAACTTAGTGATGTGTCCACAGAAATACTTACGTCCTGAGAAATATCCTTTTCAGATAACACGTCACCCCGTAAATGATAATGCGCCAGATCTTCAGTCCAGACCAATCAATACACTTCATACGAAAGTGAAGGGCAACACACTTGGTAGGGTTCATTTGTAACCCCGGGATGTAGCCACTTGATGCAGTGTCAATATCTCTGAGAAGTCTCCACACTACCTTTGTTTCTCTGCTTGGCAATTGTATCTGTACATATATATAATCTTAAATCATCAGCAAAGATTTTAGTTGGACAATGAACATGGAACCATGCATGCTTTGGGGTCCGATGGGTCTCCAAGTGCACGGGTTCGAATCCTTTCCACGGTCAGAGTGTAGGTTGGGCTTCCTCACTTGGGGCAAGGGTTTCGTAGCGGGTGGGCTTTGAGATAGGAGGTACCACAAAGAGTATCCCCTTTAGCCCATAAATTCCTGTGAAAAGCCCATATGGTATAAAAAAAAAAAAAAAAAAAAAAAAAAAAAAATATATATATATATATATATATATATATATATATATATATATATATATATATATATATATATATAGTAAAAAATGAGTGGGCCAAGAACAGATCTTTGTAGGACTCCACTTAAAACTGGTTGGGATCTGCTTACCACTTTATGATTAACCATAATTCCCATCTTTGTTGGTCAAGAATTCTCATATCCAATGCAATACTTTTCCTCCTATCCCTAACTTAAACTATTGCTGGAACAAAATTTCATGTACAAATACTACATCAAATACATTAGAGAAGTTGAATAAGATTGTCTACTTTACGTCCTTGCGCAATCCATTTAATAACATTGTTATATGCAAGGAGCAACTGATCATCTGTGAGTTGGCACCCAGCAAATTATTTACATTCACATAGGAAAGTATATGTTAAGAGATTACACATTTCATACATTTAGAAAGTACTCAAGTTAAAGACATTGGTCTGTAATTAAATGGAACATATCAGGAACACTTTTTTGAAGATAAGAAACCAGTAATGAGTGTCTCCAAAATATAAGGTCCTATACTAACCATGCTAGTATCCAATGATTTCTTAAACATCAGCCAACTGGGATAAGACAAGACTTTAATTAGCAAGGATGCAGCTTGTCAGGTATCATAGAGGAACTGGGGCCCAATATATCCAGTGCTTTCTTGACATCATCATGAGACATTACTAAATCATGTATGGTTGAGTCATGTTCTTGAAATGGTGAAGGAGAATCTGGGACTACAGCAGTGTATACTAATGAAAGATGAATAGATTAAGGATCTGTAACAATTTGGTCAGCCAATATCTTTAGTGGACCAATATGGGGTCAACACACTTTGTTTCTAATGTAAGAATGAATCTATTTGGGGTTCTGTTAAAGATTTTTAACTAAGTAAGCTTCATGATCAGATTGTTTAGAGATGTAGTAACCTCTGTATTGGTAATTAATTCAGAGAAATTTTAGAGTGCTGTTGTGACAGCTTCAGAATTCCTCCCAAAAAGGGACCTTAACTGCTTATAAATGTCCCACAAGTGAGACTGAGATTGTCTAAGCTGAAGCTGATGAGATGGTCACTTTAAAAGATGGCACATGTGCATAAGATTCTGACAAAGGACATATAGGTCAATCAATGGGTACACTACTGATAACAAAGTGGAATACATCTGGTGTACATCAAAGTAAGTAAATTAAAAATTCAAATGAATGGAATCTAAACCAATTTTAATCATTATGTAATTTGCCTCGTGCTGTTTCTTGAAGTTTTGCTAGCAACCGATGCCAAGTCTTGGAAAATTAAAGTACAGTAAGTAGGACTTTGAACACATTGAAGAAATGGGGTGAGGACACTCTCTCTCTCTCTCTCTCTCTCTCTCTCTCTCTCTCTCTCTCTCTCTCTCTCTCTCTCTCTCTCTCTCTCTCTCTCTCTCTCTCTGAGTGAGAGTGAGAGATAGTTAATACTGTAACTCATTATTCCATTACCAGCACAGTACCAGAATGTCGTTTTAATCTTTCTTTAGGTAGATTTTTAAGTTGCTGTCCTTTTATAGAGGTGGTTGACCTGTATACAAACCAGAGGGCTACCGTACCTATGTACGTATGTATGTATGTGAAGCAGGTGTGGGGTTTTGATTTTGAGACTGACTATTGATTTCCAGATAAATGATATTTTATTGAAACTTAACAGATATCATGTCCTAGCTTTGTTGTGGGAAGCCCTGGTGTGGGGTGTGATGCCTTCTTTACTCTGCAGTGGTGCTAATGCGTGGCAGCCTCTGGTGGCGATGGTGGAGGGCAGCAAAGGGAACTGAGAAACCTGCTTCATCCCTGGTGCTGACGTCACACTTGCGTCAGCGGGGACTTCCTCACTGGACCTCCTATTTTGTGCGGTATAGCGATGTGACCAGTGATCAGCGGGGAAAGTCACACTTCAACTGGAAGGTAATGCATTTTTGTATAGCCATGTTCTAACCTTTGCCGTTCTGTCTTTCTCTTGTAAACTCTGGAACTCCCTACCTGCTTCTTTATTTCCAACTTCTCATGACTTGACTTCATTTATCATTTAAGAGGGAGGTTTCAAGACATTTAACCTTTCATTTCAGCTAACCCTTTCAGACCTGCAAGGGGACTGGCAACTAAGTGGGCTTTTTTTCATTTTATGTTGCCCTTTGTGGTCTGTTTGGTGAATGGTTAAAGTCAGTAGTTGGCTCATAATGTAAAGGTTCTTTATTTTATGTTATGTGCTTTCAGTGTTATAAAGTGGAGCGTTTGATGAGTAAGGGATGAACTTAATTTCAAATAAAGATTGTGTTAAAATCTCTGGTCAGATGGAAATTCTTTAGGTAATTTTTTTGCTCTACTTGTTCTTCTAAACCCTGTATATTTATTGCCTGATTAGAGTAACTGTTCTCCCTTTCTCACATCCTGTATTTTACTAAAGTCTTTGATTTGGATAAGCCATCAAGTTAATGTGTTTTTAATTCTCAATGTAATTATAACTTTCTGTTGTTCTTATTACTCTTGGACACCTTTTCTGTTTGTTAATCTATATTACAATGACCACTGCTTTGTGTATGTTTGTCGCACATTTAACCAGGAATAAAGTTGAGTTTGGGAGTAGACCTGACACAATATAACATGGAGTGATCAGAGAGTCTGTTAACAAAGAAGCTGCAATTATCACACTGCATGTACTGTGGCAGGTGGATGACGTGAACTACCATATTCTGAGGACTGGATGTTGGCCTTATATCAAGTACCACTGCTCCCAGCGACCCTATCAAGACCTCTCCACTGATGACAAGTTCTTCCGGGCGTTGAAGGTGATGAACCTTGGTGCGTAAGAGACAGGTGTGGTGAGGTGGCAAGAGGCAAGTGTGGTAAGGTGACATGGAGATGATTAGTAAAATATGTCGGATCTTTGCACTCATTCAAGGTTAATGCTGAGTCATCAGGGAGCTTCAGAAGACTGGAGAAGTTTTTCGTAAAGAATGATGGGTGGAAGTAGGTAGTAATGTTTCAATACAGGGACTGCCTTGTGTAAATTTGACTACCTCTTGCAACTTTCCTTAGTCTCTTTTGTTCTTAAGAGCTTAGAATTATTGAGCACAGTTACAAAATGATAATGTAGCATGGATTAATGTTGATCCTCACTGAGCCGCCATCATCCTGTGAGTATTATGCTCAGTTTCATATTAAGTATCACATATTTTTAATAGTGTTTGTATATATAAAAGCTCCCAGACTAATAGAAAAATTAATTTGTGCTCATTTTCCATAGCATACAAATAAGAGAGATAGGAAGTCAGATAGAAAAAAAAAAATTGTGTTTATAACACTTTATTTGACAGATTGAAGAAAATTTCACAAATTTATACAATATAGGTATTCCTCAACACAATTTTGCATTGTGTTTGCTACAGCTTTAGGCTCAGATGGTCAGTCTTGTACTTGTGGAGATATGGTTGGCCAGTTGGTGTTTGTGGTGATACTGGCAAATCTTTAGAGTGATGTCTCTGCTGGCCATGCTGCCCCTGCCTCTCCAGAACTTGATGTGATTTGTTGGAGATAGGGCTGATAGAAAGCTTGTGTGTATTCTGAGGGTTGACAGGAAGCATGTGATGTTATTTGGCCACTCAGCAACAGCTTGAAAAGGTATAGTTTCTGTCAAGGATTGAATTGCTTCCCCAAAATTACCTCTTGGCTGCTGCCATCCAAGGGTCTGTGTATAGGTGTATTAAAATCAGAATTGTTTAGTTATTGTAAATATGAATGCTGACTATAATGTAAGAGAATCTATATCTCACTTTGGTTTAAACATGGTTGTATCTAATGTTAAAGTTTCAAGTCTAGTGACAACATTGTGTGTAGTACTATTCAAATCAGGCACCACCTTCCTGACCTCATCTTTAAAACTTTATTCTCTGAACTTGTTGAATTAAATCAATAATGGATAGTGTTTGTGTTGAGCCATGAAGGTTTATTTTTAAAAGTTCTTGAATCTTTCCACAAGTAAATTATGATAACTAGGAATCTATTAATGAAAAATGATATATTGCCATCAAAGTGTTCATTGATTTTTATATCACTTATTTTCCATAGGTCTCCCTTGCCTGGCCTATGGCTTTGGTGCTTCTTTGCTCATCAGCTTCCAGGAAGACGTGAAGACCCCTGAGGGAACAGTCACCATATATTTTCTCTACGAAGAAGATCGGGGAGCTAGGCATTGATGTCTGAAGGAAGTCACTGGAACGAAGTCAGTATTAACTTTATTGTTACTGGACAAGACACATAAGTAGTCACAAGTAGCAGCAGACACCCATCATCAGCACCATGGCCAAGCTGATCAACTATGCCCCAGAGGCGTGGAACCACCTCCACGGGGTGTTCTGTGTGTACAAGCCTGTCGACATGTCTGTCAGGTTCATGAGGAATGTCATTGTGGGAAACCTTTGTCGGGACCTGAATGAACTGCAGCCAAGACACGTGCCTCCCATTGTGGCTATTGAAGGTGTGGAAGGTGTACAGAGAAGTGTAGGTTTAGAAGATTATTTTGTAGCAAAGCTGAATATTAGGATTATTTTGACTGGATAGTTGTTTCCACTAAGGTGAACTGAATATATCAGTATCATGATGCATTTTCATATTCATTCTGGTTACTATGTGGCAATTTTATACAGCTTCAGAAACTTGTGTGATGTTAAATATAGTAAAGATGGCTATTAATCTTTTGGCCTCCATTGACGCTTTCTAATGCAAATAAAATTCTCTAATCATACATAAAAACCAAGATGAAAATTTGTCTCAGTAATGATTGGATTAATAGAAGGCTTGTACTTATATTGGAGCAAAATAATCCTGGGCAAATGTTGATGCTAATTAATTATTGATTGCTGAAAATGATAGAAACCTCATAGATTAAGTATTAGATGCCTAAGATGATAAAAAATCTCATTCTTGGTCATCTGTTCCCAGGAAGCATCAGTGAGGGTCTGGTGGTGAAGGAGAAGGAAAACTTTGCTGCACATGAACTGGTGTTGGGACCGCACTACCAGCCGAAGGACCTGCGTGTCTCCTGGGCTCAGTACCTCCACAAGGATGTGTCAGGTACATACTTACCAAAGACCTTAACCCAGTGGTTCCCAAACTTTTCCTGAGTGAGTACCACTTGGAGGTCCCGTATAGTCCCTGCGTATCACATGGTTCCAGAAAACTTACTTCCAGCAAATATCAGTTTTTTCATAAGTAGAACACACAAATGAACTAACAACAAGGAACACAACTCAGTTTAATGTGAGGGATGCATCTGTTTCTTCTCCACCTGCTGATCGATGCCAGATTATCTTGTGTAAGGCAATAACCATTTTTCTGAGAAATGAATTAGTTTAATTTAAGTGAAAAATGCATGATTTTGAAAGTGCTCATGTATCAACTGGAAGGCATTTGTGTAGCACTAGTGGTATGCCCTAACCACTGCAACCACCAATGTTTTTAGTGGTAGAATAATCAACAGATTTTTTTGTACACCAGCCCTCTGAAGTTTTATTTATTGTGTTTTTAACTCCTTCCCATCAGCAGGGCAGATGAGTGTACTACCAAATAAAAAATTGTCTATATATAGACTACTGACTTTCATCCATATGTCTATATATAGTTTTCCAGCAAATGGGTACTTCAGATTGACATCTATATATAGACTGCCACAAAACTGAATAAGTGACATCTATATATAGACTCTACCTTAAAACTGAACAAGCAATTGAATCTACACTACGCGCCAATGAATTGTTCGCTGCTTCACAACAGATCACTTCCGCGAGGGCTTTAAGATCATTTCCTCTAATATGGCACCGTAGTGATTTATGCGAGTTATCATGCATCTGGGAACACGTTTGAAGTACAAGCAGTCCATGAAAACCATTGATGGACTGTCAGTTGACATTTGTCAGTTATTAGTAAAACATTTGTAAAGATATCACCTCATTTTCCGCCTGTAATTTGAGCAGATACGCCCTGACACAAACTTGACAAAGGACCAGATAAAAGTCATTGTGTCTTTACACAAGGCAGAGAGGCCAGTGAGGGAAATAGCTACTTTTGTTTGTCACAGTGAACAATTCATTGGCGCGTAGTGTATATATAATTGTTATTTGTGTTTGATTGGTGATAATGTATGTCAATATATTTGTATGAAAGTTTAGAGTTACTCACATCCAGGACTTGTGACCTAGATGTAATTGACTTCCTCTTTGTATTTTCACGTACGTATTTGTGTTGTACTTATTCATTTTTAGGCAGTGTTGCTGGCGTGTGGTACAGTTCTTTCTCCTTGACATAATAGGCTAATAATAAAAAAAGTGGAAAAAATGCAAAAATTTCCAGTATTAGCTTATGAGCATAACACATCCACCATCAACAAAGTGCAAATGGTGACGGGCCTTGAGTGGCCATGTTGACCTGTGTTTGAGGTGCCAAATAATGATCTATTTTATGAATTTTGTTACTTGTAAGGAATTGTCTATATATAGACCGTGCTACAACTTAGTGCAGTAAGCGTCTATGTATAGATGATCCCATAAAAAGTCTCGTTTTCCAAAGGTTTATGTATAGATCCTACGCTGGAAGGGGTTAATGATGCTTAGGAAGTTTATTTGTTATTATAAGTGTTAATATTATGCTTTGTAAGTGAATAATAACCTTGAAGGTGCTGTTTTTAATATAATCAGTTCTCTATTTTGTTCTTAATATTTATTGAGCTTATCAAATCTGGTACACATTTAGACTTTCATTATTTTATTACTTTTCACTCTGGTGGAACTGGTGAAATCTTTTCTGGTAAATTGTAGGAAAACTTGTACATGGCAGCTTCTCAATGTACTTCCTCCGACAGGTGTGTGCATCATGGGTGTGAACCGTGGCTGCAAGGGCACCCACCTTGTGCGTGAGAGTCGACTCATTCGCACGTACATGGTGTCCGGCAAGTTTGGTTATGCCACGGACAATCTCTTTCATACAGGCAAGGTAAGATTTGCATTGGAAGTTGCATTTTGTTTATCCATGCTAGAGTTCCAGCTCACTTGATTTTTTTTTGTATCGTTGGGCCCCATGACTAACTATTTTGAGATTATTATTAGTATCAGATGAACAAAAAGTCAAGGAGAGGATCTGATCTATGAAACTTAATATTACAAACTTATTCAGTAACAGAAACCCACACTGGAGGAAAAGCCATCTCCCAAAGTTAGAAGTGAACAACTTAATTTAGAACTTTCTCAGGAATATGAAGAGTGAGTAATTATTAGAGATGTACTGATGTATTGGTATTGGTATTGGTAGTGTTAGCCCATTTAAAGAGTATCGGTATTGACATCAGTAGTAGCGGCTCATTTAAGGAGTATTGTTATCGGTATTGGCTAATTTTCTGGTGATACTGCAGATTCTTAAAAAGGAATTTATTACATTATGTATCTCACTCTGCAAGTTATTCTGTTAACCAGAATTTGGATGTTTTAAAGCAATAGAAATAAATGAGTGAGAATGCCAAATTATTTAGTATAATACAGCATATTGAGTCCATGGTGCATAGTGATAGAGTGTATTCTTTACTAACGAGTTACTACTGCTACCATATGTGTACGAGACAGGTCACTAGTTGAGTCAGGCTCCTACATATCTCACCTCAGAGTCAGCACATACTGCAGTCTGCTGTTGTTTGTACGTGAGTTAAGGTTTGTCAGTTTTACCATGTTTCCTTGTTATCTATAGGATTTTAATTCTTCTGAGTGGTAGACTATACATAATTTTACTTATAAGACAGCAGTATATTCTTATTAGTAAACATACATTTTTTCAAATAGTACAGTTTCAGAGGTTTCTTCTCAACGTCTGCTCAGCCATCTTTAATCAATGATTTTGTAAAGAAAATTTCAAATGTTTCAGAAGCTAGACTAATAGAATAATCACCTTCTGGCTCCCAGGTTAAGTACTCAAGTACATTAGGCTATATGGAAAAAGTTTATATTTATTATTTCAATTTAAGGTATGACATAACAGTGCAGTTTTAGGTTAGGCTAAATATTCAAACTTAAAAAAGACCCACATATGACTGGGCAACAATCTTATAGACTGGTTTCCAGTGGACTGTTATCGGTATTAGTAGTAGTATTGATATCGGCCCAATTATGTGGTATTGGTATCAGAATCAGCATCGGTCAAAATTGTTATTTGTACATCTCTGGTAATTAAATCATGTATAATTCGGTGGCCAGGATGACTTTCAGATAAGATGACCCAAAATTTCAGTCTGAATTTGGTGATTTTAGTTGAGTTGATACTGGTGGTATAAGACAACCCCAAAACCATCTGTGATGAGGTTTACGGTCAGTGAGTACCAGACACTTGAGATGATTCCCTTAGTAAATTCCAAATGGGTCTTTTTTTTTCTTATCCTTTGTTTCCCGTGTCCAATTTAAATAAATCAGAAGGCTTTATCCATAAGACTGTGCTGCAAGATCCAAATCTAACTAGCATGTGACTGATAAAACATTATATATATATATATCTCGTGTGTTTTGAAAGAATCTGACTGGAAATTTCACTACACCTCTCTCTCTCGTGTGTGTGTGTGTGTGTGTATAGATGGAGCCTTGTATTGGGTGGAGGAAGGTTTGATCTGAGACAACTTTACTCTTGCAGGTTGTGGAGAAGTCCAGATTTGCTCACGTCACAAAAGGCAAGATTGTCCGAGCCCTGATGAGCATTCAGGCAGCTCACCAGCGAGCCTCTATGGAGTTTCTGGGTCTAGATATTCATTCCCAGGTGAGGGGCATGATTATTAAGGCCACACTGACTCTATTATCTGAGAGTGGCAGGTTTCAAAAGTTGTAGATTTAGATACAGTGTGGTTCAGGACTCTCTTGTGTGCTTGTTGTTACTCATTTCAGTATTATATAGAGCCATGTGCCTTTCATTGGAAGGCTTTATTGTCTCCTCAGTTAATTTATTAAAGTTTAGAAAGTAATATTTCAGTGGAATAGCTGTAGCAGATCTGTTTAATGCAGGTGTGGGGAAACTACGGCCTGCGGGCCACATGCAGCCCACCAAATTTTAGTAAATTTGAAAGAGCAAGTTAACAAACACCACCATGTAGTATTGCGAGCATTTAATTTTTTTCTTGCAGGTGTGCACGTGTGTGAGGATGACTTTTTCTTTAGAAGCCTTTAATTTTGTATTTCAAATATTAATGATTTGGGTTAATATAGTATGCTGCTCTATAAGGTTGTGATTTTTTTTTAGTGTGGCCCTAGCTCTGAAAAGTTTGCCCACCCCTGGTTTACTGAACGAGGTAGTAGTTTTAGATATATGTATTGTATGTAACAAAATTCTGTCCCTGCTGTTGTCACATTGCGTGTTAATTAATGGTCACCTCAGACTGTTCTTGTTAGGGTATGGAAGCAGGTGGGTGATAGATGTACAGCTTTCTCACCAGGGATACATTATGATTATTGGGGACTGGAGTGGGATCATGGACTTAGTTATCATCGAATGGCTTCTTGTACACAACAGGGCTGGGAAGAAAAGCTAAGACAAGTACACAGGGGAATATTCTTGTTTTAACATTCCATTTCATTGAGCTAAAAGTAGGTTTTTTCTTTGCGCAGGAGGCTTATGAGGCATTGTCCTGCACTGGGCTTGTGAGGCCAGAAGAGAATTCTAGTCCTATTCTGTATGCACTCAGTGTTAAGGAGTTCAACCCTCCAGATTTTACCCTGGGTAAGTTTTTCTAATTTAGAATAGAAAGTCATCAAGTAATTGTTATTTGAACATGAAAGAAAAATGACAGTACACAAAAGTAATAGTGGATTTGTTGTAGTGGAACATCTATCTGTCTGTATACCTGGATGTTAAGAGTAAACAGTATGGAAGCAAACAACATGAAGGGAGGTGTGAAAGCAGTCTTTATTATGTTAAAAAGATGTAGCTACTGTTCACATCTCTTCTCTGGACAGAGGTGTCAAGCATCAACGAGACTGGTGACTACCTCAAAGAACTAATTCACTCGCTGGGCATCAAGCTGAAGACCAATGCAGTGTGTACACAGCTGCGGTGTGTGCGCTACGGACCCTGGACTCTTGGCCACGCTCTCCTCCGCAAGCATTGGTCACTGGAGCACATAGTGAACAACATTGGCCAGTCCTATCCACTGCTGAACAACATCACCCCAAAGTCCCCCAGTCTGGCTTCCCTGGAGGAGAATGAGGTAAACAGTATTACAACAATGGAGCAATGACTGGGTAGCCTTTATCATTAATCATACCTGGTTTCCATCTCTCAAATCTGCTAGCCAGGGAGTGTACTTGCATCTCATTTTTATCTATGATTGTCACAAGTAAGGAGAATTGCCTCTCTATTAGAGTTGCAAATGATGTGTTTTCTTTAGCCACATTAGCAGCCAACTGAATTATTTGTTGACTACTTATTTAGCTTAAATAAATACCACCCTAATAACTTTAGTGTGGTATCCAGTAGTACAGAGTGTCTGTATGTGTGTGTGTGAAGTCAGCTGTTCTCTTGCTTTGCAGCACATGATGGCAACCCTCACCTTCACTTCAGAAGGCTGAGGGAGTGATGAATGTTGTCATTGGTCTGGTATCAACTTGACTTCGCATGCATTTGTCCTCACTTCACAGCCCCATCAAGATGTGCTTCTTCCCTTACACTGAGAGGACAGAGAAAGTAGCTCACCTAAGAAATTATAGTCTGTATTCAACAAATTCAACAGCAGCTTGAGTTTCCCTGCAGCAACTGAATCAGCATCCAGCCTGCCCAGGACACACTCCTTCCAGCATTTTTCATCTTCAGTAGTGGAAGGGGGTGTCCTGGGTAGGCTGGATGCTGCAGAGAGACTCAAGCTGCTGTTGAATCCAGACCAGTTTTAGCAGTCACTCTTACTGTCCTCTTCAGAGTGTGGGAGGGGCAGGCATCCAGGCTGGGCCAATTGCTGTACTTGGAGGCTGTTGATGTACTACTCCTTTGTCCTCCTCAGTAGTGAGCTAGGGAGGCCAGGACAGGTAGATCACTGGCTTTGATGGCACTTCCATAGCAGACTTCTCTGCAAGAAATGGGAAGTCATAGACTTACAATAATCTTTAATAAATTTTGTGCATACGAAATCAAAGGTAAAAAGAAGATACTTAAAAATTTTATAAGGGGAATCTTGTACATACCAAATCAAAGATAAAAAAGATGATTCATATATGAACTACTTTATAATAATGATATACCTTCTGTATCACAGTAATTGTTGCTTCATTATCAAAAGTATTGAAGCTTCAGTAGCAGATCAAGAATTCAGAGAAAAAAGCCCTTATGTTTGTTCCTTGGTTGTTCACTTGATTTGCCTTCTTAAACTTGTCACTTTTCCTTAACATTGTGTCAAGGGAGTTCTGGATGATATTTTTAATAAAAAAAGGGTCCTTATGTCATAAATATGTATAATAAATTGTATACAGCTTCTAATTTCCTAGCTGTGACAAAGAACTGCATCAGGCAGGTTAGGCCAACTACCAGTATGAATTTTTTTCATTATGCTTGAACACAAACAATAATATCAGCAATCTGATTTGGACTAGTTTCCTGTATGCAGTTCTGTGATTTGAGGTAGTACAAGAGAATAAATAAGTTGTTACCAGAGCAACACCACATATTGCTCCCTCAACCATCTGGTCATACCGAAGGTGACTACTGGCTGTGTGTGCTGTGAGGCATAGACAGCCAACATGCACTTGTTTGTTTGAGTAGCATACCACTCTAAAATTGGAGTGATAAGTATTTTGGCCACATGAGCAGATAGCAATGACTCCTGTGGCTGCTATTGAGGGACAGGTTTGTGGGGACCTGTAGCATGGCACTATCTTCAACACAGCGAGAATATTTCAAACTATGATAACTATCTAAAAAAAATTAAAAAAATTATTAGAAAACATGCTGATGTAAACTAAAAAAAATTAAAAAAATTATTAGAAAACATGCTGATGTAAACTGAATTGCCAGAGATGCCTTTCATTTTTCATATTTTAGTTCCTATGGAATGAGTGTAAGTGACTTTTGTATCTGTATATATAAACTGACCACGTGCTACACTTTTTATCTGTTGCCTTTAGGACTGAATGTGTCATTGTTTAGCACATGTGTTGTGTGTGTGTTAGGAAAAAATGTTCAGAGATAGACGTGTGTGAATGCGTGCGTGTGTGTGTGTGTGTGTGTGTGTGTGTGTGTGTGTGTGTGTGTGAGTGTGTGTGTGTGAGTGCGTATGTGTGAGAGTGCGTATGTGTGAGAGTGCGTGTATGTGAGAGAGCGCGCGTGTGTGTATGTGTGAGAGAGTGCGTGTGTATGTGTGAGAGTGCGCGTGTGTATGTGTGAGAGAGTGCGTATGTGTGAGAGAGTGCGTGTGTGTGTATGTGTGAGGAGAGAGTGCGTGTGTGTGTAATT
>NC_059303.1:17783208-17785708 GCF_017591435.1 Portunus trituberculatus | reverse complement strand
ACTCCCCTGCTTCCCTGCTCGCTAAAGAACCGCAGCGTCCGCGGAGAGCCTCCCTGCTCGCTAATGGACCGGTGAACGCCGCCACTTTTTTGACGATGGTAATGGCGGCTCGCTAAGCTCCACTCATTAGCGCAACTTTTTGTGGATAAAACATTTCTATCAAAGTTACGAATTCTTATTTAAATTCATTCATTCATAATGAATGATCAAATCGTGATTTCTGAAGCCTGAAATAACGGGCGGCAGCAGCGAGTGGTCAGCAGCCAGTGTGATGGCTTCCTTTGTGGTGTATTGCACTTAGCGACTTATGAAGGGGACATGAAGAGCTTAGCTGCGCTAACCGTGTCCCCTGAAGGGTGGCCCCAAAGGCCTGGGTCGGGTGGGGAAGTGGGGACGAGTGTCTTGGGGACAGGGAGCGTCCAACTCAGGATAATGGGCTGGCTGGAGCTGAGCAGGGACTTAGCTGTCCTGGAAGCCGCTGCTCCCTCACCGCGCCGCACAGCCCTCCGATCAAGACGGTGTACGGCGCGCCTTCCTCCTTCACTTCTTTGTTTTTTCCTTTTATCTTGTCACTATTGTCTTCCTCTTTCTCGTCCTGTTCCTCGTGTCTTCCTTTTCTTCATCCTTCTCCTCTTTGTGCTCCTCTCCCCCTGCTCTGGTTCCCGCTGTGAAGTGAGCGAGCTGCGGCACTTTGAGGCTAAATTTTTAATATAACATGGAATGGACAAGTTACGAAATGAAGGACAGGCACGTGCGCCGGCATGCACGAGAGAGAGAGAGAGAGAGAGAGAGAGAGAGAGAGAGAGAGAGAGAGAGAGAGAGAGAGAGAGAGAGAGAGAGAGAGAGAGAGAGAGAGAGAGAGAGAGAGAGAGAGAGAGAGAGAGAGAGAGAGAGAGAGAGAGAGAGAGAGAGAGAGAGAGAGAGAGAGAGAGAGAGAGAGAGAGAGAGAAAATTAGATCATTTTTCTCTCTCTCTCTCTCTAAATCATCCGACCCTCGCCAGTACACACACGTAGTGTAGTGGTTAACACGCTCGACTCACAATCGAGACGGTCAGGTTCGAGTCCCGGCGCGGCGAGGCAAATGGGCAAGCCTCTTAATGTGTGTCCCCTGTTCACCTAGCAGTAAATAGGTACGGGATGTAACTCGAGGGGTTGTGGCCTCACTTTCCCGGTGTGTGGAGTGTGTTGTGGTCTCAGTCCTACCCGAAGATCGGTCTATGAGCTCTGAGCTCGCTCCGTAATGGGGAAGATTGACTGGGTGACCAGCAGGCGACCGTGGTGAATTACACACACACACACACACACACACACACACACACACACACACACACACACACACACACATACACGGCCCGGTAGCTCAGTGGTTAGAGCGCTGGCTTCACAAGCCAGATGACCGCGGTTCGATTCCCCGGCCGGGTGGAGATATTTGGGTGTGTCTCCTTTCACGTGTAGCCCCTGTTCACCTAGCAGTGAGTAGGTACGGGATGTAAATCGAGGAGTTGTGACCTTGTTGTCCCGGTGTGTGGTGTGTGCCTGGTCTCAGGCCTATCCGAAGATCGGAAATAATGAGCTCTGAGCTCGTTCCGTAGGGTAACGTCTGGCTGTCTCGTCAGAGACTGCAGCAGATCAAACAGTGAACACACACACACACACACACACACACACACACACACACACACCCTCTCCCTCCCACCGCGTCATTTTTACAGATCACATGCATTTTTAAACTCTCATCAAGAAACTCGTAATTAACTAATGGTACAGCAAGAAACGCCGCGACATATTTCTTCATTGCCTTGCTTCCGTGGCCGCGCGTGGGGCTCCTCCTCTCGGGGCAACAAGGGCGCATACGTCTTCCTCGGCTAAACATTTTAAAACTCTGATGCTCATTTGTTTGTTCTTTCTTCACTCTTCCTAGCTCTTCCTCTCCTTCCTACTCTGTCTTCTTCCCCCTGCCAGACTTCCCTCCATCTTCCTTCTCCCTCTCTGTCCTCCGTTTCGTTTTCATATAGTTTCTCTTCCCCGTGTAGCGTGAGTTCATTAAAAGTTTCTCTCTCTCTCTCTCTCTCTCTCTTTCGGGTATGCCAGTCGTAATATCTATAAAGATATACACACACACACACACACACACACACACACACACACACACACACACACACACACACGTGAAGAGAAGAGGATTGTGACGAAGGCAATGTATGGGTAAGACAGCCTCAGCCTCAGCCTCAGCCTCAGCCTCTCCCTCTCCCTCTATCTGTGTCTCTCTCTCTCCCTCTCGTGTCTGTCTGTGACGCCGCTTACGCCCATCCAGCCAGCGGTGTCGGGAGGTACTTATAAAAACTTAATATTCACAAAATGCAAATGAGTCTAGTCTTCGTGTCCCAAGCGATTACTCTGAGGTAGCGTTCCTCAACCCACTCCCGCCGAAATTAGGTTATAAAAATGAGACTGGCTCTTTGGATAATGCGGCGGGCGAGGCGGGGACTTGCACTCGAC
>NC_059303.1:17773208-17780708 GCF_017591435.1 Portunus trituberculatus | reverse complement strand
TGTGTACCCACGCTATAATAACTGCATGAGACAGAAGCAGTAACAGCAGCAGTAGCAGCAGCACCACTACTACTAGTAGTAGTAACAGTAAAGATAGTATCGCCAGAAGCAGCAACAACAAGAGCAACAGTAACAGTAGTAGTGAAAAGTAATATTTAATCACACCATCAATGATAATATTCAAGAAACAGACAAACATGTTTTCTTTTCCAACAACTCCAGCAGCGCCCCGCCATCCCCGCCGCTGCCGTGGCGTGGCGGCGCCGTTACAGGGCTGCCCGGGACACAAAACACACGCCGTGGCACCACTAACACCAGGGCCGCGCCATAAGCCGCCGTTAAGACAAAAGCTAAACCTGGAACGAGGGCTGGAAAAGTAGAGACTCATCTTACTCCTCTTCCTGCTTCTCCTTCCCTTTCTCTCCTGCTGTTCCTACGTTTTCCTCCCCTCCTCCTTCCCCTCATCCCCAGAGAGAGCTCAGGGACGTCCCTAAAACCCCCTGAAATGTTGATCTTGGAGCGCGGGCAAGTTGGCTCCTACACCACTGAGAATGACACGCGGGTCTGCGGCCAAACTTATGGTCACTGCCCGCCCGCCGCCACACGGAGCAGACCCCGCCAGCCACCTCAGCGTCGCGCCGCCTTTCTTCCCGCGGGGCGTAAGGCTTAAAACGCCTCGCCCCTCCACCGCCGTGAATGACACTAATGATTCCGGGCGATTTTTTGCCGTACGGGTCCAGAAGGGAGGGGACGCGCGCCCCCGGGATGACGGAAACTCGCCCCTGTGACCACGCGGTTGTTGGGTCGCTTTTGGGGTGCTCCAGGCGCGGCAGGGTTGTGACTCTGTTCAGCCGCGGGGGATTTTTATCACTGATCCTTTTAGCTGGCTCCGAAGTGGGGATGTTTATGATGCTGACAAAACTCTCCTCTTTCCCTCCACTATTTTATTATTTTCTCCATTTCCAAAAGCTTTAATTAGCGGATGAAGCTTCCTGTCACGCTAGGAAAAGCAGTTATGTCTCTCTCTCTCTCTCTCTCTCTCTCTCTCTCTCTGCTACACCTCCCCTCCTCCGCCCTCTTGATGCATGTGTTCCTTCGCAGCACCAACAACACTACGAGCACAAAACACTCGCCTCTTCCTCCTCCTCTGGTCAACGCAACGCCCAACACTTCCCAGCCTCCTTGCAAACAATGCGTCGTAACAATTCACTCCAGCATCGCTCTCGTGACTCGCCGGGAGCTGCACTTCCCCTTCACTTAATGAGGGCGTGAGGGAACAAACAGATCGCCATGAAACAGGTGATATGCATCTAACCTAACACCGCTTTACATCTCTCTCTCTCCCGCTCTCCCTCTCCCTCACATACGTATACACACACAAAGGAGATGGTTGTGGTGGTGGTGGTGGTGGTCGTGGTGGTGGTAAAGGTGGAGGAGGTGGTGGTGGTGAGGGAGTGTTTAAAGTGGTCCTGCTACTACTACTACTGCTCTCTCTCTCTCTCTCTCTCTCTCTCTCTCTCTCCGTAGCGGAGAGTAATGAAGGAAGCGGTGTAGAAGGAAAATAAAAAAAGAAGGAAGGGTCAGAGAGAGAGAGAGAGAGAGAGAGAGAGAGAGAGAGAGAGAGAGAGAGAGAGAGAGAGAGAGAGAGAGAGAGAGAAAATCTTCGTAGCGGAGAGTAATGAAGGAAGTGTAGAAGGAGAGAGAGAGAGAGAGAGAGAGAGAGAGAGAGAGAGAGAGAGAGAGAGAGAGAGAGAGAGAGAGAGAGAGAAAATATGAAGCAAGGAAGAACGGATGGAGGAGTGAGTGGTGAAGGACGAGGAGCAGGAGGAGGATGCGGAAGGAGAAAAAATGGGAGAGGAAGAGCGGAGAATAAGTTTCTCTCCAGAAGGCCTTCCTCCCACTCACAGGCTCCGGAATGAATGGTAGAGCTACGCAGGTCGATGCTCAATTGTTGCAACTTCTGCCTCCTCCTCCTCCTCCTCTTCCTTCGCTTTCTCATCTCCTCGTCCCCATTCTTCCTCCTCTTCCTTCGCTTTTCCACCTCCTCCATTTTAATTCTTTGTGTTTTTTTTATCTCCTCCTCCTCTATCTTCTTGTTCTTTTACTTCATTGCTTCGTCTTTCTTGAGAGAGAGAGAGAGAGAGAGAGAGAGAGAGAGAGAGAGAGAGAGAGAGAGAGAGAGAGAGAATGGATGCCGTCTGCTACACTGAGCTTATTTTTTTCTTCTGTTTCAACACGTCTTGTCTTCCCTTACTTGTCTGACTCCTCGTCTCATCCCAATCTCACGTCAACCTCATCTCACTCATTCGTCCATTCCTTCCGTTTCTTGTCTCGTCCTCGATCAATTGACGTTTTGGCGTTGCAGCAAACAAGCTTATATAATGGCGCAGGTTCATTGGTTCACTTAATGCTTCGAATCGCTCAAATCTACCTCGAACCTTTCAAAATTTCTCAGCGATTTTTATTTTTTTATTTTAAGGCTTATTTTTCGATTTATCTATTTTTCTTTTTGTTCTACGGTGTCATGACAAGGTGAAAGTAGCCCTGGTTCACTTTGAAACGTTCCAAACCACTCCAATCTACTGACTCGAATCTTTTGAACTTCGCCTGTATTTGTAGAACTTCACACATTGCCTTTCGTTTCCCATTTTTCCCTTTTTATTTCCTGGCTCCTGGTTTAGTTTGCGTAGACATAATGGTTAAGAGTGAAGCGTTCTGTATCAGGGCCGCCGTGGTACAGTGGATCCATGCGCGCTTTGAGGTCCGAGGGGTCTCCAAGCGCAAGGGTTCGAATCCTGTCCACGGTCTGAGTGCAGGTTGGGCTTCCTCACTCGGGGCAATGGTTTCCTAGCGGGTGGGCTTTGAGATAGGAGATACCCTAAAAAGTATTCCTTTAGCCCATAAATTCCCGTCAAAAGCCCACATGGCATGAATAAAAAAAAAAAAAACACCCTAAGTTATCTAGAACTTTATGAACTTGTGAACCTTTTGAACCTCTCTCTCCCTCTTTCCATTCTAAGGTGAACCTTTTGAACCTACCTCTCTCTCTCTCTCTCCCTCTCTTTCCATTTTAAGGTGTACAATTCTTCCTTTCCATTTACTTTGAGATTCCAGTAATTGTTCCGATGCCTCGCTGCTGATTACAATGCACTTAAGACTCTGCACGAGGCGAGGAGAGGCGAGGCGAGGATCTACCAGCGTTAATTACGAGGATGAAAGCAGCAGAGGTGATTTCCTAATGACAGCCGTGGGTTGGTGGGTGCGCGGGGCTTACAAACTGGAGACAATGATCAACGTTCGGTAACAAGACGCTTACGAGGAACTGATGATGAAAAAGGGATGAAAAACAACAATAACAAGTCGATCTGTCACTCCCTCCCCTCTCCCCCCAACACACACAGACACGAGCGCCATTTTCGACTCGTCCGTCCTCACGTCTTCCCAGAAAAGCCATTTCATTTTTGCCATCTCCTATCGATGTTATTCAGCACTCTCCTCTTTACTTCTACGTTCTTTTTTTTTTTCTATTTTTCTTTCTATGTTATGAGAATCTGAATAATTTGTGGCGGTGGTGGTGCTGTATATGTCTGTCTATCCTCTATTTCGAACGCGTGGACTGACGACCCGTAATCCGAAGCGCTTCACTCAAACCACGACTCTTTTCAAAGGCCACAGAGATGAATAGCCGGTTCTAAAGACTGCTTCTCCCGTTATTAATGTGGATATCCCGTTAATATATCATTGAAAAATCTTAAAAATACACTTAAAAACACGTGTGAATTATACTAGAGAGCCTTTTGAAAGTGATGGCGGTATGAGTAGTATCTCATGCCTTGTGATATGAAGCTCTGCCATCAATACACACACTCGCACACTCCCACTGTCACTCACTCTTCTCACTCCGTCACTTGCACCTTTTCTCCCTTAACATCCCTCGAGACAAAGTGGCTTCAGCAGGGTACAGTCACACACACCTTACTCTCAAGTTACTAAACAATATCAAGGTACGTGTCTGGATTGAACTCTGGAAACAGACAACCATATGTTCCACTAGTTACCTATCTTACTTAGTGTTTCAACACCATTAATATATATCAAAATCTTACTGCACTATACACCCCATCACAGGTCACAACATACCTTCCTTGAGGGGTTTACAGCTTCTGGACAACGAAAATTACGTTTCTTAGGTGGCAGGTCTCGGGAACAAATGGCGGCCGCGGGTAGCTAACATCCCAGTCTCCGGTTGACCCAGCTGCCGCCTACCGGCCTTCTCTGGACTAACAAGCGCGCAGTTTAAAACAGTTCCTTGGAGTGGTACCAAACGACTGCATCATTTCTTTTCTGGCTTGACCCGTTACGCTGCTGCTGCTGCTGCTACTACTACTACTACTACTACTACTACTACTGCTGCTGCTGCTATGTATACTGCTACTGCTACTGCTACTGCTGCTGTTGCTGCTGCTGCTGTTGCTGCTGCTGCTGCTACTAGAACTTGATGCTACTACTACAACTACTTCTGTTACTACTACTACTACCACTACTACTACTACTACTACTACTACTACTACTACTACTACTATTAAAACAATAACTACCACTGCTAAACATACGACGTACCACAAAGACACAATAAAAAAACCCCATTAACAAAACGATACACAAGAATAAGAGAAAAGACAACTTCCCTTCCATTTCTTTCTGATTCTCGAAAATAAAAGCAACGCAATAAAAAGAAAGGGAGAGAAAAAGACTAGATCCTAAGGGAGGGACCTCCAGCCATCCACCCTTGTAGGCTTTTTGTCACCCTTTACCACGCGCTGGGAATACAGAGAGAGAGAGAGAGAGAGAGAGAGAGAGAGAGAGAGAGAGAGAGAGAGAGAGAGAGAGTGTCCCAACCTTAGAGGAAATAATAATGGCGAGGAGGATGGCAGAAATAATAACGATAGTAGTAATAGTAGAAGTAGTATTGGAATTATTATTATTATTATTATTATTATTATTATTATTATCATTATAAGTAACTCGTTGGCTTTACACTCTTCTTTTCTCCGTTCCCTGGCTGTCCTCGTTTCCGTAAACAGGGCAGATTTATTTAATTAGTTTATATAGTTTATGGTTTTGAAGACAGCTTGCCGAACGAAAACGACAAACAATAAACGAAATATTTTGTAAGAAGCAGCAGACCCGTTCAATCAAAAGGAATGCCACAGGATATCAAACACCAGCAGATCTTTTGAACCCCGACAGATTGCTTGGTGAGGAGAAGTTGTAAGGAAGGAAGTTATCAAGGATATAAAAATTGTGAAGAGTAATGAAAACACTCAATTTTTTTTTATACATTTTTAGACAATTCTCTATGAGGAATGGCATCACATCTCCTTTTATCTAATAATTTATTCGCAGTTTTGTTGTTGTTGTCCTCTGCTTGAATCCCTCTTACATAGAAATAAAGGTAAAAAGACAATTAAAAGATAAAATACAACCCTCTGAAATGGTTTTGATAACATGAGGTGCACTGTAGGCAGAGGTTATCACAGGTTGTGTCGCACCAAGGCTCAATCTCCGTCACTGTCTGTCCGCCACGCCGAACACTCCAGTGGGACTCGAGTTGAGCACAGGAGCGGGGGAGCTTTCTGAGTACCTACCACCACCAGCACAACACTCATGGCTGTACGTGTGTGTGTGTGTGTGTGTGTGGCCGCCTCTCTCCTCCACGCCTCACGCTAACCATGGCGTTTCCTCGAGACGGCCATTTTGTTGACTACTAATTGAGGTTGAGGGGTCGAGGGATGACGGGGGGAGGGTGACGGGGACTGTCATTCGGCTGTTACAATTCTCCTCGCCAGCCTTCGTCAGCCTCCTCCTGACGGGGCCACTTCCACGCACATCACACGCCTTCAAGCTGCATCCCCACGCCGCCCCACGCCACCCCGCAGCCGCACGCCTCGGATAAAATTAGACACAAATCGGTGGACGGAATCGTGGCCGTTGCAGTCGAGGTCGCCAGATCGATAGACCTTTTCACCCCAGCCACTCAGAGGTCGCCGCGCCGCTGACGTCACGAGTTTAGGTTCTGGCGCCACCCACAGCAAGGGAGGCAAGGGAGAGGCGCCCCCATCTCCTTGCCTCATCCTCCATCACGGCGCGGCGGAGGCACGGCAGGGATGAGCCAGGAAACATGTCCTCGGCCCGGCACTCGATCTCTTATCTCAGTGAGGGTGTGGGGTCGTGTCTGACGTGTGGATGTGTCTGTCTGTGTGCTGGTCTTGTTGGGCTGTCTCTCTCTGTCCGTATGTTCGTCTGTCTTTTTATTTCTTCCTGTTCATCTGTTTGTGTTGGTCTGTCACTGCTTTCCTCTGGCCATTCTTCCGTTTGTTCCTTTCTTGGTCTGTTTTTCTCTATCCGTCTGTTCGCCTGTCTTTTCTTTTCTTCCTGTCTATTTTTTTGTGTTGGTCTGTCACTGTCTTTCTCAGTTCATTCTTCCGTTCCTTCATTTCTCTGTCTATTTGTCTGTGTGGTTGTATGCCTGTCAGAAATGAAGCTTGTATGTCTATCATCCTGTCTCTGGTTACTGGGAAAATTACCCTAAAAACACTATTCAAATCCTGACAAATACCCAAATGCCCAGATGGTATACATAAAAAAAAAAAAATACTAGAACGCAATGAATACAAGATAACAGTGAAGTAGTCATTCCTCAACTAAGCGTATTCACAGTTTCAGAGCTTAAAAAAAAAAAAAAAAAAAAAAAAAAAAAAAAAAAACTCTGTCTGTATCCTTTAAACCTCATTCGGTTCACCGGAAGATACCGCCCAACATGTACACAATTTATATGAAGCGCGGCAGCAACTTGTAGAGACGGGAAGGAAGGCTGTGAGTGGCGACATGAACAGACCATATGGAGTTATTTAGTGTCCATCAAAAGAAGCAACACCCATCGCGATACAAGACATTCCTTCAGCACACGAGGCAACGAGACAGTGACTAGCAACACACCAGCGACACAACAGCAAAGTAATGTCGAGCGAGGCTGTCAGTGTGCCATCCTATCAAACACTATGACCCTTATTCAGAAACGCTTCGGTCTCTCACCACGCCGATACTCAAAGGGAACAGAGACAGCATGCCGGGTTCTCCTGTTGCCTTGTTAATATGGTAGTTTAGCTAATCTGTCAGTAAACACAAAATAAACCCCATTAAAAACCAGTGTAACTTAAACTAGAGCCAATAGGAGGAGCAATCAGAAGAATTTCGGAGTAAGGTTTGATCTGAGAGACACCTTAAGTTATGTTGCAGGTGATAAAAGGCAAAGATTATCAGCACTTCCACCATAACCTACCACAAAAAGTCAGGAAACTCAATTCACGATACGGAAAAGAATAAAAATATGCAATTATAATGAGATGTGTTGAAATGCAGCATGGAAAGGAGAAGAAAGGGGCGGAGAGAGGATATGTATGAGGAAATGAAGATACGGAGGAAGGAAGGAAAGAACAG
>NC_059303.1:17758208-17768208 GCF_017591435.1 Portunus trituberculatus | reverse complement strand
AACCTAACCTAACCTAACCTAACCCAACCCTAACCTAACCTAACCTAACCTTTTCAGATAATGTGCCTCATCTCTACTCGCTGCCACTACGCCTATCGGGGGACCGGGAATGACAGTTGAAATTGACGAGACTTGCTTCAGCAAACGAAAGTATGAAAAAGGAAGAATGCTGCCACAACAATGGGTATTCGGTGGTGTTTGTAGGGAAACGAAGGAAGTCTTCTTGTATGCCCAATCAGTGGAGCACACACCCAAGAAATAGAGAGTACATGGCACGCCTTAAAACATAGAAATAAAAAACTCTGAGGTACTCACCGTCAAATGCTAGACTCATATCTGTGTGAATATATGTGGAGGAAGCGAAATAGAAATGAGGATTTGTTTAAACAAATATTATTGGACATATCACAGTTCCATAGGCAATGAATATTGTATTCTCCTCACATTAAATTTGCTCTATTTTGCAACTGTCTTTCATTTCTCGAGAAAATGAATGTCATATTCGTATTCAGCACCAAAAACTGCACTAACGATGAAAATTTGGTTAGAAATTATTGGCGACCTCCAAACATAAAAGACCCAACTCCTCTCCTTGTTTTTCTCTTTACTCTTTTGAGACAAACATTCAAGAGTTCTTTTCTTATCTAAATCTTGACGTATACATTCATTAATCCCGTAACCTTTTAGCCTCTATCAAGCCAATCACTCAATTAGAAAAGAGACAAAAAGAAGAAGTGAAGGAAGATTCCGTCACTGAGGAAGAGGACAGGAACGATTATAGAAAGGAGCGTTACAATAAAAGATGAATATTTGAAGCACGACAGCGGAGGAGACACGCCAGCCAGAGTGTGCTGTGACGCCGCGTGACACTAATACAAGCTTGAATGAATGACACACGCCAGGAAAATAATACAGCTCACACAAAACAACGAAAAAAATAAACCAAAATAAACCAAAGGAAAATAATGAATAAGATAACTTTTTTATGGAGAGAGATATATAACTGCTGTAGAAATGTAAAGGAACACAAGGAAAGAACAAGAGGTAGCAGAGACGATGGTTCTTACGAGTGTGTGTACGTGGAGGTGTGAACTATGGACGAAGGAAGGAGTGTTGGGCTTTCCTTGGTAAGAATGTTTTGTCTGTTATCTTGTGTTCGAGGAGGAAGAGGAGGAGGAGGAGGAGGAGGAGGAGGAGGAAAGCAGAAAGTCATGGAAAAAGATATAAACAAATGGACGACATAGAGAAAAAGATGAAGGAAGGTAGGTGTGGAAGAATATTAGTCAGTAGAGTAGGAGGAAGAAAAGGAAGAAAAGGAAGAGGAGAAGGAGGAGGAGGAGGAGAAGGAAGATAAAGAGAGGTAGAGGAACATTAGTCAATATAGTACAGCGGAGGAAGATGAGAGCAGTAAGTAACACACACACACACACACACACACAAGCTGTCACCCTTACTTCGACATCCTCCCTCTATTCCCTCCCCTTGTCAACCACCCACCCATCCACCCACCCAGCCAACCACCCAGCCAGCCAGTCAGCCAGCCAGCGTGTTCCCTGCGGCAAGAAAGATCAGTGGAGGTATTGGTGAAAGGCCACGTCAAGAGGGTTACGGTGACCCGAACACCGCAAAATTATTCACGCCTAATCTATTTGTGGTGCCTCGGCCATCACGGCGACGCGAATACCGTGCTTTATTATTCACGACTGGCCGGAAATACCACTTCCCTGCCTGCCCGTGTGTGTGTGTGTGTGTGTGTGTTTGTGATCCTTTGTGAGTGTGTGTGAGGGGGAAGGGAATGGAGGATGTGTGTGTGTGTGTGTGTGTGTGTGTGTGTGTGTGTGTGTGTGTGTGTGTGTGTGTGTGTGTGTGTGTGTCTGTTTTTATGTCTGCCTGTTTGTATGTCTCTTCATCTGTCTGTCAGTTTACAGTCTGTCTGTCTGTTTGCCTCATAATAATAATAAAAAAAAAAAACCCACAGATAAACAAACTCACTAAGTACCGTAAATTCGTCAACCACCACCACCCTCACCACTACCACCACCACCACCACCACAACACACCCATACAAGGCACAAACCACTCCACTCCTTATCACTCTTAGCGTCACTGGCCCTTCACTCCCTATCACAAACCTTCACCTCCACCACCACCACCACTACCACCACCACCGCCACCATCACCACCACCGCCGCCTTAAAGATCAGTATCTTCGCTATAACTCGCATCAGGACCTTTTTTATGCGTGAAAAAACCACAAAGACTTTACATTTTTTCTCCCATTTGCAAAAGCGAAGGCGGACAAAGAGGCGACGAACAGACGGCGACGGGGGAAGAGAGTGGGATGCTCGCCCTTGGGTACTCCGGGAGAAGGGGTGAGGGTAGCGGGGCGAGCGGCGAAGGGCGAGGGGCGCGGCCAAGGTCAAAGGGGAATGTTAGTATTCACCTAGCGTCTGGTGAGGTCATGCTGGGTGAGGAGGAGGAGGAGGAGGTGGAGGTGGAGGAGGAAGGAAGGGTATAGAACACGGAAGAAAAGGTGGAAGAGGAAGAGGAGGAAGAAGACATTGAGTAGTAGTAGTAGTAGTAGTAGTAGTAGTAGTAGTAGTAGTAGTAGTAGTAGTAGTAGTAGTAGTGGTGGTGGTGGTGGTGGTGATGATACTAAGTAGTAGTAGTAGTAGTAGTAGTAGTAGTAGTAGTAGTAGTAGTAGTAGTAGCAGCAGCAGCAGCAGCAGCAGCAGCAGCAGCAGCAGCAGCAGCAGCAGCAGCAGCAGCAGCAGCAGCAGTAGTAGTAGTAGTAGTAGTAGTAGTAGAAGTAGTAGCAGGAGAAGGAGTACGTGGAGGAGTAAGAATAGGAGGGAAAGGAGTATAAAGAGTAGGTAGAAGAGGAGGAGGTAGAGTATAGAAAAATGAAGAGTATAATAGGACACTGAGGAGGAGGAGGAGGAGGAGGAGGAGGAGGAGGAGGAGGAGGAGGAGGAGGAGGAGGAGGAGGAGGAGGAGGAGGAGGAGGAGGAGGAGGAGGAGGAGGAGGAGGAGGAGGAGGAAGAGTCACAGGAGAGGTAGGGGGAACCAGTCTTCGAAAGCAACACAGCACGAACATAAGAAAAGGCTGAGATTACTAAGAGGTGGATAGACGCAGCGGGGAGAAGCGTGTGTGTGTGAGGTGATGGACTTGCAGGCGAGGGAGGGAAGGGGTGGTGGTGGTGGTGGTGGTGGTGGTTGTAATAGAACTTGTAGCAAAAAAAAAAAAAAAAAAAAAAAAAAAAAAAAAAAAAAAAAAAAAAAAAGCGAAAATAAAATAACAAGAATAGAAAATAAGAAAAGAAAAAGAAGTTATTTTCTCTATATATGTTTTTTTTTTCCGAGTGTCATCTCTCCTCCATTTTCTTTCAAGAGAACAGCAGTAATTCAAGTGATCTCTCTAAACAAGCTTTTGACATCTTTTCACCACTAGCTTTTGAATAAACGACGCAATATTTCTAAAGTCTAAAAGCAGCAAAGATGATGGTATGCATGTGTGTGTGTGTGTGTGTGTGTGTGTGTGTGTGTGTGTGTGTGTGTGTGTGTGTGTGTGTGTGTGTGTGTGTGTGTGTGTGTGTGTGTGTGTGTGAACCATGACTAAGAAGGGGCAAAGGTGATGGGAGTCGCTGCTTTTCTCCACAAACATCAACTCTCCGTCAACTTCCTCAAGTGTCACAACAGGAAATATTTGGCCACTGACAGAGACACCGAGAACAGCTGAGGAAGGGAGTGTTGGTGCAGCATTAGATGGAGAAAGGAATCAGCGTCACCCTTCTACATATGAGGCAAGCGTTACCAAGAGTTCCCGTGGGTTCCTGGGATCAAAAAAGGCGAGGGTTAAGCTTGGAGAAAGGGAAGAGTATGGATTGTGAATGTGGTTAAGAAAAATACCCTGTTTTGTATCTGTTTGAGAGTTTACGTGTATATATAGTTAAGATACCTATGAAAAAGAGATACCTGTGTGTTTTTAAGTGTTCAGGAACGATAGACAAGTATGGTTTATGAATGCGGTTAGGAAAAATACTCTTGTTTTGCAATTTTTATGTGTTTACTTATATATGCAGTAAAAATAGCATGAAAAAGAGATACCTGTGTGTTTTAAAGTATTCAGGAGAGATAGACAAGTATGGTTTATGAATGCGGTTAGGAAAAATACCCTTGTTTTGTATATTTTCATGTGTTAACATGTATATACAATTGAAATAACACAGGAAGGAAGTAAATGTGGTTTTTAAGTGTTCGGGAGCGGTAGACCAGCAGGGCTTATGAACGCGGTTAGGAAAAATACCTTTGTTTGTATATTTGTATGTGTCTACGTGTATATACAGTTAAGATAGCATGAAAAAAGAGATATGTGTGATTTTTAAATGTTTGGAAGTGGTAGATAATTATGGTTTATGAATGCGGTTAGGAAAAACATATCTGTTTTGTATCTTTTTATCTGCTAACGTGTGTGTGTATATATATATATATATATATATATATATATATATATATATATATATATATATATATATATATAATTGAAAAAGCATAAAAAGGAGGTACATGGAGTTTTTATAAATGTTTTGGGAGCGGGAGATGAATACAGTTTACGAATGCAGTTAGGAATTTTTTGTAATAGAGAAACCGGACGTAAAAATAACATTGAAAAAAAAAAAAAAATGCAGTTCGGAAAAATGCTGTTTGTATATTTCTAAGTGTTAACGTGTACATATATTTAAAATAGTATAGAAAGGATATATATGCGTTTTTTATGTGTTTGGGAGCGGTTTATGAATGCAGTTAGGAAAATACTCTGTTTTGTATCTATGTGTTCACATGTATATATAACTGAAATAGTATAAAAGGAGATACATGAAGCTTTGAAGTGTTTGGGAGGGGGAGACGCCCATGGTTTGTGAATACGAGTAGGAAAAATACCCTGCTTTGTATCTTTCTATGGGTTAACGTGTATATCCAGTTAAGATACCATGGAAAGAGATACGGATGTGTGTTTTTAAGTGTGATATGGAGTTGGAAGGCTATAGATGTAACATAAAGATACCTATGAGAATATAAACGAGCTTTTTTTTTTTTTTTACAATACAGGTTTTTTACGCGACTTTACAGAACTGAAAGGAAAAAGGATATAAATGTAATGTAATAACAGCTTTCTTGACTTTATGATATAGCACGTGGTGAATTGCAAATATAAGACGAATGCTGAAATATATTAACTTCATTTTTACATATAAAAAAAAAAAAAAAAAAAAAAACTCGCCACTAACATTTGTCCCTGACTTTTGGATAACTCTTATTATCTTTAAGGGAACTGGCAACCAAGTGGGCCTTTTTTTTTCGCTTTTTGTTGCCCTTGGCCAGCTTCCCCTCTTGCATAAGAAAAAAAAAACTACGGATGAGAGAGAGAGAGAGAGAGAGAGAGAGAGAGAGAGAGAGAGAGAGAGAGAGCCTTGCCTTTTGTTTGGTCGTTTTTGTTGCCCTTGTTAAGTTTTTCACCTCTTACATATAAAAAGACAAAATAAGAGAAATGGAAGAACACAACTAAAAAGGTAGAGACAAGTGCTCATGATTCCCGCCGAGGCCAAATCACTGAACGGATCTGCACTTTGAGACACGAGATGGTCATTAAGACGGAATGTACAAGTATATGCTGATTTAAAACATTCTCTCTCTCTCTCTCTCTGTGTGTGTGTGTGTGTGTGTGTGTGTGTGTGTGTGTGTGTGTGTGTGTGTGTGTGTGTGTGTGTGTGTGTGTGTCTGTCTGTCTCTCTCTCTCTCTCTTTCTGACCTTTGACCCTTGAACCCTGGGCGTCGTCCTCTCTTGCACGGTTGCCAGGTCTTCCTTTTTCCACAGGAGGAGGACGAGTAGGAGGAGGAGGAGGAGGAGGAGGAGAAGGAGGAGGAGGAGGAGGAGGAGGAGGAGGAGGAAGTGAAGATAGAAAGAGGAATCAATTTTCAAAGGGACATGAACCAAAATATCATCACCATCACTACTTTTACTACCTTCACTATCATCATCACGGTCATCACCATCACCACCTTTACCTTGCTGTCTCGTCATCATTGTCATCACCATCACCATCATCATCACCATCATCATCATCATCATCATTGGGTAAGGTACAAAAAAAAAGTAACAGAATGATCAGAGCAAGACAGACACGTTCCTGTGATTTACGTGAATGTTTTGCTAATGGGTTGTTTTGTAGCTTGCCATGACGCAACCACCACCACCACCACCGCCACCACCACCACCATAACCACCGCCGCCATCACTGCCATCATCTCCACCACCACCACCGAAATGAACAATACAAATAAGAAAAGTGATGGTGTTTCAAATTATTACAATCATCACCATCACTACCACCATCACCAACACCACCACCACCACTGCTTCCCCTCTTTACTCCCTCCTTCACTCCCTTCCCCTAATAACGAACGAAACAATGAAACAAGTTAAGATCACCACTAACATCATCACATTCATCTACATAACAATTAAAAGCAACACACACACACACACACACACACACACACACACACACTAACATCCTTCTACTAAGATATATTTGATCACCAAACTTAACCAACCACAGAGGGAAGTTACAGATTCACGCGAAGGAAATCTAACTATCTTGGCTTGAAAAAAAAAAGTTTGCTGTGTTGTGTTGTGTTCTGTTGTGCTGCGTGTTAACCTTTGCAGTGTATTCACTCTAGGGACACGGGAAGACTTTAATATTCATTGTAAGTATACTAGAATTATTAAGAGACTTTTATTAAACCCTCCTTCAATACTGAGACGCATTTTTACCTTGATTTTTGGGTGTGGTTAGACGATTTTCTTTGCATTCGGAAGGGTCTATGGAGGTCAAAAGGTTAATGGCCACAGTCTTTACTATTCTAATCGCAACAAATGCTTCTGAAGCCGTATGAAATAACCAAAATAGTAACCAGAATGAATAGGAAAACGCGTCATGGTGCTGAGATTATTAGTGAACGAGAATTAAGTATCTATCTTCTATGTCTGTCTATCTGTCTGTCTGTCTGTAAGTCCTCCTAAGCTTTACTACAACCTCCATTCTCTTTCCTCCCACCCACCTTCTCTTTCCCTTCCATCCATACAACCACCACCACCACCACCACCACCACCACCACCCTCTCCGTCTTTCCGCTTCTTCTTCACTTAGGAAAATTGTTGGCCAGCCTTCATGGTGTCGTTAAAATGGCGAGATGTATGTAAATTTAAGATCCTGTGTTGCCAAGATGAGGGAGGGAGTGTCTGGCGGAGGAATGGCTGCCGGGGGACTGTGTGTGTGTGTGTGTGTGTGTGTGTGTGTGTGTGTGTGTGTGTGTGTGTGTGTGTGTGTGTGTATTTTTCTTTTAGGTAAGTGTTCTTTAAAGTGTATGTTGTGTTCTTAATTGTTATGTGTTCTTGTGTTGCTTTGCTTGGTGTTGTGTTTCTCCTTCACCTTTCCTCCATCTCTCTTTATTCGTTTCTCCCTCCTCCACTTTCCCACTGTCTCTTCTTTCTCGTTTCTCCTTCTCTCCGCTATAGACATCCTTTCATTTCTCCTCCACCTTTCATCTTCTCTCCACCACCATCACCACCACCCCTCTCCGATCTCTTCCCTTTATTCTTTACCCAGCCTTCCCCTTTCCAGCATTCCACCTTACTACATTCCCCTCTTCCACCCTGCCTCCCTCATACCCCTCATCTTCCTAGCCTACGTCCCTCTCCCTGTCTTCCTCACCCTCATCTCCTCTTCACCCACGCCCACCTCCTCCCGTCATTTCGTAGACAGCTTCCCCTTTTCCAGCATTCCCTTCATCTTACTACACCCTCCTCTTCCTCTCTGCCTTCCTCATACTCCCCTCATCTTCCTAGCCTCTGTCCCTCCTCCTCCCTCCCTCCCTCCCTTCCTTCCCCCTCACCCACCCTCTGTCAGTAATCATCCTTCACGTCTATCATTCTCTTGCGGTGAAACTTGTTAGACGTAAAGGGCGCGGGTAAACGATTCTATATCTTCTTTTAAACTCTATTTACTGGCGCACTAAAACAGCAGTGGCACGACTTATCGACTTATATCCTCTTAGCTCCGTTGTTTGCTTGCTCTTGTCTGTGTCTCTGTTTCTGTCATTCTGTGTCTCTCTTTTTCTCTTTCCCATTTTTATTTATTTCTTAAGGGAAAGGAGACGGTCTAGCTAAGGGCAATGAAGATAAGCAAAAGAAAACATAATAATAGAAAAGAAAAGAAATATTGAAGATGTTTGTCCTTGTAACATCTCATTCTATTTTTACCCCGTCATCCCTCGTCCCCTCTCTCTCTCTCTCTCTCTCCACCAATGACAGACAAGCCATCAGGTCAAGATTATGAAATTTTGATCCCTCACTTTCCTGGAATAGCGCGGCATAGCAGAGCATCCCGTCACACACTGAGATGCGACGAGTGACGGGGAGCGTGACGGGAAGAGAGGCGGGAGGAGGTGACAGTGCGAGGGTGATGTACAATGTAGAGTGTTGCTGAACCCTGGTGCTGGAAGTATGATGAAACTGTAAGGGAGAGAGAGAGAGAGAGAGAGAGAGAGAGAGAGAGAGAGAGAGAGAGAGAGAGAGAGAGAGAGAGAGAGAGAGAGAGTAGTAGTAGTAGTAGTAGTAGTAGTAGTAGTAGTAGCAGCAGCAGCAGCAGCAGCAGTAGTAGTAGTAGTAGTAGTAGTAGAAGTAGTAATAGTAATAGTAATGGTAGTAGTAGTAGTATTAGTGGTAGTAGTAGTAGTAGTAATAGTGGGAGTGGTATTATGTAATTTGTATCGTTCATGATGTAGTAGTAGTAGTAATAGTAGTAACAGTAGTAGTAGTAGTAGTAGTAATAGCAGTAGTAGCAGTAGTAGTAGCAGTAGTAGCAGTAGTATTAGCAATACTACAGTAATAATAATAATAATAATAATGATAATGATAATAATAATAATAATAATGATGATAACTATTATTTAGTAGTAGCAGTAGCAGTAGTAGTAGTTGCAGCATTAATAATAGCATAAACAGCAACAGTTATAACGTCATCACCACCACAACTACCACGACAGCCACCACCACCACTACCACCATCACCCTCACCACTATAACAACACATCACTGCAGATCAACAAACACAAGACCTTGACAGCATCGCAGCTTCACCAGGAGGCAGGCCACCAATTACCAGGAGCCGCCGCTGAATGTAATTGCTAAGGTAAAATTTATGATAGGGAGAAAAGTTGTTGGAGCAGGGCAGGTGTGGGCCACGTGGGTCCTTCAGGTGTGCGCTCAGGTGGGCCGCAGGTAATTAGCTACTACTACTCAATTGCAGGTAAATGTTGGCCAATTACCTGTCCAAGTCTTTTTATTGTTTTGATCACTTTTGTAATTTGTTTTTTGTGTATGATTTATTTATCTGGTGAGGGTTGTGTGTGTGTGTGTGTGTGTGTGTGTGTGTGTGTGTGTGTGTGTGTGTGTGTGTGTGTGTGTGTGTGTGTGTGTGTGTGTGTGTGTGTGTGTGTGTGTGTGTGTGTGTGTGTGTGTGGGTAATTCACCACGGTCGTCTACTGATCACCCAGCCAGCCTTCCCCATTACGGAGCGAGCTCAGAGCTCATAGACCGATCTTCGGGTAGGACTGAGACCACAACACACTCCACACACCGGGAAAGCGAGGACACAACCCCTCGAGTTACATCCCGTACCTATTTACTGCTAGATGAACACACTCCACACATTAAGAGGCTTGCCCATTTGCCTCGCCGCACCGGGGACTCGAACCCGGGCCTTTCCGGTGTGTGTGTGTGTGTGTGTGTGTGTGTGTGTGTGTGTGTGTGTGAGAGAGAGAGAGACAGTTTATTCTCTCTCTCTCTCTCTCTCTCTCTCTGATCATTACTCACATTTCGTCATATATTCAATTTCTTTCTCTCACTATCTCTACCATCTAATTCTCTCTCTCTCTC
>NC_059303.1:17748208-17753208 GCF_017591435.1 Portunus trituberculatus | reverse complement strand
TAATAATAATAATAATAATAATAATAATAATAATAATAAGAAGAAAAGAAGAAGAAGAAGAAGAAAAAGAGGGAAAAAAACGAAGGAAAAGAGAAAAATAGTAGTAGTAGCAGGAGGAGGAGGAGGAGGAGGAGGAGGAGGAGGAGGAGGAGGAGGAGGAGGAGGAGGACAAGAAGTGGGTCAGACGAGAAAACAGAGGAAGTCGATACTGGTAAGGATAAACGCATGTACCCGCGGGACTCTCTCTCTTACTGTGTTGTTGAGAGAGAGAGAGAGAGAGAGAGAGAGAGAGAGAGAGAGAGAGAGAGAGAGAGAGAGAGAATGATTACCCTTCTATTTATTTATCTCCCTTTTCAATTTCTCTTTCTCTCTCTCTCTCTCTCTCTCTCTCTCTTGACCTCATTTTCTTTTCCTTCCCTCTTTCTTCCTGTTTTTCTTTGTTTTTTTCGTTTTTTGCCTTTTCATTCTAGTTTATCGTGTTTTTTCTTATTCTCTTCTTTCTTCTTTTTCCATTTTCTTTCTCCTTCTTTCTTTTTTCATTTTATTTTGTTTTTGTTTTGTATTTTTAGTTTTCCTTTCTTTTTTTTCGTTTTGATTCTCTTTTATCTCGTTTTCTTTTTTTTCCTTCTCAATTTCCCTCTTTCACTTTCCTTCAGTCTGTTTTTTCTTATTTGCTTCGTTATTTTCTTTCTTTTCTTCTTCTTTAGTTTCCTTCTCTTAGTTTCTTTGTTTCTCTTCTCTCTTCTCTCTCTTCTTCTCTCTCTCTCTCTCTCTCTCTCTCTCTCTCTCTCTCTCTCTCTCGTTTCTCCCTTCACTCTTTTCCCTTCTGGTCTGATGAGAGAGAGAGAGAGAGAGAGAGAGAGAGAGAGAGAGAGAGAGAGAGAGAGAGAGAGAGAGAGAGAGAGAGAGAGAGAGAGAGAGAGAGAGAGAGAGAGAGAGAGAGAGAGAGAGAGAGAGAGATACTAAACCTTAAGACTTACTCAAGCATAGTGAATAAATTACTTTTCTTCTTCTTCTTCTTCTTCTTTTTCCTTTCCTTCATAACAGTTTAAATTGAGGACAGGCAACTTTCTTCCACTTTTTCTATATCCTCCTCTTCCTCCTCCTCTTTCTCCTCTTTCTCTTCCTCCTCTTTCTCCTCTCTTCTTCCTCTTCCTCTCTCTCTCTTTCTTTCTTCCTTCTTCTGTTTTCCCTTGTCAATTTCTTTCATTAGTTAGTTTTTCTTTTTAATAATTTCTTTTCTTCTTTTTCTTTTCCAGTATTGCCTTCTTTGTCCTTGTTTCTTTCTTTTCTTCTGCTTTCTTTCGTTTCTTCTTCCGATTTCTCTTTACTCACAATTTCTCTCTGTTCTCTTTTATCTTCCCTTCTTCCTTTCATTCTCCTCCCTTGTCACTTATCCCTCTTCCTCCTTCCGCTTCTCTTCTTTTTTTCCTTTTTTTCCTTCCTTCATCTCTTCTCTAATCACCCTTTCTTGTCTCATTTCCTCTTCTTACTCCTATTCCTCCTATTACCTTAACATTCCTCTCCTATCGCTTCTCCTCTTTCTAGCCACTTTACCTACATTTCCTACTCTACCATCCTTCCTACGAGCATCCCTGCCATCCTATCCTCCCACCACCACCACCACTACCCATCCTACCAGTACTAGTTGCTGGAAAAGACAAGATTTAATAACCACAAGTCTTAGTTCTGGCTAAATTTACCTCAAACGGCACCACCAAAAGTCTGTCTGGCTTATGGGTTTATTAAAAAATTTCTCTCTCTCTCTCTCTCTCTCAGCGGCGGAATACATTTTTTTGGGGGGAGAGAGGCTGGCTGGAGCGGTTGGCTGGCCCTCTTCCCTCACTACGGCGACTCTTGGCTTGGCGACACTCCGGTTATTGCTAATATTCCTGCTGGGCCTTTACGTTTGTGGTGACATCCAGAGGCGAGATGGAGCTCTCAGTCTACGGCGGGGAGGAGGAGGAGGAGGATAATGCAGGAGGAAGAGAAGGAAGGGGATGAGTTTGGAAGAAATGAGGCAAAGGGGAGAGAAGAGGAAGGGGGAAAGGAGGATATAGTCTCGAAAGGTAAGAGGAAGAAGATAGGAGGATAAGACGGGAAAGGAAGGAAAAGGAGGGAGGTGATGGTTAAGGAAGAAATGAGGAAGAGGGAGAGAAGAGGGAGGAGGAAAGGGGGTTATAGTCTCGAGAGGTAAGAGGAAAGAAACAGGAGGAGAAAGGGAGGAATAGGAGGGAATGGATGAGTAAAGAGGAAATGAAGCATAGGGAGAGAAAGAGGAAGGGATAAGAGGAAAGAGAAGAAAGGTTGAAAGAGGGAACACGGGCAAGAGAAAAGAGAGAAAGCAAGGGAAAGAGAAGATTGGGGGAAGGAAAAGAGGATGAGGGGAAAAGGAAGAGGAAGAGGAAGAGGAGAAAGAAGAGGAAGAGGAGCATGAAGAGTTCAGGATTTTACCGAGATTTGTGACATAAACTCTTTCTCTTTACCCCCTCTTCTTCTTCTTCTTCTTCTTCTTTTCTTCTTCTTCTTCTTCTTCTTCTTCTTCTTCTCCTCCTCCTCCTCCTTCTACCCCCTCCTCCTCCTCCTCCTCCTCCTCCTCCTCCTCCAAGTCTCCATACAGTGAATAGAAAGTTTCATGGTGTGTGTTTGTGTACAGGACGACGGTGAAATCTTTACCTGTCTTCACCTTTACCTGTCCCTCGCCCACCTGTGACAGCCCTGGCCGGCCAACAAAAATAACTAAACTGAATGAACTAAGCTTTATGAATTCTGGACCACAACTAAGACTCAGAAAAATATGCTATGAGCTCATTTTTTTCCTTCATTCCCATCACATCCCTTGCTAACAAAAGGTATAGTGGCGTAATAATGAGGCCAAAGGAGAGAGGTACTGCAGAGATGTGTGTGTGTGTGTGTGTGTGTGTGTGTGTGTGTGTGTGTGTGTGTGTGTGTGTGTGTGTGAGAGAGAGAGAGAGGGAGGGAGGTGATTAAAGGCATGAATATTTAATCACTACGATAAAAAAATGTGTTTAATGAAAGGACTAATTGTAAATATGTTTGTAAGTGTATTGATAATGGCTTCAGTTAAGTGTTGAAGATCAGATATTCATTTTAAGCACTGTGCCTAGATGGTGTTTAGTGGTGTGGTGAGTGGACCTTCCAACTGTCTATCTATAGTGACAACACAGTGAACTATAAAGAATGTGAAGAGCAGTGAATAAGTCAACTCTCTCTGACATAACTCGTCTTTATTTTGGGGCTACTAATGGTAAGGTATGGAAAAATATACAGAAAAGGAAATAGAAATTGAAAAAAAAAAAATGAACACATGAAATAAAGTAAAATATAAATAATGAAAACACCAACGATTTTTTTTACTCATCATTCAACTCGCCAACTTCAACACACGCCAACTCAACTCCCACTCGTTCCTCCACTTCAGAGTAACCAAACGGAAACTAACGAGGGAATAAAAGATAAATAAACAACATAATAACATTCACGAGGCCAGGTGTGATTTCCCTCTCCCTCTCCCTCTCTCTTTCTCCCCATGACAAGCTGCGCGTGGTGACCCTGGGGGCACCACCTGACCCCTGACCTCGCCTGGTACCCACGTGACCCTTACCCTGCACCCCCTTCACCACCACCACCACCACCACCACTACCACCACCGCCACCTGCCTCCAATACACAGCAGGAATTCAATTATTATGCCATTGTGAGGGAGAGGGGAGGGAGAGGGAGGGAGAGGGAGGGAGAGGGGAGAGTTCTAAACACGGCACCAACGTTTATGAAGCAGCCATGTTTGGGAGTCATTGTGGCGCGTTCATTGTGGCGCGGGAAGCGAGGAGAGGCAATAGAAACAGAGCGCCAACAGCTGGAGACGAACACACGGGCACTCACTCACTCACTCACTCACTCACAGAAGCACGTAACTCACTCACTCTATTTACTCACGCAATCACTCATTCACTCACGCACTCACTCACGCACTCACTCATTCACTCACGGAACCCTCTCACGCACTCACGCAGTCATTCACGCACTCACTCACTCACTCACTCACTCACTCACGCAATCACTCACTCACGCATTCACTTATTCACGCCCCCACTCATTCACTTATGCAACTCACTCACTCACGCGCCCACTCATTTACTCACTGACTCACGCACTCACTCACGCACGCACTCACACGCAATTTACTCACGCACTCACTCACGAAGCCACTCACTGAAACACCTACTCACTCCCTCACTCAATCACGCAACTCCTCACACACTCACTCATTCACTAACGCAGCTCACTCACTCACTCACACGCACATTCACGCACTGACTCATGTCCAAGCTAAGAGAGAAGTGAGAGAAAAAAGAAAGGAAGGGCATGAAACAATACGAAGAGGAAGGAAGGGATTAAGAGGAAGATTTGAAAATAGGATGAAAAAACTGAAAGAGATGAAAAAACAAAACAAAACAGTGGATTACTTAGATATTCACTCACGCATTCACTCATCCGCGCACTCAAGTCGAATCTAAGAGAAAAGTAAGCGAAAAAAAATAAAGAAGCTGGGTAAAACAAGAGGAAGAAAAATGTGAGTTACGAGAAAAGAGAAGGAAAAAGAAGAAAGGAGAGAGAGAGAGAAAAAAACAACATTAGATTATTAAAAGTCTCGTAGTTAAAGAGATGCCAGAGAGACACAGCGTGGACTGCAGAGAAGAGTACCGATGGAAACAAGTACTGTACATCAAACTGCTCAATAAAAACTGACCGGTACTCACTCACACACGCACGCACACACTTACTCAGAGATAAAACATGAAAATTAAGGAAACATTTATACATAAGAAGATAATGAAGGTAAGGGAAGCTGAAAGAAGTTACCAGATCTACACGCAGCTGTCCCTATCTATCTAACCTACATTCCTATCATGAAAAGGTTGATAAAGGCAGGAAAATGAAATACAAGACGAGGATAAGAATTTCAAGGCATCTGTCCC
>NC_059303.1:17740708-17743208 GCF_017591435.1 Portunus trituberculatus | reverse complement strand
AATATGAAAAGAAAAAAAATAGGATAAACATTCTTTTCTTAACCTGCGCACTCTTGCATTATGGAAGACTGAGAAAATGATACGTGTGGAGGAAGAAGAGAAAGTGTCAAGGTTTCTGGGTGTGTCTATATTCATGGAGGAGGAGGAGGAGGAGGAGGAGGAGGAGGAGGAGGAGGAGGAGGAGGAGGAGGAGGAGGAGGAGGAGGAGGAGAGCGAAATAAAAGACATAGCATGATAGGAAGGAGAAGGAAGACGACGAAATAGCAAAAATAAGAGAAGGTGAAGAAGAAGAAAGAGTAGAACGAAATAACAGTTAAAGGAGGAAGAAGAAAAAAAGGAAGATGAAGAGGAAGAAAAGAAAATAAATACGTGAGAAGTAGAAGGGAGAGGAGAAGAAAGAAGACAGAATGAATGGAATAGGAAGAAAAGGAGAAAGAGGAAAAGAAGGAAGAGAAGGAGGATGAAATAAAAGGAATAAGAGGAGCAGGAGACAGAAGAAAAGGAGGAGGAGGAGGAGGAAGAAGAAATGGATGAAATAGGACAAAAAAAGAAGAAAGAGAAATAGAGAGAAGCGAAGGAGGACGAGATAAAATAAATAAAAACAGGAAGAGGAGAAGGAAGAGAAGGAGGAGGAGGAGGAGAAGGAGGAGAAAGAAAACAAGGAAGAAGAGGAGGAGGAGGAAAAGGAGGAAGAAATAAACCAAGAGAAAATTATTATCATCCTTATTATTATTCATGATATGCGATGATACTTATAGAGAGATCAACACTTCTATTCTGGTCCCTCAAAACGTATCAAAATTTACGTGTCTATCCATCCATACATCCATCTCTCTCTCTCTCTCTCTCTCTCTCTCTCTCTCTCTCTCTCTCTCTCTCAGTTTATCATCCCTCTCTTAATTTTCTATCTCTTTCGTGTGTTGTTTTTCCCTCAACGTATATTTAAATTTATCTATCTATCTATTTATCTATCTATCTATCTATCTATCTATCTATCTACCTATCTATCTATCTATTTATCTATCTATCAAGCAATATTCAGCCATTTATCAGTCTTTCTTCCTATCCGCCTTCCATTCCCAGAGAGAGAGAGAGAGAGAGAGAGAGAGAGAGAGAGAGAGAGAGAGAGAGAGAGAGAGAGAGAGGTTGAAAAGTCGATAGAAGCACAAGGGACAGAGAGTATGAGAGAAAGAGAGAGAGTATGAGAGAGAGAGAGAGAGAGAGAGAGAGAGAGAGAGAGAGAGAGAGAGAGAGAGAGAGAGAGAGAGAGAGAGAGAGAGAGAGAGAGAGAGAGAGAGAGAGAGAGAGAGAGAGAGAGAGAGAGAGAGAGTGTGGCAGCCATCAGTATGCCACTCAGAGCCAAGCAGGAGTGCCACAGGTAACTCAGTTAGTCTATGCCTCTTCTCGTCTAGAGTGCCAACACAAATATTAAACTTTTTCTTCTTTTTTTTACTTTTTACATTTTAGTTTTTACCACTTTTTTTTTTCTCTAGGGCAAACAAAACCTCACCTACCAACTACACACACACACACACACACACACACTCTCTCTCTCTCTCTCTCTCTCTCTCTCTCTCTCTCTCCATCAAAGCCATCAAACGCGAGTAAACACAACCATTAATAACGTCAACAAATCGAGTTGGAATATTCGTTGAAAAAATTTGCGAGTTAGCGGAATGGCTGCGTGTGTGTGTGTGTGTGTGTGTGTGTGTGTGTGTGTGAGAGAGAGAGAGAGAGAGAGAGAGAGAGAGAGAGAGAGAGAGAGAGAGAGAGAGAGAGAGAGAGAGAAAACAGACGGATAGACAGATAGACAGAAAAACAGACTCCTCTCTCTCTCTCTTTCTCTCACACACACATACTCACTCACTCACTCTCTTTCACTAGGGCAAACGCAAACACACAACGACAACACACATATACGTAAACAAGCACACTTTAAAACATCATCTCTCTCTCTCTCTCTCTCTCTCTCTCTCTCTCTGTCTCTCTCTGCCTGTAAAAGTGAGGGCGGTGTCGGCTCTCTCAATATCGGGGTGGTAGTGCTGTTTATTAGCTCCGAACGCTTGTAACCCACACATCTAAATTGCAAATGCCAGTGTTCGGGCCGCGCCAGCCTCCCAGTCCGGCCAATATTGAAAAGTTTACACCCCATGATCGGAATTTTGAAAAGGTGTACCGACCCCCTTACTCCTCTCTCTCCCTCTCTCTCTGCACACACACACGCATATGTTGCCGCGTAAAAAACCTCAGCGTGTGTGTGTAATGGAGGTCCTAAGTCGTGTAATGCAAAGGATATATTCAGATGTTGTTATGTACGTGTGTGATTTCAATGGGTGATGTGCAGAGGATGTTACTGCGCGGTGCCTCTTTGTGATGTAGTCCGGTGCGAGCTTCAAGGGAGAGGTTTTTAAGAGGGAGGTTTCAAGAGGGAGGTTTTAAGAGGGTTTCAAGAGGAAGGTTTCAAGATGGTTTCAAGAGGGTTTCAAGAGGGAGGTTTTAA
>NC_059303.1:17730708-17735708 GCF_017591435.1 Portunus trituberculatus | reverse complement strand
GTGGATAATGGAAGGGAAAAAAAATGAGGTTAACTTTAGAACAACACAGTATTTCATTACGGCAAAGTAGAGGAAGAGAAAATAGACAAGTTGAGGTGTTGTAATCGTGTTTTTTATGCCTTTGTGGAAGAAGGACAGTTGTGGATAATGGAGGGAAAGAAAATGATGTTAACTTTAGAACAACAGGGGATTTCATTACAGCAAAGTAGAGGAAGATAAAATGGGCAGGTTAAGATGTTAAGGTGTTTTTAATGTCTTCTTCGCTCGTTGCATTTTAAGTTAGTGAAAGGAAATGAGTAAATATTTTAATGGAAGAAAGGAAAAGAGAGGAAAGAACAACACAGTATTTCATTGACGTGTTTTGACTGTCTTTCATGCCTTGCTCTTACTTGTTTGTTGCGTTTAAAGTTTGTGAAAGGAGAGGAAAGGAGTGTAAGGCATGACGGAAGGAGGGAAAATGAGATGACGGAGGGAGAGGATATGAACCGCTAAGGAGATGAAGATACGTGGACGTGGTGTCTTGGTTGTGTCTTGGTTGTGTTTGTGTGTGCGTTTGTTGGGTTGGGAGATGTTATTGTTATAATGACAGGAATGAATTGGTGAGACTTTGAGGTAATGAATAAAGACAATGTGGAAATGTATATCTTATTGTTTTGTATTTGCACACACATTCGTATCTCTTTCCCCTCTCCTCTCTCTCTCTTTCTCTCTCAGTACTCACCACCAAAGTAGAATCACAGCTCAGGCATTTTCAATCTGTAAAGGAGAAAGAGATATCTATAACAAAACAGACTAAATGACACACTTCTTTAATTTATCTCAACTTCTCTCACCTATCTACTTTAATTTCATCTTATTCTATTCCTGTTTTTTTTTCTTTTTCTTTTTTTATAATCTCACTGACTCTCATTCCTTACTCCCTGTTACTCATAAGCCTCACTCTTCGTTTCTCACTCCTTTACCTATACATCATCCTTCCTTCTAGATTAAACTTCTCACTACGCACACGCTACTCCTTCCATCACACTCCACTCCTCTCCCACACGTCATTCCCTCTTCTCCCTCTCACTCTACTAACCCATACTCATCTTTCACCCTTCCCGTTTTAGATTATATTTTTTCTCTTACTCACAAGCTTTACTCATAAACCTCACAAACATCATTTTTTTTCCTTTCTCTCTCTCTCTCTCTCTCTCTCTCTCTCTCTCTCTCTCTCTCACAACAAACCCATAGTCCTTTTTCACAATTCCCTTTCTAGATTAAACTTCTCATTCTCTAACTCATCTCACTCAAAGATCCATCCACCACTCCCTCCCTCACACCCCACACCTCTCCCGTCTCCCCGCGGTCACTCCCTCTCTCCCCTCTCCCCACGTTCTCCCGCATCACACTTTCCCAGATTAATTCACAGCGTCTCTTGAAGCAGAACAAGATCAACCAGCAAATCACCACCTGGGGGCGTCATTACATCCGGAGTGCACTCGTCCGCTAAATCCTTCCGCGTCTGTATCTCTTCCCTGATTCCTGCCCTTTGAACGCGCACACACACACATATACACACATACATACAGCGCTTCCGTATCCGTATCCGGTGCGTGGGAGGAAGAGAGGAGAGGGAGAGGAGAGGGAGAGGAGAGGGAGAGGTGGCAGGGATGTGGTGTTGTGTTTTTTTTTTCCTCTCTGACTCTCCCTCTCCGTCCGGTCAATCTCTCACAGCTTCCCCGCGTCGCCCCGTCAGGTTTGGCTGGATTAGTTTCATTCATCATCGCTCCGTTACGTTTGCGATGACCCCGACTTAACACTCCTCACTTAGATCCGCTACCCACGCCCACGCTATGTCCCTCTACCCTCTCTGTCTCTCTCTCTTTCCCTCCTCGCCGCTCAAGTCCACGTCCTCCCTCTCTATCCCTCCCTCTCTCTCTCTCTCTGAGGATATCCAATACTCCCAAACTCACATGAACTGCTAAAACTCGCAGGAAAAACGTGCTCTAGTCTATACGTGTGTCCGAATGTGTACGTATGTGTCTGGTGTCTGATGGGGAAAGTTGTGGCTGGATGTGTTTCCGTGTTGAGCTAAATGGAAGATTAAACGCGCCAGAGATATTTTTCCCTCACTTTTTTTGTTATTTTTGTCCATATCAGGTTTATTTTTAGTGTTGTTTGAGTGACTGGGGATTATGTAAGGACGTTTGTTTTTCGTTTACATTTGTATATAAGAGAAAATAACTGTAGCATTTAAGAAACACTAAGACATGAAAACACAAAATTATAAGACACACACACACACACACACACACAACACAACACAACACAACACACACACACACACACACACACACACCAAAAAATCCACTGACACGCCCGAGAGAAGAACTAAAACATCAAATACACCACGAAAAAAAAAAAGCACCATCGAAACATCCAAAGCACTTAACACTCTAAAACACCACCGCAACACACACACACACACACACTACAACGCCACACCAGAATATATATATATATATATAAAACAAAATTAATGAAATTATCAAAAACACTTAAAACACACTAAAACAAACTTAAATACTCAAAACACACTAAAGCAACACCCAAACCACAGTAAAACACCCAAAACGCATTAAAACAACACCCGAAACACACTAAAACAACACTAAAAACACAGTAACACACCACAAACGCACTAAAACAACACCAGAAACACACTAAAACGGCAAATCACACTAAAGCAACACTAAAACCAAAACACCAAAAAACACACTAAAACAACACGAGAAACACAGTAAAACACCAAAAATATACTAAAACAACGTCAATAACACAGTAAAACACCAAAAACACACTAAAACACCGAAAAACACACTAAAACACCCAAAACACATTAAAAACATCCAAAACACATTCAAACAACACCCATAAGCACACTAAAACACCAAAAGCACACTAAAACACCTAAAACACATTAAAACATCAAAAACACACTGAAACAACACAAAAAAACACACTAAAACACCAAAAACACACTTAGAGCACTGTAACACTACCACTACCACCACCACCACCACCACCACACGCAACACAATTCCATCGACACACGGATGAAAAACACAAGATACGCGATGAACTTACGAGAAAACCACACGCTGGGAAGAAGAAACCGCTAAGAGAGAGAGAGAGAGAGAGAGAGAGAGAGAGAGAGAGAGAGAGAGAGAGAAGGTAAGACACGTAGAGCAGCGGGGTTGGCGGCACTAGCAATCATGTAAGCAAGTGCCAGTGCCAGGGGGAAGCGAGGGGGGTCAGTGAGGACGGTGGCACTCTACCCTCTACCTTCCCCCACCCACCCCACAGTCTCTCTCCCTCTCTCTCTCTCTCTCTCTCTCTCTCTCTCTCTCTCTTCTTCGGGCCGGGGCAGAGGCTAGTGACACTGTGCCTAAAGCTGACTGCCTCACGGGTGCCAGAGTCCAGCCCACGCATTGGCTATCTGTGTGTGTGTGTGTGTGTGTGTGTGTGTGTGTGTGTGTGTGTGTGTGTGTGTGTGTGTGTGTGTGTGTTTACTTACATATATATGAGTGTCGTGTGTGTATTTCTATCTTTTTTATTAGTTTTGGTATTGAAGTGTGTGTGTGTGTGTGTGTGTGTGTGTGTGTGTGTGTGTGTGTGTGTGTGTGTGTGTGTGTGTGTGTGTGTGTAGAAAATGATGGAATAATAAGTGAATGAATGAAGGAAGGAGGGAAGAAAGGAAGAATGAAAGAAAGGAAGGAAGGAATTGAAAAAAACACGGAGGTGAAGGAGAAAGAGACTACGGAAAACAAAACAAAAAATGAAGAAAACAAGAAAGAAAAGAAAAAATATAGAAAAGAAAATCAAACGAAAAAAAAAAAAAAATCTTACACGAAAACAAAACAACAACAACAACAAACAAACAAACTACCCACACAAAAACACAACTAAAAACCCATACATTCTTCTTTTCACCCATAGAGCAACCAGCCTGGACACACACACACACACACACACACACACACACACACACACACACACACACACACACACACACACACACACCCTCCCCCACCACTCCTGCCTCAACTTCCATCGACTATAGGGCCAATAATAACGATCTGTTTGCCCGCTGGATAGGTCGAACGGATAAGTTAATAGTCGACAGGAGAACTTACACGCAGATGCATCCCACTTCCAAACGAGAGGGACGATACTGGCCTCTGTGTGTAGGGACGTAACGCGGGAGTTTGGTCGTGGTGTGAAGATTGGGTGGTGTCTGTGTGGAGTGCGTTCTGGGGTTTGTCAGGACGAGTTGCTTGCGTGTTCTTTACTTAGCAGTGTGACGGTGACCTGAGCAGTGTGTTAAGGTGGTTGTGTGTAACTACTGTTGGTTGGGTTAGGTTGGTGTGAGTCAGTGTGAGTGTGAGCGTTTGTGTTTGTGTTGAACCTTTTCCTTTGTTTTCTTTTATTCTCAATGTTCTTTTCTTTATTCTTAATGTTCCTTCTTCCCATTTTTCTGTTTTTCTAAACCCTTTAACTTCCTTTACCTTCATCTCCTCCTTCAATTGGTATGGGTGTGAGTGTTTGTGTTTGTGTGTGTGTGTGTGTGTGTGTGTGTGTGTGTGTGTGTGTGTGTGTGTGTGTGTGTGTGTGTGTGTGTGTGTGTGTGTGTGTGTGTGTGTGTGTGTGTGTGTGTGTGTGTGTGTGTGTGTGTGTGTGTGTGTGTGTGTGTGTGTGTGTGTGTGTGTGTGTGTGTGTGTGTGTAGCTTTTCCTTTCTTGTCTCTATTCCTGATTTCTTTTCCTTTCTTTTTTATTTTCTTAACTCTAACCTCCTTCACCTTCCTCTCCCTCTTCTCCCTCCGTTCCTCCTTCAATCCATTCTTATCTACCCACGTAATTGAAGTATAAAGGAGTTTCTGTGGTCAATAAACTTTATCTATCTACCGATCTGTGTGTGTGTGTGTGTGTGTGTGTGTGTGTGTGTGTGTGTGTGTGT
>NC_059303.1:17723208-17725708 GCF_017591435.1 Portunus trituberculatus | reverse complement strand
CTCATTAAAGGGGCGTCACGTGCTTACTTCACTTTAGATAGGTGTGTGTGTGTGTGTGTGTGTGTGTGTGTGTGTGTGTGTGTGTGTGTGTGTGTGTGTGTGTGTGTGTGTGTGTGTGTGTGTGTGTGTGTGTGTGCAAGTGTTAATGCTTATATGTGTGTGTTTGCTTCTCTCCCTGAGCGTGTGTCCGTCTTTCTGTTTGTCCTCCTGTGTGTACATCTCTCTCTCTCTCTCTCTCTCTCTCTCTCTCTCTTTTATCTTCCTGTGTTTGGAGAGACGTGTGAGAGCATACATGTGTGTGTGTGTGTGTGTGTGTGTGTGTGTGTGTGTGTGTGTGTGTGTGTGTGTGTGTGTGTGTGTGTGTGTGATAGCCTACCTACTATCTATTACATAAAACACTCGGAATCATGTGAAGGCAACATACACTTCATAAATTTACGTACATCACTGTTTCACCTTCATAGTCACAGGTAGATTCCACACAGCCCCTTGTAGCTTCCCTTGTCTTGTGTTCCTATTGCTTTCTCTCCCTCCCTTCAAATCTATAGCCTTTTCCTAATATTCTCCTTTTTCTCTCTCCCTCTTTTTGAATCTATAACCTTTTCCTCCTATTCTCCTTCCTTCTCTCTCTCTCCCTTTCTTCGAATCTATAGCCTTTTCCTCCTATTTTCCTTCCTTCTCTCTGTCTCCCTTGAAATCTATAGCCTTTTCCTCCTATTCTCCTTCCTTCTCTCTCCTTCCCTTCGAATCCAGTCTTTTCCTATTCATATTCCTATTTTACTATTCTTCTTTCCTTCCTTCCTTCCTTCTCTCTCTCTTCCTTCAAATCTATAGTCTTTTCCTCCTCTAGTAGGTGGGAGGGAGACAAAAAGCTGAAGGGAGAGAGAGAGAGAGAGGGAGAGGGAGAGGTACTAGTAAGATGCTTGAGTAGACAGATACTTCAATAACCACAACAATATTCACATTATTTTGCAGACGGTACAAGATTCAAAGGTTCAAGTAACTCAAAGGTTCAGGCATGTTCATAATTCTAGATCCTCAGGGAAAGCTTTGAGAATTTTCACCGCTACCCTTGATTCCTTCCTGCTTTCTAATGTCTAAACCTTCACTATTTCCTTTCTTTTTTTTTTCCCACTGTCCCTCACTGCTCCTTTTACCCCCTTCAGTACTGGGACACATTTTTACCTGGAGATTAGTGTACGATTAGGCCATTTTGTTGACATTAGGAAGGGTCTATGGAGGTCAGAAGATTAATGGCCACAGTCTTCACTATTTCAATCTCCACATAAGTTGCTGAAGCTGTATCAAATCACCAAATAGTAAGCAGAATGAATATGGAAATGCGTCATGGTACTGAAGGGGTTAAGTTTTCTTACGATATTTTTTCCTATCTTTTTTTCTTTGCCATTTTTCTTCCTCTATATCCCATTCTGTTTCTCTTTCCTTTCTGTTTCCACTAGCCTTTCTTCCTGCTCTCTCCTCCAGCTTCTTACATCATTCTATCTCTTTGTTTCCTTCTTTCCCTCTCCCTCTCTCTCTCCTGCCTCTTTCCCCTGGCCTCCCCGTTCCTTACTCCTCCCTCCTGCTCCTCACATCCCTCCATTTCAACAGGTCACGGCGAGGCTGTTCAAATCTCTCTTCTTATTTATATTCCCAAACTAACCTAACGTGTGGACGCACTTAATTTTAGTACCTTAGACGGGCGGTGCGGGAGGGAATTTGCCAACCTTTTGCGTGGAATGACAGTCGACACGTTGCCTTGTCTACACACAGAAGGAGGCGAGGTGAGGGATTAAACACACACGCACACACACATACAGACTCACATAGACACACACACAAGCTTCCAAATAACTCCCGCATTGCCAAACCTTAAAAGTTGACGAGAGAAGAGTGAGGTGAGGTGCGGCTGTGTTGTCTTTTGCAGGTGATAGTGTTGGTGTTCTTGTTTAGGAAGGTTTACGAGTGATAAGTTATAAGGTAAATGTTTGGTTAGTGTTTGTATATTCTTTATGACACGGTGTTCGCTTCCAATCTTCCTGTTTTGAGGTTTAAATTGAGGTTTAAATTGAAAAGTGAATGAAAGAATTAATAAGGCAAAGGAAGGTTGAAGGTTAAGTTAAGTTAGGTTAAGTTACTGTTATATAATTTCAAGGGTTTAGGTTTAAATTTAAAAGTTTGAACATAAAAGTGAATGAGGGAAGCAACGCGGCGAGGGAGAGGCAAGGAGGGAAGGAGGGAAGGATAAAAGGGAAATAAACGAGTGAATAATGAGCGAGATGTAAATGTATGCGTGGGAAAAGGGAAGGGAAAAGGGGCGAGCACAGACCCACGAAGCCTCTAACCGACCTTAATTCTATAGAGCGGGGGAGGAGGGGAATCAGAGCCGGCGGAAGGGGGAGGGTGTTCTGACCAGCGAGTGTCACGGCGGCGGCCAATCCCATCTGACCTCTGAGGGCACGCGTGGTGGACACCTGGCCGGCCCGCCCCTCGCTCCACC
>NC_059303.1:17708208-17713208 GCF_017591435.1 Portunus trituberculatus | reverse complement strand
ACTCGCCACTAAGACCCTGATTAACTGAGTCTATTCCAGTCATCTGTCGCTCTATGCTCCGTGTTCAGAATCGCTTTCCTCTCACCACGAATATTTTCAAGGGCCACAGAGATGACTTGCGGGGTTTCCAAGAGTGCTTCTCCAGTTAATAATGCAGAAATCTTGTCATTTTGCCTGTAGAACTGTAAAAACACCTTAAAAAACTAGTGTAAATTTAGATAAAGTCTTTGGAACAATATAGGTGAAGCATAGAAGTATTTGAAAATATGAACCTGTTTGTGAACCAGTGTCTTTTGTGTCTCTTGGTGATGGTGGTGGTAGTGGTGGTGGTGAAGGAATAATGAGAAGGTATAGTGAACTGTGATATCATAGTGCATCATTGTGATTTCCTCTGGGTTGACATTTAGAGTATAGTGAACTCTGATAGTGACTAGAGAAAGGGGAAAAAAATTGATATGATAAAGCAGAATGTATAGAGAAATGAAGGCCAAATAGTGAAGGAAGTGCAGGATAGTGAGTGAAGCAGGTATAGTGAAGTGTGATGATGACATAGTGACCAAAAACAACAAAATAAATAAAAAATAGTTGAAATGAGAGTTAACAATGAAAATAATATACGTATGAAAACGATGATGATGATGATGATGATGTGGGTATAGTGAAGCGATAGTGAAGGTGATGGTGACTATTCAGTGACAAAAAATAACGAAATGAACCAAAATACAAATAAACAATGAAAGAAGTGTGTGTATAATGACGATATGAATACAGTGAAGTGAGTGCGGGTGATGGTGACGGTGATGGTGGTGGTGATGGTGGTAGTTAGGGGGGGCCATTACACAGCGGCGAGAGGATGGGAATGGCAGGGACGACCGCACAGGAAGCACAGGATGAGAAGGGAGAGTGAAAGGAGAGTGAAGGGAGTGAGGGAGATGAGGTGGAAGTGTGTGTGTGTGTGTGTGTGTGTGTGTGTGTGTGTGTGTGTGTGTGTGTGTGTGTGTGTGTGTGTGTGTGTCGTTCTTTGTTTTCTTGTTTGTTTTTCTGTCTGTCTGTCTCTTTGTTACTGTCTTCTGTCCGTTTGCATGTTTCAATTCGCCTGTTTTTATGGCTGTCTGTCTGTTTGTCTGTCTGTTTATCTATCTATCTATCTGTCTGTCTGTCTGTCTGTCTGTCTATCTTTCTTTACGCACATTTACGTATTTACATCCAGAAAAAATAACAAACTTAAAAAAAAAAAAAAAAAACACACACACCAAGCAAACACACAAGCGGAAACTTAGGAAGGCTCGCGTCCTCAAGAGTGCCACAAAGGACCGCTCTGTGCCTCTCCACATCGCTCGGTGGCGGGAGATGCAAACACAGAACGCGGCAAGACGAAACACGAAGGAGCGCCACGAAGTACACTGGGAGACGCTGAAGGAAATGTCAGCCAACTTTAATCTAGCAAATGGTGGTCTTTTTCTTGCGGCGGGGAAATATTCCTTTTATTTTTCCCTCTATTGATTTCTCGGTTTACCGCATTCGGCCGCCATCGGGAATGACGGCGGCGGCGGCGGCGGCTGTGGTGGTGGCTGTGGCGGTGGCTGTGGCTGTGGTGGTGGTGGTGGTAGAGGTGGAAGAATAGGAAGCTGTGGTGGGCGTTGACTCAAGCTGTTGTTTCCTGAAGGAGTGGAGGAAGGTGGAGGAAAGTGGAGGAGGGTGGAAGGAGAAGGAGGAGGAAAAGTAAGAGAGGTGTGTTAATGATGAGTGGAAAAGCGCTGGTGGTGGTGGTGGTGGTGGTGGTGGTGGTGGTGGTGGCGCAGTGTGTGTGTGAGGGTGGATACGGGGAAGGGGGGAGATGGGGGCAGACAAAGGCTCGCACGGTGTTCCTCTGGGCGGCACCTTGGAGACACCAGCCGCAGAATAAGCGACGTGGTGGGGATGGGAGGGAGGGGGTTTCAATTCAAAGTCAAAGGATTAGATTCTACATCCTGGCGTACTTGATGAATGGAAACACGGGGGGCAAGAGGAGGTTTTCTGCCAGAGGACACACGGACGACTCTCTATCAGCCCCATGAGGAGACTTTCACCCTTACCGCTTCTCTCTCCCATGTCTCTTTATCTCCGCATCTTGAGCTGATTGCGTACATGAAGTCGAAAGCTCTCCGTTATTACTCTACATTGAGCAACGATGCTTTAGGGAATTGTGGGAGCGACCGAGCGGGAGATTCGTAATTAATAGCTTAGACCCAATCGAGACAGAGAGAGAGGGAGAGGAAGAGGGAGAGGGAGAGTGGAAATGGCAGAGCTGTGTCGGTGGCGCGGCTCTCCCTGAATGGATGAATAACAACGAATGAGTGAGTGGGTGAGTGACAATGCTTTTCCCCTCCCTCTCTCTCCTCTCCCTCTCCCCTGCTTTTATTACAGGGCCACAAAGCTCTCTCTCTCTCTCTCTCTCTCTCGTGCGTGCAACAGGCAGACCGAAAAGCAAATACTGTCTTAAGGGCAGGTCAGACAGAGAGAGAGAGAGAGAGAGAGAGAGAGAGAGAGAGAGAGAGAGAGAGAGAGAGAGAGAGAGAGAGAGAGAGAGAGAGAGAGAGAGAGAATCATAGTCAGAGAGAGAGAGAGAAAGAAAGCGGTATACAAGAGAACTAAAGAAAAGAGACAGAGAGAGAGAGAAAGAGAAAGAGGCACAGAGGGAGAAAGAGGGAGACGAGGCAATATTGTGAGGGAAAAGAAAGAAGAGGGGAAGAGAGATAAGGACGAGCAGGAGGAGGAGGAGGAGGAGGAGGAGGAGGAGGAGGAGGAGGAGGAGGAGGAGGAGGAGGAGGAGGAGGAGGAGAAATTGGTTGTTGGTTAAATTGGCGGGAGGAAAGACGATAGAGTGAGAAGAGAGAATGAAAAGCTTGTCCATTTTTGTCTATTGAAGAGGAGGAGGAGGAGGAGGAGGAGGAGGAGGAGGAGGAGGAGGAGGAAAAGAAGAGAAGAGGGATACGCCTACTATATATTAAGGAGAGTCTCTCTCTCTCTCTCTCTCTCTCTCTCTCTAACGTAATCGAGACAACATATGTATCCTTTGCGAGTCATCCATCAGAGGAGGAGGAGGAGGAGGAGGAGGAGGAGGAGGAGGAGGAGGAGGAGGAGGAGGAGGAGGAGGAGGAGGAGGAGGAGACCTACAGTTTCTTCCCGTGGCTCTAAAGTACAATATCTTAGGAGAGAGAGGAGAGAGAGAGAGAGAGAGAGAGAGAGAGAGAGAGAGAGAGAGAGAGAGAGAGAGAGAGAGAGAGAGAGAGAGAGAGAGAGAGAGAGAGAGAGAGAGAGAGAGAGAGAGAGAGAGAGAGAGAGAGAGAGAGATTCCAGCCTACGTATGCCCGATTCTAAAACGGCATCTTCCTCCTCCTCCTCCTCCTCCTCCTTCTCCTTCCTCCTCCTTGGCCAGCTGACATTGTTGATGGTGACGTCACAACAATGGCGGCCGGAAGTCACGGTCTGAGGGAACACGAGGGAAGGGGAGAGAAGGGAGGAAAGAGGGAGGAAAGAGAGGAAAGAGGGAAGATAAAAGGAGGAAAGGAAGAGTATGTGATGAGAGCTATTGGCCTGGTTCAATGTGTGTGTGTGTGTGTGTGTGTGTGTGTGTGTGTGTGTGTGTGTGTGTGTGTGTGTGTGTGTGTGTGTGTGTGTGTGTGTGTGTGTGTGTGTGTTACTCTTCTATTTGCAAAAGAAAGACACTATTTCTTCAACTACTATTACTAAACAAAACTAAGAGAGACAGCAAGGTAGGTCTGTGTAGTTACTGAAGTGGTGTTTAAAGAAGTATTCAGTTCAAGAGGCAGAAAAAAAAAAAACATTGATATTTTTCTTTTCAATTTGAGGCAGAAAACATTAACTTTAAGCCATCAACTCTCTCTCTCTCTCTCTCTCTTAGCACATAAGATCTCATTTTCAAACCACTTCCTTATCTCATGTCACCTTACTTACAGATTCCAACCCGTTCAAATAATCTACAGTCATTTAACACTATTCGTAATCCACTAAACATACCCTCAAGCTAACCCTCTCTTCCCCTTACCTCTCACACACTAACCCCTCTACCACCCTCTCTTCCCCTTTCCCTCACACAAACACACACACACACACACACACACACGGTAACCAGCAACACCACCTCTTCTCAGCCTCAGCCATCGCGGGACGGACAAGTGCTGCCTATCTTTTCCACCAACATGTATAGAAATGCCAAGATTATGGTAATACTGGCAGCCAAAGTTAGTCGGAACAGAAGAGCGACTTAATCATTCTGAATATCCTAGCGCGTAGAAGGAGGAGGAGGAGGAGGAGGAGGAGGAGGAGGAGGAGGAGGAGGAGGAGGAGGAGGAGGAAGAGGACGACGAGGAGGAGGAGGAGTTTAAGGTACATTGGAGGCTCTGAGAAATATATCGGTCGGGCGGTAAGGCGAGAGATCAAAGGTAGGCTGGAAAATGAGATACCGAAGTAGGCAGGTGTGTGTGTGTGTGTGTGTGTGTGTGTGTGTGTGTGTGTGTGTGTGTGTGTGTGTGTGTGTGTGTGTGTGTGTGTGTGTGTGTGTGTGTGTGTGTGTGTGTGTGTGTGTGTGTGTGTGTGTGTGTGTGTGTGTGTGTGTTATGGTCGATATAATTTTCCAGCTCATTTCATACATAAAATAATTCAATAAAATGATGAAATAAAGAAAACATAAAAGATGTATGTCAGATAAATGTAGATGATAATGTAGAGAGGTGGATAGATAGATAGATACACCTGATCGAACACGACGTAGAGCGAAGGACAGGCAAACAGACAGACAGATGAATAGATGGGTAGGAAGACAGGTGGCTGAACAAATACAGTAGTGAGAGAGAGAGAGAGAGAGAGAGAGAGAGAGAGAGAGAGAGAGAGAGAGAGAGAGAGAGAGAGAGAGAGAGAGAGAGAGAGAGAGAGAGAGAGAGAGAGAGAGAGAGAGAGAGAGAGAGAGAGAGAGAGAGAGAGAGAGACAGTGGAGGCAG
>NC_059303.1:17700708-17703208 GCF_017591435.1 Portunus trituberculatus | reverse complement strand
AGAGAGAGAGAGAGAGAGAGAGAGAGAGAGAGAGAGAGAGAGAGAGAGAGAGAGAGAGAGAGAGAGAGAAAGCACACACACACACACACACACACACACACACACACACACACACACACACACACACACACTCACACAACGAGGCTAACAGAGGGTGCAAGTACTAAGTGTAAGAGAGGAACACTGACAAAATAAGCAGAAGCTCGAAGTCTTTTGGGTGTCTTTACAGGAATTGGGAACATTACAAAGCCCAGTAGTCCGCGGCGGATCACAATTAGCGCCGGTGGTTTCAAGGTGTGCATAACCAGTAGCGGTGCAAGATTAAAAGATCCGTACCGAACGAGCGCCAATCCGGTTAATTTACGAGAGCGAAGTGTCCGGGCGAGCCGCAAGGAAAATAAAAGAAGCAGTGCATGTAAATTTCTGAAACTCACTGATCCGAGACGCGTTAATGCTTTTTTTTTTTTTTTTGTTAAAGCTTCCCTAATGAGTTCCTTTTCGTTGCTTTTCTTGTCTTTTTTTTCATATATTCGGAGTCTTCTCAAAATGGCGAGTCAAGAAGCAGTTTAAAATTTCAGCTTTAAGGAATTAGTGGTTGAATGAAATGACGTCAACTGAAATAAAGATGATAAAATGACGTCAACTGAAATGAAGAAGATAAAATGACGTCAACGAAAATAAAGAAGGTAAAACAGAAAAATAGTAAACGTAAGAAATAAAATGTATGGAAAAATGTAGAAAAATGTTATGAAAAATATGACAGAGGTCAGAGAATGCCAAAAGAGAAATATGAAAAAAAAGAATGCATAGAAATGTAAATAGATAAAGAAGATAGATAGGAAAGACACAAAAAAGAGGAGGAAAGACATACACACACACACACACACACACACACACACACACACACACACACACACACACACACACACACACACACAAATAAAAAAAATAAAGATAGATAGATAGATAGATAGATAGATAGATAGATAGAGAGAGAGAGAGAGAGAGAGAGAGAGAGAGAGAGAGAGAGAGAGAGAGAGAGAGAGAGAGAGAGAGAGAGAGAGAGAGAGAGAGAGAGAGGAAGAGGAAGAGGAGAGTTTCCACAGAGTCAGGAGGCAATAAACAAACTTAATGATGTATTAGCCATTCTTCGTGACCCTCTCATGCATAGCCAATCATCCAATCTGCATGAGCGCCCACCCACCTAACAAATAAAACAAACAATGAAGTGAAAAGGGGAAAAAAAACCATCAGCAAAGATAAACAACACAAGATCATGCAAAACACACACACACACACACACACACACACACACACACACACACACACACGAACAATTGTTAAGAAGAATACATGAAGGTAAACACAACTAAAGTAACGATATAAAAGGTAAGGAATATAGTAATGAAGAGGAGAAGAGAGAGAGAAATGGAGAAAAAAATAAAGACACACGGATTGTTGTTAATAATGATATGATAAGATAAAAACAGGATTAATAAAGTGAACGAGACAAGAAAACAGGAAGAAAGAAAAAAATAAGTAAAACACATGATGGAGAATGATGAAATATTAAAGCAAATTAGAATAAACCAATACTGAAGTTATAAAGCAAGCGACAAAAAAAAAGAGATAAAATAATGAAGATAAGAGTGGAAAAAAAAAAAAGAAAACACACACACACATGAATTAAGGTAAATTGTACGAAATAATGCAAAACACAAACTTTCAATTGTTGGGAATGATAATGTTAAAAGAAATACAACTCGAATGATTGAAAATTATACCTCAGAAATAAAACAATGAAGATGAAAAGCTTGCAAAAAAGAGTGAATGAAGATAAACAGTACAAAATCATGCAAAACACACACACACACACACACACACACACACACACACACACACACACACACACACACACACACACACATCATTGGTAAAAGTGACACGTTAATGCGAATAAGACAAGGCCAATGTTAAAAAAGAAGAGAGTAAAATGACATAATTTGAAATAAATCAAAATAGTGAAAAGAAGAAAATAGAGAAATGAAAGAAGGATAAAGACACATATGAAAGAGTTATAAAGACAAACACGGCAAAACACACTTAGACAATTGTTAAAGGTGGTACGAGAGGGTGACTGAAAAGAATGAAGTGAAATTAAATTAAATGAAACAAAGGTGACTGAAAAAAATGAAATGAAATGAAATGAAATTATATGAAAAACGAAATGAAATGATATGAAATGAAATGAAGGTGATTGAAAAATGAAATGAAATGAAATAGAAAATAAAACAAAATGAAATGAAATGAAATGAAATGGTGACTGAAAAATGAAATGAAATGAAATGAAATGAAATGAAATAAAAATGATTGAAAAAAACGAAATGAAATGAAAGAAAACAATGAAAAATGAAATGAAATTAAATAAAAAATGAAATGAAAAGAAATGAAATAAAGATAAAATGAAATGAAATGAAAGAAAAAAAATGAAATGAAATGC
>NC_059303.1:17685708-17695708 GCF_017591435.1 Portunus trituberculatus | reverse complement strand
GCCAAATATTAAAATTCATGAGAGAGAGAGAGAGAGAGAGAGAGAGAGAGAGAGAGAGAGAGAGAGAGAGAGAGAGAGAGAGAGAGAGAGAGAGAGAGAGAGAGAGAGAGAGAGAGAGAGAGAGAGAGAGAGAGAGAGAGAGAATGAGTCGTTTTGGAAAGTAATGGGAAAGATGCACCGTTTTTTTTATTTTACCAAAGGAGGAGGAGGAGGAGGAGGAGGAGGAGGAGGAGGAGAGAAGGAGAAAGAGGAGGAGGAGCAAATAGAAAGTAAGAAAGAGAAACAGCAGCAGCAGGATGAGGAAGAAGAGGGATATTGATAAAAGGAAGGAAGAAGAGAAGAAGGAAAAGAATTAGGAGAAAGAAAATGGAGAAGAGGAAGAGACACAACAAAATCAGCAGGAGGAGGAGGAGGAGGAAGAGGAGGAGGAGGAGGAGGAGGAGGAGGAGGAGGAGGAGGAGGAGGAGGAGGAGGAGGAGGAAGAGGAGGAGGAGGAGGAGGAGGAGGAGGAGGAGAGGAGGAGGAGGAGGAGGAGGAGGAGGAGGAGGAAGAGAAGGAAACCAAATGGAATTGGTGAGTAGAGGAGAGAGAGAGAGAGAGGAGAGAGAGAGAGAGAGAGAGAGAGAGAGAGAGAGAGAGAGAGAGAGAGAGAGAGAGAGAGAGAGAGAGAGAGAGAGAGAGAGAGAGAGAGAGAGAGAGAGAGAGAGAGAGAGAGAGAGAGAGAGAGAGAGAGAGAGAGAGAGAGAGAGAGAGAGAGAGAGAGAGAGAGAGAGAGAGAGAGAGAGAGAGAGAGAGAGAGAGAGAGAGAGAGAGAGAGAGTGACAAGTGCTGAGGTATGTCACCGGAAAAGACAAGGAATGTGGAAATAAACTCTCTCTCTCTCTCTCTCTCTCTCTCTCTCTCTCACAATTCATTTTTTTAGTCCAATTTTTTCTTCCCTCCTGTCTTTTGTTACCCTCGACCAGTCTTCTCTTACCTACAAAAAGTGAAAGGACCAAGATGATATGTGTACCGCAGGGCCATCAGTCACCACCGCCTCTCTTTCTTGTCCCTCCTACACTCCCTGGCCTCTGATCCTTCCCCCTTCTCTCACCCCTTCACTCTGGTATCCTCTCCCCTCCACGGTGCTCTCAAATGCCACCAGGAGATGCAGGTATGAGTATGTCACCTGATTGAGTTTGTTGACTTGCAATGGGTGGAGTGTGACGTGTAGTGTTTAGAAAGGTATAGATTTCTTGTTTTTCATTGGTATATTGTGAAGAGTGTTGAGAAATATGTATATGGAACAGAGTATTCGTTGTCTTTTGATTGACTTTAGTTTACTTGCAATGGATGAATGTGAGCTGTAGTGTTTAAAAAGGCATAGAATTAATTTTGAAGAGAACAGGGAAGTAAGTATGTAGAGAAGAGTATTAGTTGTGTTAAAAATAGGGCCCACTGTGGTGCCGGTCCCTCAAAAGTGAGAAAGAAAAGGGACTCCTAGCCTGGTATAGGAGTCATAATTTTGTGCTTAGTTGTGTTTAGAAAGAATGTTTTTGTTTTTCCAGTTGGTTTGATGTAGTGCGGAAAGAAGCTTGTGATTTGAAGAGTATAAAGATATATGTAAGTCTATATAAAGAAGAGTAATAGAAACGAACAGGAATATTCAGTTAATTCACTTGACATAGTATAGACAATCAAAAACCTTGAGAAAATAGTTTTGAAAGAATCATCAATAGAGAAAATCAAAGGAAAACATACGATTGAGCTGACTCTTGGTTCACTTGACATTCCACAAAAAAGTAAAAAAAAAGAAAAAAAAAAAAAAAGAAAGTAAAAAGAATGATAACAATAATGACAATGATGATAATAATAGTAACCACCACAACCACCACCACTACTACTATTACTACTACTATTACTATAACAACAACAACTATTACTACTACTACTACTACTACTACTACTACTACTACTACTACTACTACTATTACTACTACTTCTACTGTTACTACCACTACTACTACTATCACTACTAATACTACTACTAATATTACTACTGCTACTACAACTACTACCACCACCACCACCACCACCACTACTACTACTACTAAAACAATAATAACAACAAAAGCAAGTCAATTCATACTTAATTCACTTGACATAGCGGTAAAATAGAAATACTAAAACTCGTAAAAAAAAGAGAAAAAGAGCAAGACAAGATTGAAAAAGAAAGAAAAATGTCAACACTCATATTTCAGAGTATAAAATGCCTTACATAAATGATCAGAGCAGGCACGTGTTCCTTCCCAGCCTGTGTGTGTGTGTTCATGCTTGCTTCCTTCGTCAACTATATGAGGTGTACTGCTTTATTTACAACGAATTACGGTTATACATTGTGCAAATCCCATTACTGAAGGTCGAAAGGTCTCAGGTACATATACACACCTGTGAATGTATAATGGATTTTGTTAGTTTGCATTGTGTATTGTGTCTTAATTCATGTATCATCTGTTTTTTCGTTCACGTATTGGTTTGTTTCGTGTGTTTTGTGGCGTTTCGTTATGTGGCGTATCGTGTTTTATCTATTAGTATTTTTGTTTCATGTATCTTGCTTTGTTTTGTGAATTTTGTTGCGTTTCATTATGTATTGTATTATATTTATGTGTCATCGATCTATTTTGTTTCGTGTATTGTTTTGCTTAACGTATTTTGTAGCGTTTCATTACGTGTTTCACTGTTTTATGTATCATCTATTGTGTATCAGGCATTGTTTTGCGTATTTGCGTTTCATAATGTATCGTATCTTGTTTTATGTATCATCTAATTCATTTCATGCTTTGATAACTGCTATGTACGTTGTTAATGTCGCTGGATTTTGCCTATATCAGTAAACTAACCAATTTTTTTATGTAAGAATGAAAAACTGGCCAAGGGGAACAGAAAGAATTTAACCCCTTTAGTACCACGATACGATTCCATACTCATTCTGTTTACAGGTTCAGAAACTCATGTGGGGGATTAAAATAGTGAAGACTGTGGCCATTAACCATCTGACCTCCATAGACCCTTCCTGTTGTCAATAAAATGTCTAATCATATAGAAAACTCAAGGTAAAAATGTTAAACGAATGACTTCCTTAGTTGCCAGTCCCCGAGCAGGTCCAGGTGTGTGTTTGAGCCTATAACGTAACAGAACCTGAAGTAATGCCGCTACCTGGTGCGATAAATTACAATCAAGGGAAGAGTTTCATCCATTTATAACATCATAAAGGCCACCATCATGCCCTGCTCCCTTTCCAGCATGTAGCAAGAGTAACAACGTAAAGACATACACTGATCCTACAGAAAGGTAAAGAAAAAATTAACACGTAACATTCAGGTGAGATAATTTAGTTACAGGTGTTTCGAATGAGCCTCCCCAAGAACGAGATCAGAATACCGCCGATAGTTCACGCAATGACTAGAAAACGAAGACTCTTTACGTAACGAAGCTGGGAAAACTACCAATGTCTTTTCTATATAAATAAATGAAAAAAAAAAAAAAAAAAAACGCCTGCTCCGGTCTCTCTCTGTCTCTGTCTCTGTCTCTCTCTCTCTCTCTCTCTCTGTTTGTCTGTATCTGTCTCTCTCTCTCTCTCTCTCTCTCTCTCTGTGTCTGTCTGTCTCTCTGTTTGCTTGTCTGTCTGTCTGTCTGTCTGTCTCTCTCTCTCTCTCTCTCTCTCTCTCTCTCTCTCTCTCTCTCTCTCTCTCTCTCACCACTCACACTCACACAAAGGAGCTGAGCGCATTAAATCTAACGACGCCGGGGGGCAGACCTTCTAAAACATTGACCACGCCACCTCCACGCCGCTCCTCCATCGCAGCGCCTAATGAAATATTACACCGGAGAAGATAAGATTCCCCTCATGCAGTATTGACACGACCCACGGCGCCCGACACGTGTTAATCTTTTACTGGGAGCGAGAACCAGGAGAAAGAAGTCAGGGAGGGAGAGAGAGAGAGAGATAAAAAAAAAGGTAGAAAAAGAAGCAGATGAGAAGAAAAAAATGAACTGAGAGAACTAGAAGGAAGAGATGGAGAAGGAGAGAAGTAGTGTGTGATAAGTAGAGGGAGATGAAGGAGATGAGAGAAGCATATGACTGGAAAGAAAATGACAGGAAGACAAGGGAAGTAAAAATGGAGAGAAATGGGAAGGGAAAAGGAAGAAATGTCATGTAAATTTATGCCGTAATGGGCGAGTCTGAGAGAGAGAGAGAGAGAGAGAGAGAGAGAGAGAGAGAGAGAGAGAGAGAGAGAGAGAGAGAGAGAGAGAGAGAGAGAGAGAGAGAGAGAGAGAGAGAGAGAGAGAGAGAGAGAGAGAGAGAGAGAGAGAGAGAGAGAGAGAGAGAGAGAGAGAGAGAGAGAGAGAGACACCCTTAATCGTATACAAAACATAAGTAACCATGAAATTCAAAGCAAAAAACACATAAACAACACAAACAGGAATGAAATCTGCTCCATCTTTCCTCCACTAGACAGCATCCTTCTCTCTCTCTCCCTCCACTCTCCTCCTTCTCTCCCTTCACTCTCCTTCCTTCTCTCCTCCATCCCTACCTTCCACTCTCACTCCCACTCTCCTTCTATCCCTCCCTCCTTCTCTTCCTTCTCTCTTCCATCCATACCTTTTACTCTCACTTCTTCATTTCTTCCTTTATCCATCCACTCCCTTCTCTTCTTTCTATTTCTTTCTTCTATTATCCATCTCTTTACTGTCCTCTTCTTTTCTTCCTTCCTTCACTCATTCCTGCTTCTTACTCCTTCGATCATATGCATTCCTTCATCTATCTATCCACTTTCCTTTGTTTTCATTCCTTCATCCCTTTCCCTTCCTTCCGAGAGAGAGAGAGAGAGAAGAACAGAAGAATAGGAGAAAGAGAATAAAAGGAGAAATAGAGAAAGAGAAAAGGAAGAGTGAATAAGAGACAAAGAGACAACAAACGAAGCTACTCTAAAAAACAGAAGAATTAGGGAAGGAGGTGAATAAAAGGAGAGATAGAGAGAGAGAAAGAGAAGTATATAAAAGACAAGGAATATGGAAGATAGAATAAAAGAGGTGAGATAGAGATAGAGGAAGAGAAAAAAGAGGAGTAAATAAGGAACAAGGAGACCAGAGACGAAAGAGGAGAATAAATGAGAGAGAGAGAGAGAGAGAGAGAGAGAGAGAGAGAGAGAGAGAGAGAGAGAGAGAGAGAGAGAGAGAGAGAGAGAGAGAGAGAGAGAGAGAGAGAGAGAGAGAGAGAGAGAGAGAGAGAGAGAGAGAGAGAGAGAGAGAGAGAGAGAGAGAGAGAGAGAGAGAGAGAGAGAAGTAAATAACACACAGAGAGTAAGTACAGGTTGAAAAAGTCGCGTCTCGATGGACATTATTGCCCCGACAGACGATAAACCAATTTCACGTGGCAGTTTCCATGAAAATGTGAAGGAATGTGGAAAAATGTGAGGCGAAAATACGACCAAGGAAGAGGTGCAGGTCTGGTATTATGTATATGACCGTAGTTCTGAATGAGGTGACCGAGGGAAGGGAGAAGAGGAGAAAGAGGAAGAGCAGGAGGAGGAGGAGGAGGAGGAGAAGGAGGAGGAAGGTACGAGTTTGGTGTTTCTCTGTTTTCTTTTTCATCTTTATTTTCTCTATTTTCTCTATTCTCTATTTTTTTTTCTCTCACCACGACTATTGTCCAAGGCCACAGAGATGACTAACCGTGAATTAACCCTTTCAGTACTGGGACACTTTTTTACCTTGAGTTTTGTGTACGATTAGACCATTTTGTTGATAGTAGGAATGGTCTATGGAGGTCAGAAGATAAATGGCAACAGTCTTCACTATTCTAATCCCCCACATGAGTTTCTGAAGCTGTATAGAATCACCAAATAGTAAGCAGAATGAATAAGAGAACGCGTCATGGTACTGAAGGGGTTAAAGTGTATTTCTCCTCTTAATCATTTGGAAATGTTGTCAATCCTTCACTGGGATGATAAAAACAAGGTTAAAAACTCGTGTCACTTGAACTAGAGGCTTTCAAATGGAGGTTTGGTGCGAAGGATCTCTCTCTCTCTCTCTCTCTTGGCGTAGTTCCACCTCACATAAAGTAAAAGGTGTCAATGTGTCTTCTCTCAAGCCACTCATTTCTTATATATGAAGCTTGTAAATCTATCTCTCCTCCTCCTCCTCCTCCTCCTCCTCCTCCTCCTCCTCCTCCTCCTCCTCCTCCTCCTCCTCCTCCTCCTCCTCCAGCTGCTTCACTACGAGTACTATTGTTACTACTACTACTACTACTACTACTACTATCAGTATTACTACTTGAAGAGAGAGAGAGAGAGAGAGAGAGAGAGAGAGAGAGAGAGAGAGAGAGAGAGAGAGAGAGAGAGAGAGAGAGAGAGAGAGAGAGAGAGAGAGAGAGAGAGAGAGAGAGAGAGAGAGAGAGAGAGAGAGAGAGAGAGAGAGAGAGAGAGAGAGAGAGAGAGAGAGAGAGAGATCGCGACATTCACCTTCAAGAATCAGAATACCCACCATAACTTTTCGACGGAAGAAGGAAGACAAGGAGGAGGAGGAGAAGGAGAGGAGGAGGAGGAGGAGGAGGAGGAGGAGGAGGAGGAGGAGGAGGAGGAGGAGGAGAAGGAGGAGGAGGAGAAGGAGGAGGAGGAAGATGAGGAGAGGAGAAGAAGAAGAAGAAGAAGAAGAAGAAGAAGAAGAAGAAGAAGAAGAAGAAGAAGAAGAACAACAACAACAACAAGAACAACAACAACAAGAAAAAGAAGATGATGATGATAATGATGATGAAAACGAATAAGAATAAGAATAAGAAAAGGAGGAGGAGAAATACAAAGGAATACAAAGGAAAGAACAGACAGCAAAAGCCTTACCGAACTTAACGAGGCTGTCTATTTCTATCACTACAGATTCTACAAGTCAGATGAGACAGAAAGAGAGGCAGAAAGGCAACAAAGGTTATGAAAGGAACACCAGGCAGCACACAGGGAGAAACAGCCCTTGAGAGTGATGGGAAAGGCTGAAAGAGAGACATATGTTGCTCTAATAGTATAAAGAATGTAAGAGGGAATACATTGTTGTTTAAATATTTCTATCGTGTTGCCTTTTGTTGAATGACGAGCGAATTGGAAATGTTGATGATTCTGTTAAAGAAGTAATGTTTGTCTCTGACGGGTGAGATATGACATACGTTAGTCAGTTAGCATTAGAAACATGGAGAAGAAAAGTAGGTTGATTGAATTGAAATGCTTGTACCGTGTTGCTTTTTTACTAACTTTGCCGGGCGGGTTCTTAATGTTGATGACTCTGTTAAAGAAGTAATGTTTGGCTCTGGCGGTTGAGATATGACATACGTTAGTCAGTTAGCATTAGAAACATGGAGAAGAAAAGTAGGTTGATTGAGTTGAAATCCTTGTACCGTGTTGCATTTACTAAGTTTATCAAACACGTTGTAAATGTTAACGATTATATTAAAGAAGTAGTTGTTTGGCTCTGACGGCTGAAAGACAGACTCAATCAGAATAAGAAAGATGTAGAAGAGAAGTAGGTTGCTTGAGTTTAGATGCTTGAACCGTGTTGATTTTTTACTAACTTGCCAAGAAGTGATTGTTTGGTTCTGACGGCTGAAAGATAAAACATACATTACTCTGCCTAAGAAACATATAGAAGTGAAGTAGATTGCTTGAGTTTAGATGCTTGTACACAGTGTTGCTTTTTTACTAACATTGCTGAGCCAGCTGCAAATGTTGACCATCCTGTTAAAGAAGTAAATGTTTGGCTCTGATGGCTGAAAGATAAGACATACGTTACACTATTTGCATAAGAAACATAAGGAAGAGAAGTAGATTGCTTGAGTTTAGATGCTTGTACTCTTGTTTTTATTAACTTTGCCAAGCCAGTTGCAAATATTAGCTTCGTTGGATGTGGTCTTGTCATTATCTCAAGTGGTGTTTGTCCAATCAATAAATTGCATCGTTTGTTAATAACGTTACCAAAACTTAGAAATAATTTGAATACCTTTATCAGATCCCCTTGCATCCTTCTCTTTCTAAAATGAACAAGGAAGATCAGGAGGAGGAGGAGGAGGAGGAGGAGGAGGAGGAAGAAAAATAGCCAAAACAATTTTCTTACATGTCTGTGAAAACGGTGATCCAAGATGGCGATCCTTCAGGGCAAACACAAGCATTCCCAGACACAAAGGTTGATTTACGGAGGAGGAGGAGGAGGAGGAGGAGGAGGAGGAGGAGGAGGAGGAGGAGGAGGAGGAGGAGGAGGAGGAGGAGAAGGAGGAGAAGGAGGAGGAGGAAGAGGAGGAGGAGGAGGAGGAGGAAAAAAGAGAGGGAAGATGTGTGATGCTTAAATTATGGTTCTCTCTCTCTCTCTCTCTCTCTCTCTCTCTGAACATTCCCCCAATAAAGTGTCTCTCTTTCTCTGTGATTGTATATTTTCCCATTCATTATTAGTCTTTTCATCAATTATGCTTCCTTTTCTTTAGTTCGCCCTTTCTCTAATGAATAAGAAAGAATAATAAAGAAAAAACGCGTCATTGAACGTTATTATTGGTGTTGCTTTTTACGACAAGATTGAGTCACACACACTGAACATTAAGCAACTGAAGTACTAAAGATTGCAAGGCGGGGAGCAGTAAAAAATGGTAGTAGAGAGGAGGAGGAGGAGGAGGAGGAGGAGGAGGAGGAGGAGGAGGAGGAGGAGGAGGAGGAGGAGGAGGAGGAGGAGGAGGAGGAAATAGGGTGACAGAGGGAAGCAATGTTACACCATCTGATCAATGAGTCCTAATGTCTCTCTCTCTCTCTCTCTGATGTCCGGCTGTCCAACTCTCAAATATTCCCCGTTCCCTCCCTTCTCTCCCTCCTTTTCTCTCTCTCTCTCCTCCTTCCCTCCCTCCCTCCCTCCTCTCCAGCCCTAACAATAATCCAGATATTGGATCCCAAAGATTTATTCTTTCAACTGGTATAAAACACTGACCACCACCACCACCACCACCACCACCACCACAGCCAACACAAACAGCATCTTCCCTTCCTCTCCCCCTTTCCTCTCTCCCTTTCCTCTCACCGTAATTAGTTCCTCCGTGTCCCATATATAAAGCCGGGTTATATCACTGAGAGACAAGAGGGGGAAAGAGAACGAGGGATAAGAGGAAGAGAGAGACAGTGAGAGACAGAGAGAGGGAACGAGAAACGACGAGAAGAGGAGAGGAGGGGAAAAAAAGGGAAACAAAAAGTCTAGGGTGGCGGCGACACGTCTTCCATTAGGTGTGTGAGGTCTGGGGCCGAAATTGAGTTTGTTGTGGGCAGCAAGAGGCGGGGCGCGGAAAGAGACCCTTCACTACCCAGCGTCCTGTTTCCTATTAAATCGACTGCTCGGTGGACGCTCTTCCTGCACGCCTAGACACTCCAAGGACACGCTGACACACGGACACGACACTAAATAACGAGCTACAGTGATACATAAGGGTCTAAACATTGCTATTTCTCCTCCAGGGCTAAAGGAGAAGGCGTCGTTACGTTCTGTTTACGAGAGAAAGTCCAGTGTGGTTTGGGGTCCGCGTCGCCGCTTTCCGGAGCCGCGCGGCCGACCCGACTCTCGCTCAGAATGGTAAAAACCCTCGCAATGGGATCAACACAAATCCTCGGGTATTATTTTCTGCGGAGTCTTATGGGAAAGTACCGCATGTTAGGTTAGGTTAGGTTAGGTTAGGTTCGGTGAATGTCTGTATGTGTGTGTGTATGAGTGCACTGTTCTGGTTTAGCTTCTTGATGTTTGCTGTTTTTATAGTTTGATGTGTTTTTTAAGTATCAGTTGTATTTTTCTCGTTTAATATTTTGTTTTGGTCTTAAAGTGCAATTATTTGTTTATTTGTCTGTTTTCGCTTTTACGTTTATGTTTTTGGCTATTCTTTATTGTTCCTTTAATGAAGTTTGGTGCATTGTATCTCCTTTTAAGCTTGTAATTATGTATACACACTACACCA
>NC_059303.1:17655708-17673208 GCF_017591435.1 Portunus trituberculatus | reverse complement strand
GAAGCAGGACACAAATTATGACTGCGACTGTACATAAATTGCCTTCAGTACTGACACGCCCAATTCAGGTAAAAAAGAGCAGGTGTGAGGGGCGGATCACCTGTCCCAGTAAAGGCAGGTGGGCAGCGGGTAAGAATGTCGTGAAGGACTATCTCACTAACATTGGAGGTGCTTTGATCCACCCCAGCGCTGCCACACGCCGGGGTCTAGAAGCTGCTCCGGCCACTGCATCACGGCGGGGTCGTTAAGGCGAGAGTAAGTGTTTATAATTTACCGCGGGTGAAGCTGATAGAGGATAAAAGTCATATATAAATTAGCCCATTACTTTTTACGCGGGAAGGTGTCGTAAAGGTAATGGCGGTTGTACACACGGCTACAGAGGTAATGGCAATGGAGAAAAAACGTTAATGGTCTTTCGTAAATCGTGGATAGTTTCATTGTGTTTTTTGTGTACAATGAAATAATAAAGAGGAAGAGATTCATTACCTCGTGTTGCATCCCTAGAACTAACACACACACACATACACACACAAACACACACACACACACACACACACACACACACACACACACACACACACACACACACACACACACACACACACACACACACGTCGGCGTCTTGTTTGTATCGTGTTGAATAGTGAACCTTGACGCCCTGGCCTCGTATGGTGTCCTTCCAGCCTCTCGCCATCACCTGGTTCCATCGCCATCACCAATATAACAACAGCCACTAAACTACTAAAACCTCAACTCAACTCAACCTAACCTAACCTAACCTAAAAGTCAGCCTAACTTAACGTAACCTAACCTAACCTAACCTAACGTAGCCTAACCTAGCCTTACTTAACCTAACCTAACCTTATTTAACCTAACCTAACCTTACTTAACCTAACGTAACCTAACCTAACCTATCCCAGCATAACGTAACCTAACGTAACTTAATCCAACCCAACCCAACCCAACCAAACCTAACCTAACCTAACCCAACCTAACTCAACTCAACCTAACACAACCAAACCCAACCCAACCTAACCCAACCCAACCTAACTCAACTCAACCCAACCCAACCCAACCTAATCTAACCTAACCCAACCCAACCTATCCCAGCCCAACCTAACCTACCCTAATTTAAACTAATCTTTCGCTCTCGCCTCACGATACAGCGCAGTTAAGTCAATCTAGCAAGAGTCTAAAGGTCTGTTGCTGTTTTTGTATATACTCAATTTGCGCCACGAAAGCAACATAACCACCACCACCACCACTATTTTGACCATCACCAAGGCCTATATTCTGAAGCACTTCCACGCCTCAAAGCACCTTCACTGTTTTCAAAGGGCTCTAGTTAAAATGACACGTGAATTTTAACTCCTTCATTACTGGGACGCATTTTTACCTTGCTTTTTGGGTATGATTACACCAATTTGTTGACATTAGGAAGCGTCAATGGAGGTCAGAAGATTAATGGCCAGAGTCTTCACTATTTGAATCCATACATGAGTTTCTGAAGGTGTATATAATCGCCAAATAGTAAGCAGGATGAATATGAAAACGCGGCATGGTACTGAAGGCGGTTAAAAATGTTTCTGTAATTCTAGTGACATGTTAACAAGTTTTCTGCTATTACCAGGACAAATACTCTTCCAGAACTCGGCCAATCGTCTCTGTGGTCTTGGAAAATTGTCGCAGTGAGAGAATGAACCGTTTCTGAATATGGTGCTTAGTAGATCTCACCACTGTCATCACCACCACCATCATCACCACCAGGATCCAAACTCACCAATCACCACTAATCAACGTAACTAACAGAATCAAAACGAGTAAGGCAAAACACCAAACATAATAATTTTTCTTCAATACGGAATAACTAAAGACAATTTTGAGACATCAATTACTAACGCATCGAGAGAGAGAGAGAGAGAGAGAGAGAGAGAGAGAGAGAGAGAGAGAGAGAGAGAGAGAGAGAGAGAGAGAGAGAGAGAGAGAGAGAGAGAGAGAGAGAGAGAGAGAGAGAGAGAGAGAGAGAGAGAGAGAGAGAGAGAGAGAGAGAAACTTACTCTCCCTCAATTCACGACACGAGACCACAACACACAGACCTTTAACAAACAAATATCTCGTCTCTCTCTCTCTCTCTCTCTCTCTCTCTCTCTGCAAAGGGTTTCATCTAAAGCTGGTTATCGGGTCATTAAAAGAAGGAACTTCGCAATGTTACGACGCAGAGAGAGAGAGAGAGAGAGAGAGAGAGAGAGAGAGAGAGAGAGAGAGAGAGAGAGAGAGAGAGAGAGAGAGAGAGAGAGAGAGTTGCAGGTTATGTGGAGAGGGCACTGTTGGGCAGAAAGAGAGGGAGGAGAGGGAAGGGGGAGTGGAAATGAGGAGGATGAAGTGTGGAGGGGAAAATAAAAAGAAAGGGGGAGGAATACAGAAAAACGAAGAGAAATAGTGGAGGAAGAGAAGAGGAGAAAAGAGAAGAAGGGAAAAGAGGAAAAAAAAAGAGTTGAAAGGAGAAGCGGGAGAAAAATTGAAAAAAAGGAAAGGAAGCAGAAGAAAGGAGAGGAAAGGGAGACAATCAAAGAGAGAAGATGAGAACAGAGAAAGGAATAAAAGAAGGGAATGAAAGAAAGTAGAAGAATTTGAAGAAGAAAAAGGGGAACTAGAAAAGAAGAAAGATGGAGAAAAAAAAAGGCGAAAGATGACGAAACGAATGACGACAAGAGAAAAGAGGGAAGAAAAGAGAGAAAGAGAGAGAGAGAGAGAAGAAAAAATAACTCAGGAAGAGAGAAAAGTAGAAAAAATGAATAAATAAGAATCAAGCAACGGAGAGCAATGGAAGAGAAAGAGAAAGAAAAACAAGAGAAAATAAATAAAGGAAGGAAGAACGAAGAGGAAATAACAACAAAAAGAAGAAGATAAGCAAACAAAAGAAAACAACAAAAATATACAACAATCAAAAACAATAAATACTCGAGAAATCTTGAGAGAAAATGAGAATAAACTAAATAGAATAAGAAAAATAAAAGAACGAAGCAGAGGAATGAGTGAGAAGCAGGAAAAAAAATGAAGAAAAGATAAAAAGAAGGAAAATATGAATGGCGTTTGAGACAGATATGAGATACACTCGGTGATAAAAGGGAATAGATAACAAAGAGATAAGAGTGAACTGGAAAACGTACATAAATAGATAAAGATGAAGATAGTGATAAACAAGGACAAACAGACACACAGGGAAGAGAAAGACAGATGCAAGACAAAATTTAGAGACAGACAAATAGATCAGATAGATAAATAATTGAAGGATGTGTCTAAATAGATCAAATGGATGGCGATAGATTGATAGAGAGAAAAAAAATAACGATAGATATAAAGATAGACGAATAAATTGAAACAGAAAAATAAGAATAAGTGTCGCTACACAGACATATCATTAGTAGAAACACAAACAAATACAAACAATAAACAAAATAGAAAGATGAACAGGAAGAAGAACAGATAAAGCACAGACGGAAAGGGGAGAGAGAGATAGAGTGAGAGAGAGAGAGAGAGAGAGACAGAAGAGAGAGAGAGAGAGAGAGAGAGAGAGAGAGAGAGAGAGAGAGAGAGAGAGAGAGAGAGAGAGAGAGAGAGAGAGAGAGAGAGAGAGATGCAGCTGCCCGGACAAGTCTAAACCGAAAAACCAATAAATTCCATGATTGCAGGGAGGAGTTTGGGGCAGAGAGGAGGCGGAGTTATAAAAATATATCTTAGGCGATGATGGAGGAGAGAGGTGTGTCGACGCTCGGCCCGACACACACACACACACACACACACACACACACACACACACACACTCTCTCTCTCTCTCTCTCTCTCTCTGTGTGTCTCTCTCTTTATTTATTTTTTGTACTTTCTCTATTACTAAGATTCTTCATGTGTGTGTGTGTGTGTGTGTGTGTGTGTGTGTGTGTGTGTGTGTGTGTGTGTGTGTGTGTGTGTGTGTGTGTGTGTGTGTGTTTCCTCTCCCTTTTTTGCACTGTGCTTGAACCTTTCTCTTATAACACAGAGAGGTTAAAATAGATTATAATACGGCAATATAGCATAGTGTGTGTGAGTGTGAGTGTGTACTTGCGTATGCGTGTGTGTGAGCGCGTGGCTGCATCCCATCCCATCCCATCCCATCCCATCCCATCCTCCTGCCGTCTCAGCAAAGCACAATAACTCACACCAGTTGCTCGCTGCGGGACTGTCACTAACCTAATCTAACCTCCACGGTCACCTCCACATTTCCTTCGCTGGAATGATAGCAATGCCGGGGAGAGCACGGCCAACACATCCCGCTGCACTCACAATGGGACGCGCCCTACACATCTTCGGGCGAGGCTCAGATATAACAAAATATAGAATATGTTTTTGACGGTAAGGATGCGAGCACGGAGGACGAGAGAGAGAGAGAGAGAGAGAGAGAGAGAGAGAGAGAGAGAGAGAGAGAGAGAGAGAGAGAGAGAGAGAGCGCTGTAGTGAACATATAAATCAAAGGTAAGAGCAGGAAATATGTGTTAAGTTTGGATGCGAGTGACAAATTTAATGACACCGTGAAAAAAGAGAGAGAGAGAGAGAGAGAGAGAGAGAGAGAGAGAGAGAGAGAGAGAGAGAGAGAGAGAGAGAGAGAGAAGGCTTGTCAATGTTTGTGGGTTAAAAATGTCTGGATGGTGTTGATAGTAATTTAAGTTTTGTTGTAGCATCAGGCTCGTTGGTGGATGTGGAAGTCGAGGTGGCGGTTTGTCCTTATCTATTTATAACGCACTGAGAGAAGAGTAGGAGGGATGGATAGATGGATGGATGGATGGATGGAAAACTGATGAATGGAAGGTAGAGAAAAAATAGATCAAGAGAGGTAAAGAGAAAATAAAATAGAGAAAATAGATATTGTATAGATAAACAGACATAAATGGAAAGAGATTGATAGATAGATAGATAGATAGATAGAGAGAGAGAGAGAGAGAGAGAGAGAGAGAGAGAGAGAGAGAGAGAGAGAGAGAGAGAGAGAGAGAGAGAGAGAGAGAGAGTGTGTGTGTGTGTGTGTGTGTGTGTGTGTGTGTGTGTGTGTGTGTGTGTGTGTGTGTGTGTGTGTGTGTGTGTGTGTGTGTGTGTGTGTGTGTGTGTGTGTGTGTGATTTACATTATAAACTTTTAACTCAATCTGATATATTAAGACTTTTGATTGAGAGATATTGCTCACCTCACCTTCCTTCACACATTAACACATTAACACATTCACACCTGGAGCGGAGCGTGGCAAGGAATGCGTCTTAATATTCTGTCTGAGCATTTATAAAGAGAAGCGTTTGTTTTCCAGTGCATGTTTACAGTAAGAGATGGACTTCTGGATGTATAAGGAGGTAAGGGAAGGTCCAAGATGTCATCATACATACATACACACATACATACATACATACAGGTGGTAGTTTTTCTTTAATCCCATAAATACTGGGGTACATTCTTTACTTTGAGATTTGTGTAAGATTAGACCATTTTATTGAGATTATGAAGGGTCTAGGTCAGAAGATTAATGGCCAGAGTTTTTACTATTTTAATCCCACAAATGAGTTTATGAAGCTGTATAAAATCACCAAATAGTAAGCAGAGGAATATGGAAAGGTGGTCTTGGTACTGAAGGGGTCAATGTCTCTCTGTGAAATTTGATATATTGATTGATATATATTGGGGTCTTCTAAGTTTTTTCTATTTATTTTTATCTTTTTTAACCTTTCATGTCTTTTCCTTTGTTTTCATCATTTTAACAGGACTTTTTAACTTTTTTTCTATATCAGTTGGAACTATTCTTTTTACCTTCACTGGGCCTTCAATATTTCTATGGTGTGTCTTTATATTCAACAGTACACCTTTTACCTATTCATCTTCACCTTTTTAGTAACCCTTGACCAGACACCCTCATGCATAAAAACGACACACAGACAGAGACAACTAATACACACACACCAGTTGCAAGTCTCTCTCGAAGTTGACACGAGTAAGGGAACACCCGGGAGATATATAGCGTTCCACCTTTAGACAGCTCGCACCATTAACAGCACCTGCAAGCATTATGGCGCCCTGTTGAATATACTGCACCAGGTGGCAACAAATGTAAGTCAAGGCGGATTTTGTGTGACGCGTGGAATTATTATATTGTCAAAGTAAGGTGTGTTTTCTGTCCCTTCAAGTCATAGATGAAGGAAAGGCAGGAGGGAAGGATGGTGCCCGTGTTTTTAGGTGTTTGACGGCCGAGAGAATTGGTGTTTAAGTTTTCAAAGCAGAGGTTATTTTGTGCTTGCGTGGTGTGAGAATAAATGCTTAGGTGTTGATATTAATCCCTCAGTACAAGAACGCATTTTTACCACGAGTTTTGAGTATGATTAGACGATTTTATTGACACCAGGAAGGGTTTATGGAGGTCAGAAGATTAATGACCAGAGTCTACATTATTTTAATCCCCACATATGTTCCTAAAGCTGCATAAAATCGCCAAATGATCACCAGAATGAATATGGAAACGCGTCACGGTACTGAAGGAGATTAAAGTAAGGAAATCTATCTATATTTATGATGAACACACAAGGTAAGGTTCCCGGTCCTATAGAGTTATCATGCACATAAGTAACGATACACTGAGAGGCTTAAAGCAGAGATCTATCTATATTTATGATTAACACACGAGGTAAGGTTTCAGGGTTTATAGAGTTGCCATACACTTAAGTAACGATGCACATGAGGTATTTGTGATTGATTGACAGAAAGGTTTGGCGTCACAACAACAACGAGGTCAGGACGTGGGAACTTTTTAACCATCTAAAAAAGCGAAACCTAAACTATAATCAATCTAAAACAAGAATGAAAAGAAAAAAAAATATAAAAAAAAGAACCAGTTTATGTAGTTTTGTAAATGACTTAAAATATTGAAAAATATACTTAACAAATTTTTTCCTTGTACCAAATCAAACCCCCAAAAAACAAACAAACAAAAAACAAAAGAAAATAAAGAAAGTAAAAATTAAATGTAGTAAAAATGTGAAACTGAATCTAATCTTTATCATTTAGCTACTTTTTTCCTTGTACCAAATCTAATACATCCCTCCCAAAAAAATAGATAAATAAAATTAAAGATAAAATAAAAATAATTAATCTAAAACAAAATAATGAAAAGAAAGAAAGCATTATAAAAGAAGAACCAGTTTATATAGTTTTGTTGATGCCTTAAGACATTGAAATAACATACTGATCCAATTTTCTTTGTACCAAACCAAACACCCCAAAACAAAAACAAACACAAAAAAGAAGAGAAACAAACTGCAAAAAATGTAAGACCAATATTAATCTTCACTTTTTTTCTTGTACTAAATCTAACACACCTCAAAAAAATGATAAATAAGATAAAAGATAGAATAGAAATAATCAATCTAAAACAAAATGATGAAAAGGAAATAAAAAAAAAACAAGGACCAGTTGATGCAGTTTTGTTGATGTCTTAAAACACTGAAAAATACAATTATCCATTTCCATTTTTTGTTTCCTTTATACTAAATCTAATAATCTAATAAAAAAAAAGGAAATAGAGGAAACAAAAATAAAACAGCAAAAAATGTAAGACCAATATTAATCTCCACCATTTCACTACTTTTTTCTTTGCACCAAATATAATACACCCAAAAGAAAAGAAAAAATAAATAAATAAAATAAAAGTTAGAATGAAAATATTAACAAATGTAAGACCAATATCTCCACCATTTCACTACTTTTTTCTCTGTACCAAATATAATACACCTCAAAAAACATAATTACAATAACAGATGAAATAAGAAATAATAAGAAACGCAAGACTAAAGCCAGTATTCAGAAACTTGTCGTTCCCTCACCTCGACTCTTTACAAAGGCCACAGAATTGATCAACCAGGTTCTCAGACTGTTTCGCTTACTAATAATGCAGAAAGCTTGTTAATCTGTCACTGGAGGAGTAGAAACATCTTTAACACCTTCAGCACTGGGACGCATATTTACATTGAGTTTTGGGTATGATTTATGATTTTACTTACATTAGGAAGGGTCTATGGAGGCCAGAAGATTAATGGTCAGAGCCTTCACTATCTTAATCCCCACGTAAGTTTCTGAAGCTGTGTAAATAAATAAATATGAAAACGTGTCCTGATAATGAATGGGTTAGAGCAGGGAAATCTATCTATACTTATAATTAACACACAAGATAAGGTTTCAGGGCTTATAGGACTTAAATTCATTTAAATAAGGATGCGCATGAGATATTTGTGACTGACTGACAGAGAGATTTGGCGATTTTATATACATTAGGAAGGGTCTATGGAGGTGAGAAGATTAATGGCCAAAGCCTTCACTATCTTAATCCCCACGTAAGTTTCCGAAGCTGTAAAAAATCACCAAATAGTAAGGAAAATAAACATGAAAACGTGTCCTGGTAATGGAAGGGTTAAGAATACAGACCCCAAGTCCCACCACACACTATTTCACCACACCAGGACCACGCTGAGTTCAGAATGCCCTACCATTCAGTCTTTCCAGGTCTATTTTTTCAGCGTCAGGTCGAGAATGGGGCGCCCCGTGACCTCATAAATAGTAATGTGGAAAAGAATAAGAACTGAACATTTATCTTTAATTCCTCTTAGCGGTTATTGGGTTGGGTAGAAGGAAGAGCCAAGGAGGGTGGTGGGAGAGAAGGTGGGAGGGTAGTGGTGGGGAGAAAGTGGGAAGAGTAGTGAGAGTGGGTTAGGAAGAAGGGGGAAGGTAATGGGAGAGAAGATTGGAGGGTAAGGAGAGAGGTGGGAGGAATAGTGAGAGAAAGTGAATGGGAGAGGAATGCAGGGAGGGATAGAGAGAAATGGGTAAACAGTTAAGGCTAGTTTAAAAGTGCTTGTCGTTGTGTTAAGTTAGGATCACCACCACCATCACCACCATCACCACCACCATCACCACTACCATCACCGCTACCATCACCACCTCAAACAACGGTTATTTTTTTTGTTCTAGAATTCCCTAAACCAAATATATAAAAGATACAAACTGTAAAACTTACACATGGCATTACCGTGTGTGTGTGTGTGTGTGTGTGTGTGTGTGTGTGTGTGTGTGTGTGTGTGTGTGTGTGTGTGTGTGTGTGTGTGTGTGTGTGTGTGTGTGTGTGTGTGTGTGTGTGTGTGTGTGTGTGTGTGCGTGCGTGTCGAAAATGGGTGTGCGTGTACTTGCATGTAAGTATAAAAGGACTTGTGACTAATGTACATGAAATAGTGTGTGTGTGTGTGTGTGTGTGTGTGTGTGTGTGTGTGTGTGTGTGTGTGTGTGTGTGTGTGTGTGTGTGTGTGTGTGTGTGTGTGTGTGTGTGTGTGTGTGTGTGTCTGTCTCTCTCTCTCTCTCTCTCTCTCTCTCTCTCTCTCTCTCTCCGTCCATCATTATTCCCTCCCGTTCCATTCTCCCCTCTCCCTCTCCCTCTCCCTCTCTCCCTTCCCAATATTACCACAGCCGCTCGTAATCACTTGGTGTCAATCATTTTCACTTAATTTGCAAATCAATATAAATCGGGAGGGAGTATTGGTGTGTGTGTGTGTGTGTGTGTGTGTGTGTGTGTGTGTGTGTGTGTGTGTGTGTGTGTGTGTGTGTGTTAGAAGTTTCATGTAGTATTCATCTAGTGTCACGAAGCAATACTAATGGTAATATATTTTTTTTAGTTCATTATCTAAAAAAATAGGTGTTGTTATGTATTTTCTATCTAATTTTATTCTTCTTTTTAATTCTACGATCACTTCTTTTCATGGAACAGTAAGATTAGTCCGGATTTTATCGAGGAAACTAGTAATGTGTGTCTGTTTCATCAGTACTGTACAATTTAATCCATTTCCTCCACTATCCATCCATTTTTGTTCCATTTCTTGTTGATCTCTCTCTCTCTCTCTCTCTCTCTCTCTCTCTCTCTCAGCTCAACACACTTCAGAAGCTCGGGGCGGGGTGGTCGGCGGGCCTTCAATTAAGACAGTGGCCCCCGCGTGTGGCTCCTCCGTCATCCATCATTAGGGCGCCTCTGCACTCCGACGCATCAAAGCCAATCACGCCAGGATCTCCACGTTCCTTCCCGTTCCTCCGTCTCCCCTTCCCGTCCTCCCTGCCACCCCTCCCGCTCCCCTTTCCCTCCCTTTTATGTCGGAGATTACCCAATTCAAAGACGCGACTGTTGACACTGTGACCACCGCCAGACCACCGCACGCCAGCCCACACGCGCTCCTGCCTCGCCGCGCTTCGCCGTGCCGCCCTACAGCTCCTGGTACTAAGGGTGGGTTTGGGCGTCCTGGCTCTCCATGGCGTAGATGCATTTGTGTTTTACTCCAGATTTTGCATGAGGAGGCGCGGCGCTCATCCCTGCAGGAGCACCGCGCCCCGACAACACCCTTACAGCGCAGCGGCCTGAGGCTCATCGCGGCACTCAGGGTAGAAGCTCGCCCCGCCCCGCTGCCGCCCCTGCATTAATTAATATGGTAATCCTGGTAATGGTAGAGAGTCATCCCTCACGCCGCGGTAAACACGAGTGACACCCGCGGCCTCCCGACCCTCGAGGGAATGCCACCCCTCTAGAGACCCTGGCACCCTTGCTTTTGTGACACGCTAGGGAGGGCCAGGCTCGCTCTGCACTGTGCCGGCCTGTGTTCTGGCACCCACTGGCAGCCTGACACGAAGCACTTTAAGTGTTTCTGGGACTTAAGAGGACATGATCACGTGGAATTCTTGCGCTCCAGTGACTCAACTGTCCTGAGACCGCCGCCTTGTGTTCCGTGATTGCCTAACTACCGCCCACCGAGATGAGGAGCTGCGGTGCGTCCTCTCTGGTGGTCTCTAAATAACAGAGGCAATAAATGGATGAATTACGAATATTCTGTCCAGCAGGCAAGTGTCCTGGCATGTGGCTGAACACTGGCGGCTAAGATGTGCCACTCACTCAGGCAAGATGGGTAGAAAGAGCACATCTAATTTGGAAAACCTGCTTATGATTCTCTAAATAGAACGGAAATAGGGAAATGACACTGGAAATCAAACGAATGAAGGGAGTGCGTGGTTTCATAACTCTCTTATGGCTCACTGTTCATCTGAGCTTAACAAACAAAGACATTTATGACCGAATGAAGTGAAAACAAAAGCACCAATGAAAACAAAGGAAGCGAGGATATCTGAATAAAAAAAGACACTGGGAATAAAAACAAAAAGGTGCGAACAGGTTGCATGGCTTTGTGCTTGACTCTCCCACGCCCCGCCGCGCCTCTCACTCGTCTCAGCGGCAGGGAAGTGTCTCGGCGCGGCGGGTTCATTAAGGTAATCACGCCATTAATATGCAGGTATAACACGGCGGCGTCAGTGGTTAGTTGTGGCCGTAATTAAGACCAAGTTTGACAGCCACGCCAGGTTTGCCGCCTCTCATGCTAATGTGGACCAACGCCTGGGTGGGAGATGGGGCGTATGGGTGTGCGGGCGTGTGGTAGAAGGAGTATACATACATACATACACACATTTCTGATAATCAGACGACTAATTAACGAATATACATCTACTACTACCACTACTTCTACTACTGCTGCATCTACTACTGCTGCATCTACTACTGCTGCATCTACTACTGCTGCATCTACTACTACTACTATTACTACTACTACTACTACTACTACTACTACTACTACTACAACTGCTGCTGCTGGTACTATTAATATTACTACATATACCAATTTTTTTTATAATCAGCTGACTAATTAACAAATATACTACTACTACTACTACTACTACTACTAGCACACCACCACCACCATCACCACCACCACCACCAACAACAACAAAAACAACAACAACAAAAATACTGACACTAGCACAACAACTAATAACAACAATCACTAACAGTATAAACACCACCACCACCACCACCACCACCACAAAAAAAAAAAAAAAAACAAAAAAAAAACTTTACAATTTTCCCATCAATCTCCAACCAGCGTCTTTCTACCTTTCATTTTTCTCCTTTCCTCCTTCTCAATACAACTTATTCCTGGTAATCCTGCACTTGTTCCCTCCTTCCCCTATTTAATCCTCTTCCTGTCCCTTCTTTCTGCGCCTTTTTTAATACATCTCCCTATTGTCACATTCCCTCTGCTTCCGTCACTCCATAAAGATCCAGTGGTGGTGTCTTTACAGAGCTCCAGCGTCGACGTGTACTTAAATTCTTTCATAGTCTGTCCTGAGTCTTTTCATTATTCTATTAAGTGTATCTCGTTTTCTATGCTCGTGTTTTATGGCTGGTTCTATGGGTAACGTATGAGGGAGTGTTTTTGTATGTTTTTGTTCAGGTTGTTGTGAGGATAGTTATATTTATTTATTTTTCTCTCTCTCTCTCTCTCTCTCTCTCTCTCTCTCTCTCTCTCTCTCTTATCGCCCCTCCTCCCTCCTCTATCATCTTCACGGTCTCTCTCTCTCTCTCTCTCTCTCCTCTTTCCCTCTATCCTCCTCCTCCTCCTCTTTGTCGACTCTCTCCCTCCTTCCCCTCTTTTTTTTTGTATATTCATATTCTTCACCCTCTTCATCCTCGACTTCTTCCTCCTCCTCTTCTTCTTCTTCTTGTTCTTGTTCTTGTTTTGTTTCTATCTCCTCTTCCATATTATTCATTATTCTCTTAAATCTGGAGTTTTTTTTATTTTATTGTTGCCCTCCTCCTCCTCCTCCTTCATCTTCCTCCTCCTCCCCCTCTTCTCTTATCTTCCTCTTCCTCCTCCTCCTCCTTCTTCTCCTCGTTTGACTTCCTCCTTCCTCTTCCATACCCCTCAACCTTCTCACCCTTGGCTTCCTCCTCCTCCTCCTCCTGGTGATCCATCTCCCAGGCGACAGGGCGACGGGCACCCCCTGGTATAGGACGCCCCTTCCTCTCCCCCACCACCCCCTGTTCTGGCTATAACACTGAGCCCCTTCCCCTTCCCCTACCCCTCCTCCCTCCCTCACTTCCTAGATCCCTAACACACATTACAGAGTCACGAAGGAAAAATCTTATTCATATCCTCTCTCTCTCTCTCTCTCTCTAAAGGAGGAAAAAAAAAGAAAGGTTATGTGATGGGAGGAAAGTTGACAGGAAAAAGGAAAATGAAAGGAGGAAAATAAAGAGAAGAGATATGAAAAAAAAGAGGAGGAAGAGAAAAAGATAAGTGAAATGAGAGAAAAGAGGAAAGGAGGTATGAAAAGAGGAAAATAGAGAGAGGTAAAGGACTTCTACCTCTATGGAAACTTGGTGGACGAAGACAGTAGGACAAACAAGAAAAGGATAAAAAGGGAAGAGAAGTTACGAATGAGGGAAATGAGGAAAAGAAAAGAAATGATAGAGAAAATACCACGAATGAGGGAAGAAGTGAAATATCTCATGGGAGGGAAGAAAAAGGGAAAGAAAGGAAATATGAGACATGAGGAAAAATGAGGGAGGAAGAGAGGAAGGGAAGAAAAGAGAGGAAGGGATGAGAGAAGGAAAACGAAGGAAAAAAAGATGATAAAGGGAATAAGAAATAAGAGAAATAGGAAAGATGAGGAAAAATGAGAGAGAAAGACAGGAAGGGAAGAAAAAAATGCAGAAAGGATGAGAGGAGGAAAAAACATGAGGAAGAAAAAAATAAAGAAGAAATAAGATGAAAAAAAGAAAAAGAAAGTAAAGGAAGACAAATAAAAGATAATGATAGAAGAAAATAAAGAAAAAAAAAACAGAAAAGAAGAAAAAAAGTGAAAGAACAAGAAAAAGAAGATAAAAATACAAGACAATGGGAGAAGAAAAAAAAATAAACAGAAGGAATAAGATAAAAATAAAGAAGAAAATAAAGGAAAGGAAAACAAATGGAAAATAATGAGAGAGGGAAATAAAGAAAGAAAACAGAAGAGGACAAGAAGAAAAAAAGGAAAAGAAGGAAAAAAGAAAAGACAAGAGAATAGGAGAAGAAGAGAAGGATGGGATCAGAGGGGAGAGAGTAGGGAAAATAAAAAGAGGAAAAGAAATAGAAGAGAGGAAGGATGCGATGAGAGGGGAGGATAGAGAAACAATAAAGGAAAGAAGGAACAGAAGAGGAAAGGATGGCATGAGAGGAGAGAGGAAATAGAAAAGAGGAAAAAGAGAAACAGAAGAGGGAAAGACGGGATCAGAAGGAAGGATAGGGAAAAAGTAAAGGAAAAAAAAGAAGAGGGAAGGATGGATGAGAGGAGAGGATAGGAGAAACAAAGAAAAAGAAAAAAAGAAAACAGAAGGAAGAATAGGGAAAAGTAAAGGAAAAAAAGAAGAAGAGGGAAGGATGGATGAGAGGGAAGGGGAGGGGAAATAAAAAGGGGAAACAAGGGAGCAGAGGAGGACAAGGTGAATACATCATGGGTGTAATCAAATTTTCTTGGCATCTTCTCCCTACAAAATTTTATCATGAAGGAAAAGTGAAGAATAATGAATTTTTTCCCTTTTTATTTAGGTTTAAGTGTGTGTGTGTGTGTGTGTGTGTGTGTGTGTGTGTGTGTGTGTGTGTGTGTGTGTGTGTGTGTGTGTGTGTGTGTGTGTGTGTGTTTTATATCTATTCATTTTTTTCTCTCTCTCTCTCTCTCTCTCTCTCTCTCTCTCTCTCTCTCTCTCTCTCTCTCATAACCTCTACAATCTCTTACTATTATAGATACAACCCCTAATTAACTACTTTTGACTACTACTACTACTACTACTACTACCTATTATATCTTTAACTATTATCTTATAAACAGTAACAATTTTTTCTGACCATTGCAAGAATGACTACTATTGCTATTACTACTACTATTGTAACCACTACTACTACTACTACTACTACTACCATCAATACTTTAACTTTAATCTATTCATTTTTTGACACCATTAACCCCTTAAAAACTGGGACACATTTTTACCTTGAGATTTGTGTACGATTAAACTATTTTACTGACATTAGGAAGAGTCTATGGAGGTCAGAAGATTAATAGCCAAAGTCTTCACTACCTTAATCCTCCACATGATTTTCTGAAGCTGTATAAGATCACCAAATAGTAAGCAGAATGAAAATAGAAACTCGTCCTGGCACTGAAGAGGTTAAAAAAATAAACAAGACTAGAAAAAAAAGTGGAAATAAAAATCGGAGCAGTCTGTTCTATATTTCTCAAGTCTGAAATGTCAAAGCATCATTTTTCACTCATATCAAAGCAACGAACAAACCTGATCTAACCTGTCTCTTCTCTTTCTTCTATTTCATCTCAATTTTTTTTTTTTTATGATTTTTCTGAAACACCAATAAACAATTTTCAGAAGTCTTAAAAATATCTGATGGCATTCGTTTTCTTCCCTTTTCTTTCTGTTTTTTTTTATATTTTCTTTCTCTAACACCAATAAATAATTTTCGAAAGTCTTAAACTATGTGGTGTTTTTTTTTTTTCCTTTTTTTTCTACGTTTTTTATTTTTTTTTCTCAAACACCAATAAATAATTTTCAAAAGCCCTAAAGCATCTGATGGCTTTCCTTTTCTTCTCTACGTTTTTTTCTATTTCTTTCTCAAACATCAATAGATAATTTTCAAAAGTCTTAAAACATCTGGTGCCTTTTCTCTTCTTCCCTTTCCTTCCTTATCTTTTCTTTTTAATAATTACTTTCACAAACATCAATGAATTACAAAAGTCTTAAAATATCTGATGCCTTTCCTTTTCTTCCATATGTTATTTTATTTCTTTCTCAAACACCAATAAATAATCTTCAAAAGACTTAAAACATCTGATGACATTCTTTTTCTTACCTTTCCTTCGCAGTCTTTTCTGTTGGGAAGGTCAATTGAGTCTCTTTGAGGAGTGACTGTGGGAGAAAGAGAGAAAAAAAAAGATGAAAATTGGCTTGTTTCTCAGTGTCTAACCCGCCGCTTGTCTTGTAATGGTTTGCTTTACTCCTGGAGGTGAACTTTGCTTAATCTTTCACGATTAGGCCAGATACTTTAATATTTTTTAGTTAAGATTTTTTTACTTCATTTCTGAGTTAATTTTTAGATCGTTTTCTTTATCTTTTGTCGAAATCAGCTTAATATTTCTCAAGGAGCGTCAGAAACTTGAATATTTTTTGTTTTTTGATTTTTTGGTTTATCTTTGAGTTACTTTTTACGCGTGCGCCAGAAACTTTAATATTTTTTGAGAGTTTAGAGTTTTTACTTCGTTTCTGAGTAAATTTTAGATCGTTTTCTTTATTTTTGGTCGAAATTAGCTTCATGTTTTACTAGTATGCGCCAGAAACTTTAATATTTTTGAGAGTTTAGATTTTTTTATTTCGTTTTTTAGTTAATTTCTTAGATTTTTTTCTTAATTTTTGGTCGAACTTAGTTTAATATTTCACCAGAAACTTTAATACTTTTTGAGTTTTGAGTTTTGGTTTTAAGTTAATTTTAGATCATTTCTTCAGTTTTGGTCGAACTTAGCTTAATATTTCACAAGTGCACCAGAAACTTTGATATACAAGTATCTTTGAGTTTTGATTTTTCAGTTTGTTTTTGAGTTAATTTTTAGATCTTTTCTTTTTTTTGGTCGAACTTACGTAGCTTCACGTTTGACAAGTCCCCCAAATACTTTAATATTTTTGAGTGTTTTCTAGAGTTTTTAGTTCGTTTTTGAGTTACTTTTTCGATCTTTTTTTATTTTTGGTCGAACTTAACTGCATATTTCACGAGTGCTTCCTTTGTTGCTTTGATATTTTTTGGAAAGTTTTGATTTTTGGTTAATTTTTGAGCTACTTTTTAGATTATACTTTTTAAAATTTTGGTCAGCTAAAATTCGATTGTTTTCAAATGATGTATGTTTTCTCTATGTGGATTCCATTTCAAAGTGTTTTTGGAGGGTTCAATTCTTTATAACACTAATTCAAAAGTTTTATTATTTTCTTTAGTTTCTGTTTTGACTTTTTTTTCTATGTGTTCTAAAATTCAATTGTTTTAAAGTTAGGCAAATTTTTTCTAATGTGATTCCTTTTCAAAGTGTTAATCTTTTTTGGAGAGTTTGATCCTTTATAAAATCAATTCAAAAGTTTTATTCATATTTGGGATTTCTGTCTTGATTTTTCTTCTATGTGATCTCAAATTCGATTGTTTTAAAGTTAGGTCATTTTATTTTTAATGTGAATCTCTTTCTAAAGTGTTGATATTTTTGGAGAGTTTGATTCTTTTTATAGGAATTCAGTTTTATTCAATTTCTGCGGTTCGTGTTATTGTTTTTTGTAGATCTTAAGCTTCTTTTAACGTTACTTTTATTAATGAGATTCCTTTCAAAGTCTTGAGAGAGAGAGAGAGAGAGAGAGAGAGAGAGAGAGAGAGAGAGAGAGAGAGAGAGAGAGAGAGAGAGAGAGAGAGAGAGAGAGAGAGAGAGAGAGAGAGAGAGAGAGAGAGAGAATAATAAAGGACATACAAAAGACTACTCATATGAAAGAAAGAAGGTCATCA
>NC_059303.1:17638208-17650708 GCF_017591435.1 Portunus trituberculatus | reverse complement strand
TCCAACAGAGCTATGTCCTTCCTGTAATGTGGGGACCAGAATTGTACCGCATAGTCAAGATGTGGCCTGACCAGCGCCAAGTATAATTTTAGTATTACTTCAGGACTCCTGCTTTTAACACTTCTAAAAATGAAACCTAATACTCTATTCGCCTTATTTCTGGCCTCAATACATTGCTTCCTTGTACCGAGATCAGAGCTAACTATGACTCCTAAATCTTTCTCATACTTGGAACTTCCTAGTGCCACGTTATCTATCGTGTACCTATTGCTTGGATTATCTCTACCTACGCTCAGCACCCTGCACTTGTTAATATTGAACTGCATTAGCCATCTATCTGTCCATTCTTTCATCCTATCCAAGTCAGCCTGCAAAGCCTTGGCATCCGAATCGGACCTAATTAATCTACCTATCTTTGTGTCGTCCGCAAATTTACTGATATCACTATTAATTCCACTATCCAAGTCATTGATATATATTAGAAATAATAATGGCCCTAAAACTGAGCCCTGTGGCACCCCACTAACTATTTCTTCCCACTCGGAATTAGATCCATTAATTACTACCCTTTGCCGCCTGCCGTCTAACCACGCTTTAATCCAGCCTATATTCTACCCTCTATGCCGTGTGCTTTAACCTTTTTTAAGAGCCTCTGGTGAGGTACTTTGTCAAAGGCTTTACTGAAATCTAAGTATAGAATGTCATAATTATCACCTTTATCTGCCGCCTCATAAACCTTACTATAAAAGCTCAACAAGTTTGTAAGACACGACTTCGTGTTTGTCTAGGTGTTCCCTAATGTTTTTCGCTATTATTGATTTCATTAATTTACCCACAACTGAAGTTAAGCTGACGGGCCTGTAGTTAGACGTTAGGGTTTTATCCCCTTCCTTAAATATCGGAACCACATTAGCTTCTCTCCACATTGTAGGTACCTCACCTGACTCCAGTGACCTAACGTAACCCGACCCAATCCAACCCAACCCTAACCTAATCAAACCCAACATTCCTGTACCTAACCCAGTCCAACCCTAATCCAATTAAACCTAACCTAACCTAACCCAAACTAACCCAATCGAACCCAACCCAACCCAACCTACCCCTACCTAACCCAATCCAACCCTAATCCAACCTAACCCAAACTAACCGAACCCAACCCTACCCAACCTAAGCTAACCCAAACCCCTCCAACCCTTACATCAGCGAGCGGAGTAACAAGCCAAGGAAGAGCTAAGCCACAGACCACATCACGCTGGCTTGGGGCGTCATGGCGAGAGCTACTGGTGGCGTCTTGGGATCACTAGTATCAAGGTACACACACACACACACACACACACATACACACATACCAATCCTTCTAGAGTCATTTACCAGCCACAAACCTTCTAACATTCACGAACATCCCAGTCATTTCACACCACCACCACACAAACCACCACTCTGGGTGTCTAACTTCACCTAACCACTATTGAACAAAAAAGCAGGAGAGGGGGGGAAAAAGAAAGCTGCAAGAAGTCAATAAGCCTACACAAAGCTATTCCTACACAAAGCCTACACAAAGCACACCTATGTTATCCCACCTGGCTGTAAAGTTGCCTAGTGTGAAGCGCCTTATTGACTGGACAATAATTCTAATTCTAATAACGTAAAATCTGAAGGAAGGGAAGCAAAACGTACCAATTTCACGGAACACTTCGAGGCGGAGAGAGGAGATAGAGAGCGGAGAGTGTGTGAAGGCGTTGGCGAGAGGCAGGTGGTGGCGGGCGCGAGCTGGAGCAGGAGGAGGAGGCAGAGGAGGAGGAGGAGGAGGAGGAGGAGGAGGAGGAGGAGGAAGGGGTGTTACGGGCCAGGGGTGGAGATAAGAGGTGGAGGAGGGCGCGACAAGTGACTATTGATCAGCCCAGCACCACAGCGAGCCCCTGCCTCCTCAACCTCCTCCTCCTCCTCCTCCTCCTAGTCTTCCTCCGCCACCACCATCACGGCTACCTTTGCTGCGCCACCACCACCACCACCACCACATTGCATAAAGACACACTAGAATGATTAACTAACGCCACTCTGACAGTCTATTAAGCTTGAAAAATAGAAGTAAAAGATAGAAAATTGACTCATGCTATTTGTGAGGAAGCTTCCGTTTGAAAGACAAGTAACGCAAATGGACTTAAGATAGACCAAGAGTTGAGAATACCAGACAACCTCACTTGGGCAACGTTATAAACAAAACAACACTTGCCAACACTAAACATGGAAACCGTGCTAGAATTCACAAAACACACACACACACACACACACACACACACACACACACACACACAGATAGACAAGATAGATAGATAGATTTATTGACCACAAAAATACAGAATATCACACTATGATTTGGCCAATTCGGTTATAGACCATACTAAAATCAAAGACACACACACACACACACACACACACACACACACACACACACACACACACACACACACACACACACACACACACACACACACACAGCACAGCATTCTCAGCATTCAATATTCACAGCACACTCCTGCACACAATTTCCTCGTCGCATTCCACGTTATCTTGTTCACTTGCGTTGAAAATCCGATATTACGTAACGCCTTGCTGGTCTGAGGGATCAGGGGCGGCAGGAGGCCCGTCACCATTGTCGCTGCGGTGAGGGGACGAGGAAAGGAGACGTGGCAGCGCTGCATTACACCCGAGGGAGGCGTATCATCAACAGAGAACCTCGCCGTGCACAGGTTATCCGCGCCCTCCTGCTGGCAATGTTACGGGAGGTCTTCTGCTTCCTCTTCTATTCCCCTCACTTTATTTTTTCCCCTCATTCCTGTTGAGGATGTTACGGGGAGGTTCTTTGCTTCCTCTTCTATTTCCCCTCACTATTTTTTCCCTCGTTCCTGATGGGGATGTTACAGGGAGGTCTTCTGTTTCCCCCTTCTTTTCTCCTCACTGTATTCTTTCCCCTCGTTCCTGATGGGGATGTGTTTGAGAGGTCTTCTGTTTTCCCTTCTTTTCCCCTCACTTGATTTTTTCCCCTCGGTCCTGTTGGGGATGTTAGGGGAGGTCTTCTGCTTCCCCTTCTATCCCCCTCACTTTATTTTTTCCCCTCGTTCCTGATGGGGATGTTACAGGGAGGTCTTGTTTCCCCCTTTTTTCCCCTCACTTTATTTTTTCCCCTCGTTCCTGATGGGGATGTTACAGGGAGGTCTTCTGTTTCCCCCTTCTTTCCCCTCACTTTATTTTTACCCTCGTTCCTGATGGGGATGTGATTGAGAGGTCTTCTGTTTCCCCTTCTATTCCCCTCATTGTATTCTTTCCCTCGCTCCTGCTGGGGATGTTTCTGGGAAGTCCTCTGCTTCTCCTCTCACTAAACTGCTCTCTAAAAGTTTTCCCCTTACTTCTATTCCCCTCACTATATTCTCTCCCCTCACTCCTGCTGGGGGTTGTGCTGGGGAAGCCCTTTGTTGGTTTCCTCCCTATATTACTCGTCTTTCATATATTTCCACTAAAAGTCTTCCCCTTTCCCTCTTATTTCCCCTCACTAGATTATTTCCCTTTTCCTCCTGATGCGGCGGCCATTCCTCTCTTTTTTCCTCCCTTATCCTCTCACTCGTCTTCCTCCTGCTACAAGTATTCCCCTTTCCTGCTGTCCTCCTAACTCCTTTCTTTTCCTGTTGTATTTCTGTTTTGTATCATTTTCTATTCTGTATTTTCCTTACTCGTGTTGCTGTCTTTTCTTCGTTTTTCCTCTTTTTTTTGCGATATTTTTCTTTTTCCTCTTCCTGTTGTACTTCTGCTTCTCTTCTTCCTATTTTGCCTTTTCCTTCTTCCTGTTGCTGTCTGTCTTCGTTTTCCTCTTTTCTTTGCTATATTTTCCTTTTTCCAGCTGTATTTCTAAGGGTTTCTGTTTTCTTTGACTTTTCCTTCCTATTGCTGGTGTCTTTGTGTTCGTTTTCCTGTTTCCTTGGCTATTTTTTTCCTCTTCATTTTCCTGCTCTGCTTCTAAGGGCTTCTGTTCTTCCTACTCTGCGCTTTTCCTTCCTCCTGTTGGTGTCCTTGTCTTCGTTTTCCTGTTTCCTCTGATTTATTTTCCTTTTTCCTTTTCCCTTGTATTTCTAAGGAGCTCTATTTTTCCTACTCTGCATTTTCATTCCTCCTATCTTTTCTATACCATGTGGGCTTTTCACGGGAATTTCTGGGGTATCTCCTGTCTCAAAGCCCACCCGCTAGGAAATCGTTGCCGTTGCCCCGAGTGAGGAAGCCCAACCTACACTCGGACCGTGGACAGGATTCGAACCCGTGCGCTTAGAGACACTCGGATACCAAAGCGCGCATAGTTCCACTGGCCCTGTTGCTGTCTTTTTCGTTTTCCTCTTTTCGTTTTCCTCTTTCCTTTCTCTCTCTGTCTTAAAATAATTTTCCTTCATTTTGTTCCCCTCATAGAAATTTTCCTTTCCTCTTTCCTCCTCTTCTTCTGACGGACTCTTTTCCTTTTCCTCCTCCTTTCCTCTCCGCTAAAATCTTCCTCTTACTCCTCTTTCCTTCACTAAAATCCTTCGTATTCTTCCTCTTGTCGTTTCTAAAATTCTTCCTCTTCTTCTTCCTCTTTCTCTTGTCTTCACTAAAAGTCTTCCTTTCCTTTTCTTCCTCATGTCCTCACTAAAACTTTTCCTCTTCTTTTTCCTCTTGTCCTCACTAAAAGTCTTCCTCTTCTTATTGTCTTCACTAAAACTCTTCCTCTTCTTCTTCTTCTTCCTCTTGTCCTCATTAAAAGTCTTCTTCTTCTTCTTCTTCTTCCTCCTCTTATCCTCATCAGAAACCTTCCTCTTCCTCTTCTTCTTCTTGTCCTCACTAAAAGCTTTCCTCTTTATCATGAGACTTTGCTCAGGGGTAAAAAGAGGAAAGAATGAAAAAAAAGTGTACAAAAAAGAAAGAAAAGAAAAAAGTAAGATTAAAGAAAAAAAAGGCATAAAAAGAAGCAATAAAGATGGAAATAGAAGATGGAGAAACAAATGAATAAAAAAAAAGAATAAGTAAAGAAATTGAAGGAAAAGATAAGACACGAAATGAATAAGGAAAAAAAAAAGAAAATGGAGAAGAGGGAGAAAAAGGGAGAGAGAAGTATGGAGGAGGAGGAGGAGGAGGAGGAGGAGGAGGAGGAGGAGGAGGAGGAGGAAAAACTAGATATAATAAGTAAAGATATTGATGGACAAAAGAAAATGGAGGAGAGGAAAAGAAGTGAGGGGGGGGGAAGGAGTAAGGAAGGAGTAGTGAGGGAGGAGGAGGAGGAGGAGGAGGAGGAGGAGGAGGAGGAGGAGGAGGAGGAGGAGGAGGAGGAGGAGGAGGAGGAGGAGAAGCAAAGAGTGGTGAGTAGAGGTGGTGAGTGTACACGGTTGTAACTCTTAAATGGCGCTAAATCCTTGGTTGTAACAGACATGAGCTTAGCAGGACGAGGGTGACAAAGAGCTGCTAGCAGAGAGAGAGAGAGAGAGAGAGAGAGAGAGAGAGAGAGAGAGAGAGAGAGAGAGAGAGAGAGAGAGAGAGAGAGAGAGAGAGAGAGAGAGAGAGAGAGAGAGAGAGAGAGAGAGAGAGAGAGAGAGAGAGAGAGAGAGAGAGAGAGAGAGCTGGAATCCAATATACAGCTGTCATAATCCTCTTCGCGTCTCACGGATCCCACACCAGCCACACACGCTTCACTTCCCAGCACAGGTGACTGCAGGAACACCGCTTTCTCGCATACCACACCGCCCTCACGCGAGCCGCACACCACCACTCCTACGCACACCTACACTCTCCCCTAACCCCACTAAACCCCTGCAAAGCTTTAGGCGCTGGAGATACGTGGCGTTAGGGAGCAGAGCGCGGAGTTGTGTATAAGCGGGAAGGGGTTTTGGTCGGGATGAAACACGCTCCACTAACTTCTGCCCTGGTGGCTCGGCGCGGCATTCAGGGGAGGTGGGAAGCGGAAGACATCCCCGCGCGTGGAGTTACTCAATGCCCGGATTAAAGTTGTAATTTATTGCTTCGCTCTCAAAAACTCTCTCCCTCTCTCCCTCTCTCTCCCCCGTGTTCCTCTGTCTACCTCGCTAACTCTTTCTCTCTCTCTCTCTCTCTCTCTCTCTCTCTCTCTCTCTCTCGGTCTGTCAGTGTCTCTAAACTGTCTGTCTGTCTGTTTGTCTGTTCGTCTGTCTCTCTCTCTCTCTCTCTCTCTCTCTCTCTGCAGCTAAAACTAAAAGGCGAAACTATTTTACCAACGAGAGAGAGAGAGAGAGAGAGAGAGAGAGAGAGAGAGAGAGAGAGAGAGAAGAGGGAAGGGAGTGAAAATAAAGGGAAGTGGGGATGAAGAAGGGGGGGGGGCAAGACTCAGCACCCTCCCACCCCTCCCCTCAGCTTATAACACCTAATTAACACCTGAGGGCTCGCTAATCACCTGTCCTCTCCCTCTCCCTCTCCCAGCGTTAATCGGGCCAATGGTGCGTGTAATCATTCCCTCCTAAGCGCCTGGGTTGTCCTGGCGACGCGAGGATTACTAACGACAATAACAATAACAAGGATGATAATAGCGCCCTTATTCAGAAACGCCTCCCTTCTCACTACCACAATTCTCCAAGGACACAGAGACGACCAGCCGGGTTCTTCAAGACAGTTTCTCCTTTCAGTCAATTAGATTATCTTACCAGTCTATCTAAAAAAACACCCTTAACTTCTTCAGTACTGGGACGCATTTTTATCTTGATATTTGTATACGATTAGACCATTTTATTGACATTAGGAAGGGTCTATGGAGGTCAGAAGATTAATGGACACCGGAGTCTTCCCTAATTTATTTCCCACATAAATTTCTGAAGCTGCATAAAATCACCAAATAGCAAGCAGATGAATATGAAAAAGCGTTATAGCACTGAAGGGGTTAATAAACTAGAAATCTTGGTAATTTATAACCAGAACCATAAAAATACCCTTAAGAACACGAATCTCTCCAACTGAAGCCCTTGCAGAACAGTGATGGTGAGAGAGCAAAGCGTAGTAGTAGTAGTAGTAGTAGTAGTAGTAGTAGTAGTAGTAGTAGTAGTAGTAGTAGTGGTGGTGGTGGTGGTTTTTAAAGGACTATGTTTCCAAATTTTCTTCGTCTCGTGTCTTATTGAATTGATTTTAAAGGAATTGTCATGTCATTGATGGTTTCTTGTTGTTTTCCTTGTTTTTCTATTGTTTTTTGTATTTTCTCTTGTTCTCTTCTGTTTGTGCTTGTAGATGGTTTTTGTTTTTGTTTTCCTTTTCTTGTTTGTAGTTATCCTTGTTCTCTTGTGTTCGTCTCTGTAGGTTCCTTTTATCGTGGTATGTTCGTCTCTGTGTCTTTCTTTTATCGTGGTGTGTTCGTCTCTGTAGGTTCCTTTTATCGTGGTATGTTCGTCTCTGTAGGTTCCTTTTATCGTGGTATGTTCGTCTCTGTGCCTTCCTTATATCGTGGTATGTTCGTCTCTGTGCCTTCCTTTTATCGTGGTATGTTCGTCTCTGTAGGTTCCTTTTATCGTGGTATGTTCGTCTCTGTGTCTTCCTTTTATCGTGGTATGTTCGTCTCTGTAGGTTCCTTTTATCGTGGTATGTTCGTCTCTGTAGGTTCCTTTTATCGTGGTATGTTCGTCTCTGTAGGTTCCTTTTATCGTGGTATGTTCGTCTCTGTGCCTTCCTTTTATCGTGGTATGTTCGTCTCTGTGTCTTTCTTTTATCGTGGTATATTTTTTTTCCAGCTTGTTTTTAAATTCCTTTGTTGTTTTGTAGTTTATCTTATTCTCTTATGTTCCTGTTTGTAGTTTCATTATTTCACTATGTCCTTGTTTGCAGGTTTTCTTACTTTCTCATTTCCATTTTCCTTTATTTTCTTATCTTTTTTGCAACTTTTTCTATTTTCCTATGTTCTTATTTGCAGCTTCCTTTATTTTCCTATGTTGTAATCTGCAGTTTTCCTTATTTTTCTGTTTTTCCTATTCTTTTTCTACTACTACTACTATTACTACTACTACTACTACTACTACTACTACTACTACTACTACTACTACTACTAGCACGACGAAAGCAACAAAAGCTGGTACTACTACCACCACCACCACTACCACCACCGCCACCACCACCACCACCACATTCCAGTGCTCCATCTTGGCCCGAGGTCACCCAGGGAGCCTAGCCACTCCTGAGGGGAGCCACCAATCAGGAGAGGAGAGAGGAACCGCGTGGGCCAATCAGAGATGAGGATGAGGGGAATCTACACCAATCAAATCCCTGGGAAGAGGTGAGGATAAGTGAGGGGATGAGGCACCACCACTTTCACCACCACCACCACCACCACCACCACCACCACCACCACAGTAACATTGATCTCTAAACACTGAAGAAATTGTTTTCCCTATAACCTTACATTTTCACCTCATGGCTTGAAATACAACACAAATACACAAAAAGGGACAAAAGGACAGAAGGAACAGGAGAGAAAACAAAGGAAAAACCAGAATAGGACACTCAAAACAAGGCAAACACACGAGACTCAACAAGGGGAACCAAACAAAACAACCCAAACATTTCCATTTTACGAGACTCACATCTTAAGAACGTAGTGATCGTGGACATCCAACGCCTTAGTGCGCCGAGAGGTAACCTTGTACACTAGCCCACACCTACACGCTCATTGGCTGTCCGGGGCGTGACGTCAGAGAGGCCGTGACGTCACAGGGAGCGCGACCTCTGAGTGGGCGAGGTGAAAAGGTCTATCGATTTGCCGCGTATGAGTTGTGACACTTGGCGAGGGAGCGAGGTGGTGGTAAGTGGAGTGAGGTGGTGCCAGGTGGACTTTACGTGGAGTGAGGCAAGTGGAGGTATTGCAGGGAGTGACATCAGCTGGAGTACTTCAGTGGAAGAGCGTGGAGGTGTGCAAGGGAGGGGAAAGAGTGAGATAAGGGAAGGAAGGGGAAAATCTCTTGTTTGGGTGTCTTCGTATAAGGTTGAACCGAAGACCCTCTCCCCTCACCTTAGCCGCCCTGTGCACGTGTCGCTAACAAGATGGTGGGGCGTACACTGAAGGGCGCCGCCATGTTAACTACCTGACACCCTGCTCATCCACACCCACGCACGCAGGCACGCACTCTCATCCACCTCGCTACCACAAACACAACCACATGTAACGAAACTATCACTACCTCACCATCACTGTTTTCCAAGGCCACAGAGATGATTAGCTGGGTTCTGAAGATTGTATTTCCAGTTAATAATAAAAAAACAATGTTAACCTGCCAATATAACAACAAAAAACACACTTGCAATTCCTTACACTAAAACGCACATATACTGAAACTATTGCTATTTCACCAAGACTGTTTTCAGAGGCCACAGAGATGATTAGCCTGGTTTTCAAGAGTGTTTTTCCAGTTAATAATACAAAAATCATGTTAAACTGCCAATATTACCACATAAACACACTTACAACACACACTTCCACTGGAGCGTTTTGAGTGTAGTGGAGGCGCGGGACAGGTGTGTTTCAGAATATAGGTCTGTCTGCACGCCTCCTCCTCCCCTTAGTCTCCCGTGCACGGCTTTAAGCGCACGCCACGCCGTTCTTCTAATTCTAACGCCGTGATAGCTCCCCACGCACGCCCGCCTTCATTTCCCCACGTGCCTGTTTTAACCCCCTCAGTACCAGGACACGTTTTCATATTCATTCTGGTTACTATTTGGTGATTTTATACAGCCTCAGAAATTTATATGGGGATTTGAATAGTGAAGACCCTGGCCACTAATCTTTTGATCTTCATAGACCCTTCTTAATGTCAATAAAATGGTCTAATTGTACACAAATCACAAGGTAAAAATGTGTCCCAGTTTTGAAGGGGTTAATCTTCTGACCTCCACAGACCCTTCTTAATGTAAATAAAATCGTCTAATCATACCCAAAACTCATGGTAAAAATGTGTCCCAGTACTGAAAGGGTTACGAATTTGTTTTGTTTTTTTGACTATCTTAGGACAGGCGCCTTCAGTGATCATCCAATCCACAACTCTCTGCCACATTACACTACCACATCCACATCGCAAAATTACAAATACATAACTACATATTCATCCACAACATACCCACACAACACACCCGCTTGGTTCCTCTCCACAAACACAACAGTACGTCATAAGTAACACATTTCAGTATCCACATTAATTTTCCACTTGCATTCCACACCACCCACACTCCACCATGAACAGTACTACTACCATAACCATCACCATGACCACCATTACAACCATCACCATGAACTACTACCATAACCATCACCATTACCACCATCACAACCATCACATCATGAACGGTACTATAAAAAAAGAAAATAAAAAAAAAGTCTCAAAAGGGCCTACAAGTCTGCTGGTGCTTGATTTTCCATTGCCATTTTGTGATTGGTCGTTCATGTGTTACTCATTCCTATTCTTGTATAACTTTACGGCACCTTGGCTGTCTAATGATTGCCTTAACTTCTCTCACTACCTGTCTACTCTAAAGTCGCCCCTGGGTTCGAAAGTAGTAGCTTATTCATGATATAGTTAATTTGATGTGAATAATGCTCGTTTTCTGTTAATCATCACTCTTATGACGAGGATAGTTTACGGTTTTTTCCTCAAGATCTGACAACCACGCATTTCTTCAGGGATTTTAGGTCATTAAAGTAAGATTATCACTGGGCAGCTTTGTAAATATCAGTTAATTGTTACAGCCCTCTAGCGGTGTATATATGAACTAAGCTGGAGTGAGTCTATGTTGAGGGTTAGACACAGCATTTGGTTCTTATCTTTTGAGAACCAGCATCAAGTGGACCTTTTCTCTTTCTTTTCATTTGTGTTGTCCTTGGTTGGCCTTCTCTCCTGCATTAAAAAAGAAGGAAAAAAAAAGAAAAAGGCTCAGCTCCATACAGCTTACTCATTTCCCTGGTCCTACTCGAATCTGGCAACAAAACACAGGACACCATTCAGACCGAGACCCAGGAGCCACTTTAGAGTAGACGGACTATAAATTGTTCAAATGATTTTTCCTTCACTACATTTTCTCTTTTTCCAGGAGTGTTCGGTGCTGTACAAATATATTCAGCTTTCTTTCCTCTCTTTCAAAATATTTCTTTAATTTTTCTTCCCTCAAAGTGTTTCTCCTTTAGTTAAATTTCATGGTTTTTCAAAATTTCCTCCTTAATTCCACTTTCTTTGTGTGCTTCCTTTCCTCTTCCATTTTTCTTCCTACGTTCTCGGTGTTATACAAATACATTTCACTTTTCTTCCCTCAAATCTTTTTCTTCTTGATCTAAATGTCGCGTTTCTAAAATATTCGCTCCACAATTCCGTCACCTCTGTTGTGTATAATCTTTCACATTTCTTTCCAAACCTTTCTTCTCTGGTGTACATTTCATGGCTTTTAAAAATGTTCCCTCCTCTCAAAATGCAGCAGTAAAGGGGAACAATTTATCTCCCTTTTGTCTTCCTACCATATCTAATTATCATGGTGGTCTTTCTAAGTGTCTAGTAAACCTGACTGTTTGATTTTCATGTATTGAGGTTTTTATTTCAATCACTATTTATGTTTTACTTTTACTACTACTACTACTACTACTACTACTACTACTACTCTCTCTCTCCCTCCCACGTTCCATCACTAGTACGCCACCAGCCTCCTCTCCTCCTCCTCCTCCTCCTCCTCCTACCGTTCCCGCCACCAAAACCATCCATCAGGTGAACCATTAGTGTGATTCTGAAGGTGTGTGTGTGTGTGTGTGTGTGTGTGTGTGTGTGTGTGTGTGTGTGTGTGTGTGTGTGTGTGTGTGTGTGTGTGTGTGTCCTTTTATTCGTGGGTACTGAGACATACTTCCTTCTTATACCCTATTCGTGCGTCTCTCTCTCTCTCTCTCTCTCTCTCTCTCTCTCTCTCTCTCTCTCTCACACACACACACACACACACACACACACACACACACACACACACACACACGGTCATTTACATTCATGGCGCCCTTTACGGTCCTTCGTCAGGAATTAACAAGCATTTTTCAGCGGAGGACCCCGAGGCCTTGGCGGGACCACGACGCCAGGCCATTCGTCATACACTGGTCAATGAGGGAGGTACGCGGTTCGCCGCCACCACCACCACCACCACCACCACCACCACGAACAGTACCATTACAGTATCCATCAGTACCACCATGACAACTGTGAAGAGTCCTGTTACCACCACCACTACCATGAATAGTACTATTACCATGACCATCACCATTACCACCAACACTACTACTACTATTACCATAACCACCACCATTACCACCATCACCACTACTACCATGAACAGTACTATTACCATAACTACCACTACCACCATTACCACCACCACTACCACCATTACCACCATCACTAACACCATACTCCCTTCACAAACGCTGCAGAAACAACCCGTTCCTCCTGCGATGGTGAAGCACGGCA
>NC_059303.1:17628208-17633208 GCF_017591435.1 Portunus trituberculatus | reverse complement strand
AAAAAGAGAAGGAAAATTAAGTAGTAGATGTATTGAATTATGCAGCGGTGCAACATTGACAAAAATAAAAGGAAAGGAAATGAAGGAAAAATAATAAAAAAAAGGAAGAAAAATAGAACCACATTAAAGTAGCAGATATATTGAATTACGTAGCAGTAGAACAATGACACACACAAAAAAGAAAAAAAAAACCCCAGGAAAATAATGAGAGAGGAAAGTCAATGAAGCGCCAAATAGACTTCCTCCATTCACTCATTTACTTTTTCCCATTTTTTTCCCTTCACTCCTTCATCTCCTTGTGTTCACTTAGAAATATTACCTCCTTTTTTATCCTTTGCTTTTTATTTCCCTGTATCTCCTTTCTCTCCAACGTGTGTAAGTCCGCAGGCAGATTTTTTCCTCCTTGACATACGCGTTACTGATTTGCATAAACATCACGCCATCAATTAGACATATTAGTGGACGTAAAGAGCACAGGTAATGGCGGCGGCGGCGGCGGTGGTGGTGGTGGTGGTGGTGGTGTTGAGTATGATAGAGATGAGAAGAGATGGATGAATGGGAGAGAGGGAGGGAAGGAGAGAGGGATGGAGATGTGGATGAAGGAAGGAAGGAAAGAAAAGGAAAAAATGAAGGAAGGAGGATGTAAAGATGGAGAGGGAGGGAGGGGAAGGAAAGAAGGAAGGAAAGAAGGAAGGAAGGAAGGAAGGAAGGAAGGAAGGAATGGAGGGATGGAGGACTGTAGGAAGAAAGAAAAGAAGGTAAAAAGGAAGGAAAGAAGAAAAGAAAGAAAGAAAGATAAGAGGAAGACAGAAAGAAGATGAATACGAGAAGAAAAAAGAAATAAAAACAAGAGAAAATAAAGAAAAAAGACGAAGATGAAGAAGAAAAACGAATACTTAGAAGGAAAATAAAAATAGAAAAGAAATATGAATGGCAACCACCACCCTCACCACCACCATCACCACCACCACCACCACCACCACTAGCACCAACACCTCCACCACCATCACCACCACCACCACCATCACCACCACTAGCACCAACACCACCATCATCACCACCACCATCATCACCATCACCACCACTAGCACCATCACCACCACCACCACCACCACCACAACACAAAACTCGCCGTGTCACTTGAAAACAATGAAACAAAGGCTACTACTACTACTACTACTACTACTACTACTACTACTACTACTACTACTACTACTACTACTATTACTACTACCACCACTACCACTACTACTTCTACCATCACCACTACTACTACTACTACTACTACTACTATCACCAATACTACCACCACCACCTCCACCACTACTACTACCATTACAAGCAGTACTACTTCCACTACTACTATTACAACTACTACTACTACAACAAAAACTACTATTACTACTACTACTACTACTACTACGACTATTACAGCTACTACAACAACAACAACAACAACAACTACTACAACTACTACTACTACTACTGCTATTACTACAACTACAACAACTACTACCACTATTACTACTACTACTCCTCTCTCTCTCTCTCTCTCTCTCTCTCTCTCTCTCTCTCTCTCTCTCTCACGTCAAGTAAACAAGCATGCATGTATATTTATTCTCGCATTTGTCTCTAAGTACACGTATCAGGGGAGATAAATTGCACACGATGGCATTTTGTATATCTGTAAGGTGACAAAAATTGGCGCCATTGTAAATAAATAGATCAAATCAATAAATCCTGCAGGTATCACAAGACGCGAAGGTTAATGGAATGGGAAGCGAGTGATCTAATATGAAAATTCAACGCCTGGGAAAAAAAAAACAAACACGAATATTGAAGGAGAATCTATATTTGAGTTTAACAAGAGCAATTTTAGAAGAGGCGGCGTTGGTGGTGGTGGTGGTGGTGGTGGTGGTGGTGGTGGTGGTGTGTGTGTGTGTGTGTGTGTGTGTGTGTGTGTGTGTGTGTGTGTGTGTGTGTGTGTGTGTGTGTGTGTGTGTGTGTGTGTGTGTGTGTTGGTAGGGAAGGGTCTGCACTGAAGACACACACACTCTCTCTCTTCCCACTCTCTCTCTCTCTCTCTCTCTCTCTCTCTCTGTCTGCAATATTCGAGGAAGAGGTAAAGGAGAGAAAGGATGGAAAAGGAAGAGTTAAGAGGAGGAGGAGGAGGAGGAGAAGGCGGAGGAGGAGGAGGAGGAGGAGGAAGAAGGAAGGAGGAGGAAAAAGGGAAAGAAAATAGAGAAACATTACCAGGCAGAGGAGAAACAATGCATGGAAAAAGAGAAGAGAAAGAGAAATAGAGAGAGAGAGAGAGAGAGAGAGAGAGAGAGAGAGAGAGAGAGAGAGAGAGAGAGAGAGAGAGAGAGAGAGAGAGAGAGAGAGAGAGAGAGAGTGCAACCTTTTCAAAATTCTGATCATGTGGTGTAAACTTTTCAATATTGGCGTACGAATGGGGGAAACCTCGCCTCCGATTCCTACACAAGTATTTGCAATTTAGATGTTCGGCGGACAGGCGTCGGGAGCTAATATACACAGATCCGCAGGGGGTATTGTGGCGGGACGCGGCCTGGGAGTGAAGAGGATCATGGGAGAGGAGGCAATATGTGTGTGTGTGTGTGTGTGTGTGTGTGTGTGTGTGTGTGTGTGTGTGTGTGTGTGTGTGTGTGTGTGTGTGTGTGTGTGTGCAGGTGTATAGGTGTTGTTCTCTCTTTTTTCTTTCTCTTTTTTTCTCTTTTTCTTTTTTTTTCTCTCTCTTTTGCTCTCTTTTTCTTTCTCTTACTTACTTACTTTCTTTCTTTCTTTCTTTTTTTCTTTCTCTCTCTCTCTCTCTCTCTCTCTCTCTCTCTTTCTTTTCCTTGTCCATCTATGTACATGTATGCTTGTCTTGTCTGTCTTGTCTGTCTATCTGTCTGTCTGTCTGTCTGTCTGTCTGCCTCTATTATCACTATTTTGAAATCTGCTTGTATATCTTTCTATAATAACCTCAATTTGCCTGTATGTCTGTCTCCCTCACCCTTTCCCTGTGTCCCTGTTTCTCCTGTACTCATCATTACTTATTTTCAAACCCCGGCAAAAATGGCACAACGCCCCACATCCAGTAAGTCCCTTGACACGCGTGAGTGAGGCAAAAGACAGCACTGGTAAAAACTGAGATAAGGAGAGACCAAGCACTGACTGGCTGGACGCGGTAAGAAAAGGCGCGAAAGACGATTGGTTTCCTTTCGTGTCTCTTTGTAAAGTTGGCGCGAAGATGATGATGATTGCAATTTTCATGTAATGGTAAGGAGACTCTGGAACTCCCTATAACTGCCCGATTCTCTCTCTCTCTCTCTCTCTCTCTCTCGCTCTCGCACCTGCTCGGGGACTGGCATCTAACTGGGGCTGATAAAAATAAATGCTTCAAATGTTCTGAAATATTTACAGCAAATGGAAAAAAAAGGACGTTCTATTGTAAAAGCGAGAAAAGTATGAAGAGAGAGAGAGAGAGAGAGAGAGAGAGAGAGAGAGAGAGAGAGAGAGAGAGAGAGAGAGAGAGAGAGAGAGAGAGAGAGAGAGCAACTTAAAATACGGCCCCGTGTGTCTCAACTTCTCCCTCGGTAATGTATCGTGCAACTTGTGACTAAAAAGGAGAATTTGATAGTTTAATCCATGGGTATTTTTTTTTTCTTATTTTTTTTCCCCTTCTTGTGTGTTGTTGTTGTGTGGTGGTGGTGGTGGTGGTGGTGGTGGTGGTGGTGGTGGTGGTGGTGGTGGTGGTCTGACTTGAGTGATGAATGTGGAGGGAAGGAGGGAGAGACGGAGGGAGGGAGGGAGGGAGGGAGGGGAGGGAAAGGAAGGAGGAAAAGATACAGGGGAAGGAAATATGAAGGGAGATAAAAAAAGATAGTAAGGCATAAGGAGAGGAGAGAGAGAGAGAGAGAGAGAGAGAGAGAGAGAGAGAGAGAGAGAGAGAGAGAGAGAGAGAGAGAGAGAGAGAGAGAGAGAGAGAGAGAGAGAGAGAGAGAGAGAGAGAGAGAGAGAGAGAGAGAGAGAGAGAGAGAGAGAGAGAGAGAGAGAGAGGCAAATGTACAAATACACTAATAAACACACGAAGAGACAGAAAACAGACCCCACAAACAGACAGACAGACAGACAAGCAAACATACAAACGAACAAACTAATAGACATAAAAACAATAGAAAGAGACAACAGGAAAGAAGACATAGTGACAGACGTATTAATAAAGACAACACAACACAAAGAGACAGACAGACAGACAGACAGACAGAAAGACAGAGAAGAGACATTATCGCTGGGACCTTGAAAATTCCCAATAACTTCCACTGCAGCCTGTTAAACTATCACAGGAACCTTGAAAATTCCAATAATGTCCACTAGAACCTTTCACACTATCACTGGAACCTTGAAAACCCCAATAACTTGCACTACAACCTGTCAAACTATTACTGGAACCTTGAAAACCCCAATACTTTCCACTGCAGACTGTCAAACTATCACTGGAACCTTGAAAACCCCAATACCTTCCACTGCAGACTGTCAAACTATCACTGAAACCTTGAAAACCCCAATACCTTCCACTACAACCTGTCAAACTATCACTGGAACCTTGATAAACCCCAATAACTTCCATTGCAGCCTCTTAAACTATCACTGGAGTCTTGAAAAACCCCAATAACTTCCGCTGCAGCCTGTTAAACTATCACTGGAACCTTTAAAACCCCAATAACTTCCACTGCAGCCTGTTAAACTATCACTGGAACCTTTTAAAACCCCAATAACTTCCACTAGAAAATATTACATCACTGGAACTCTGAAAACCGCAATAACTTCCACTGCAGCCTGTCAAACTATCACTGGAACCTTGAGAACCGCAATAACGTGCTCTAGAACTTTCTGCACTATCACTGGAGCCTTGACGCACAGACAGACAGACAGACAGACAGAGACAGACAGACAGGCGGACAGACAAGTAAGGTAAACACACGCACTTCATTAAG
>NC_059303.1:17605708-17618208 GCF_017591435.1 Portunus trituberculatus | reverse complement strand
TAGATAGATAGATAGATAGATAGATAGAGAGAGAGAGAGAGAGAGAGAGAGAGAGAGAGAGAGAGAGAGAGAGAGAGAGAGAGAGAGAGAGAGAGAGAGAGAGAGAGAGAGAGAGAGAGAGAGAGAGAGAGAGAGAGAGAGAGAGAGAGATATTCACCCTTCAAAAGTCTGCTGGTCCCACAACGTAAAGAATCTTTGTATAACTTATGTAGAGGTATATTCCGTGTGTGTGTGTGTGTGTGTGTGTGTGTGTGTGTGTGTGTGTGTGTGTGTGTGTGTGTGTGTGTGTGTGTGTGTGTGTGTGTGTGTGTGTGTGTGTCTGTCTGCCAGATCACCTTGGCGCATCATCTGGTCTATGATACAATTTGGGCCGTGAAATTGTAAGTACAACACCAACAGCACCAGACACTACACCCACCACCACCACCTCTCCCTCCCTCCCTCTCTCTCTCTCTCTCTCTCTCTCTCTCTCTCTCAGACACATATAATCACACGGCAATTTCAAACACCAAGCGATTTAACACAAGAAAAGAACTACGAGTCTTAAAAACCAGGACATCCATCAACAGCTTATACCTCAGCTCACCTCCTCAATGGCCAGTCAGCTCAAGAAGTAACTTAACATACTAGTAAGTCATGAGGGGCAGCGGCAAGTCATCGCGGTGAGGAGGTGTTGCAATGTGTCCCCTGCGTCATCCCTCCCTGTCAATGTGTGTGTCTTACCTTCGCTGTTTCTCTAAAGTCACGCTGCTTATCTGTCTGTCTATTTCTACAACGAGGTAAGTGTGTGGTCTAGTCTCGTCTGGTCTGGGTTGGGTTTAGTTTAGTTGATGTCTGTCTCTGTCTGTGTCTCTGTTACTGTCTGTCTCTGTCTGTCTGTCTATGTCTGTCTGTCTGTCTATCTGTCTGTCTGTCTGTCTGTCCTCTCTCTCTCTCTTGAATTAGAATGTTTGTGTGTCTACAGTCTGTCTCCTTTCTTTCTTTCTTTCTCTATTTTTGTGTTATTTTCTCTACCTTCTCTACCTTTCCTGATAGCATATGTTTGCTCAATTTGGCTTTTATTCTCTTTATTTATTCGCTTTACTCCATTTTTCTTTATAGCTATGTACAGTTTGCTTTCTTTCTTTATTAATACAATCTTCCTACTTTCACTAATCATCCTTATCGTAGTATATTTATGTATATGCTTGTCTAATTTGGGAGTGGTGAGTGGGGAGGAGCTTCATCTGTTCTATCCTTGCCTCCTACTAAGTATTCCTAATTTTTTCTTCTTACTGTTTATTTTCTCTCCCTCTCCTTTTTCTATAACCTTTCCTCCTTCTGCTGTTAGTGCTGAGTCAAGAGCGAGGTTCATAAGACTCCACAGATTTATGAATGGGAACTGCAAGAAGAAATAGGGGTTAGTTTATAATGGGATTTGATTACGTATTGCATTTACCTTTACTTTTTTAATGGATTCTGGCAACTTCCCTTATTATCTTAAATCTTCCCCTTTTTCACTTTCTCTACTTTTAATCTTTCTTTTTTCCTTTTTCTTGTTTTAATCTTTATTTTCTTATGTCCCCCATCCCTAATAGTATAAATGGCAAGGTCTTTTATTTACTTGTAGTCTTAAATCTTTCATTCCCTCGAAATGTTAACACTTTTCTTTTCTCTCTTCTTTTCTGTATCCCTTATTTATCCCAGCATTCAATCAACAAAGCTTCTAATGATACAACTGGTAACTTCCTTTCTATCCTTATAATCTTAAATCTTCCTCTTTCATTCCCTCTACTAGTTCAAATCTTTCCTTTCTCCTCTTTCCTTTTTTATTCCTTATTTTCCATGTCTCCCTCCATTCAATCACAAAAGCCTCAAATAATATAACTATCTACTTCCCTCCACTTAAAAACCTCAACTCTTCCCTTTTCATTCTTTATACTAGTTAAAACCTTTCTTTCCTCCCCCCTGTTTCATCCTCTATTTCTCCAACATCTCAATCATAAAAGCCTCTAATATAACCTAGAACAGTTTCGCATGATAAACTGTACTATTAACTCAATCTAACGTAATGTAACATGCTTTTCAGGACGCGTGGAAGGAATAGTCGCAGTCGTGAGGAGAAAATGCTTTGCTGGTTTCTTGTGATGCATGAGCTTGTTGTGAGTTATCAGTGTGGATTGTAAGGCAAGGGTCGAGACGTGCGGGACCTGCTTGGGGTGGAGCGCCGCGGGAGAGTTGGCAGGACTTCACAGTTACACGCAAGCACGCAGGCACTCACGCAAACACGCAAACATACACGCAAACACACACAGGTAAGAGAGAAATAGATGGTTTTTTTTTTCACTGACACCTTCATATACTCACACACACACACACACACACACACACACACACACACACACACACACACACACACACACACACACACACACACACACACACACACACACACACACACACACAATGTACACACACACACACACACACACACACACACACACACACACACACACACACACACACACACACACACACACACACACACACACACACACACACACACACACACACACACACACACACACACACACACACACACACACACACACACACACACACACACACACACACACGCACACAAAATTTTTCCCACCACCATATGCCAACTCTCTCTCTCTCTCTCTCTCTCTCTCTCTCTCCTTCCAGAAAATCAAGACAAGAATGAAGAAAGAGGGTGTTCCGTGTGTGTGTGTGTGTGTGTGTGTGTGTGTGTGTGTGTGTGTGTGTGTGTGTGTGTGTGTGTGTGTGTGTGTGTGTGTGTGTGTGTGTGGTTTAGCTAAGTCATCCTGCAAATATATCACACAAAAAAAGAAAACGGAAGAAAAAAAAAACAGAAGGGGGTCGCACTTAATTGCCCAGAATACGTGAGAAGGTGAAAAGGTGAGAGAGAGAGAGAGAGAGAGAGAGAGAGAGAGAGAGAGAGAGAGAGAGATTGGTTTCCCTGTCCCTACCTAGAAAAAAATATCAATCAGTTTGTTTCTCTCTGTCTCTTTCTTTCTGTCTGTCTACTCTCTCTCTCTCTCTCTCTCTCTCTCTCTCTCTCTCTCTCTCTCTCTCTCTCTCTCTCTCCTTAAGCTCACTCTCAGCCCAGTCATTGAAGTCTCCTGAAGAAAGGCTCCTCCTGGCCCAAGATTTCCTCCTTTCTACTTCCTCCATTCCTTCCATTCTTTCCCTTTCCTTCACTGCTTTCATTTCCTTCACTCTTTACCATCTCCCTAAACGTTTCATCATTAACTCCCTCACCCTCTCCCTCTCCCTCTCCCTCTCCCTCTCTCTCTCTCTGAATTAACAATGCATAAACAGTCGAGGCACAAAGGGTATATCTCACTACGAAGAAATAATGAAGACGTCCACTAGAAAATAAATTGCAAACAAACTCTGATACAAGAATTAGCATGCAGGAGGTGTGTGTGTGAGAGAGAGAGAGAGAGAGAGAGAGAGAGAGAGAGAGAGAGAGAGAGAGAGAGAGAGAGAGAGAGAGAGAGAGAGAGAGAGAGAGAGAGAGAGAGAGAGAGAGAGAGAGAGAGAGAGAGAGAGAGAGAGAGAGAGAGAGAGAGAGAGAGAGAGTAATGATGCAAGTGGGTGAAAAGTTTTGTTATTGTTTTTATTTTCCTTCATTTCAGCTTTTCCGGCCCTCTTCTCTCCTCCTCCTCCTCCTCCTCCTCCTCCTTATCCTCTTCTTCTTCTTCTTCTTCCTCCTTCACATCCTCAATCTCCTCTTCTTCCTCTTCTTCTTTACTAATCTTCCTAACCTCCCTCCTCCTCTTCCTCTTCCTTTTCCTCGTCTATTAAAATCCTTCCTTTCTTTCTTCCGCCTCTTCCTCCTCTTCATCTCCTTCCTCCTCCTCCTTCACCTTGCTAATCTTCCTAACCATCCTTTTCTTCCTACTCCTCCTCTTCGATATTTTCTCTCCCTCTCCCTCTCTCCCTCTCCCTCTCTCCCTCCCTCTCCTGATAACAGTCAAAATCCTCTGTTGCATTCATTATCGTAACACATTTTTTTAAACCATAAATTTTGGTGTTTATCTGAAGAATGACTGGAGAGAGAGAGAGAGAGAGAGAGAGAGAGAGAGAGAGAGAGAGAGAGAGAGAGAGAGAGAGAGAGAGAGAGTGGAGAGGGGAGAGAGAGAGGGGAACCTGGTTTACTGCAATTATTTATATATGCATGACGCTCTCTCTCTCTCTCTCTCTCTCTCTCTCTCTCAGTCTTTCGTCGTGTTTATTAATTGGCAAAACAAAGATAAGACTAACCGCAGTTAATTAGTTTTTAGTGCAGGTGAACGCAGGTAAGGAAATACTGACTTATGTGTGTGTGTGTGTGTGTGTGTGTGTGTGTGTGTGTGTGTGTGTGTGTGTGTGTGTGTGTGTGTGTGTGTGTGTGTGTGTGTGTGTGTGTGTGTGTGTGTGTGTTTGTGTATTACTACTATTACTACTATTACAACTACTACTACTACTTACAACCACCACCACTATTACTACTGCTGCTACTACTACTACTACTACTGCTGCTATTACTACTACCACTACTACTACTACTACTACTATTACTACTACTACTACTACTACTACTACTACTACTACTACTACTTCTATTACTACTACCAACAACAACAACAAAACAACAGCAACAACAACAACAACAACAACAACAACAATAGTTATCCCAACAAAAGCAAGCAAGCACACACACACACACACACACACACACACACACACACACACAATCACATATTCGCTTGCTAATTCATGTGGTCGTAATATTTGAGATAAATTGACTCTTCGTTCTGAATGGGTGAAGCAAGGGGGAGGAGGAGGAGGAGGAGGAGGAGGAGGAGGAGGAGGAGGAGGAGGAGGAGGAGGAGGAGGAGGAGGAGGAGGAGGAGGAGGAGGAGGAGGAGGAGGAGGAGGAGGAGGAGGAGGAGGAGGAGGAGGAGGAGGAGGAGGAGGAGGAGGAGGAGGAGGAGAGAGGAGGAGGAGGAGGAGGAGGAGGAGGAGGAGATGCAGAGAGAGAGAGAGAGAGAGAGAGAGAGAGAGAGAGAGAGAGAGAGAGAGAGAGAGAGAGAGAGAGAGAGAGAGAGAGAGAGAGAGAGAGAGAGAGAGAGAGAGAGAGAGAGAGAGAGAGAGAGAGAGAGAGAGAGAACTAGAGAAACGAATGAAAAAATGATCCAATGAAGCAAAAGTGAACAAAACACACACACACACACACACACACACACACACACACACACACACACACACACACACACACACACACACACACACACACACCACATATTCAAGTGAACGGCAAGGCGCAGCAAAGACACAACAAGGACACGGTAAACCACAGCAAGGAAAACACCAATTAAATCTTATCAAACGCAGAATTCACAACGAAGAGAGGCGAAACCATTCACTACCTGGCTGAAGGAGACCTGAAGGAAGGGAGTCAGGAGGGAAGAAATAGGAAACAGAAGGGGATAAGGAAGACTAGAGAGGGTCTGGAAGGAGGCTGAGGAGAGAAAGGCGAAAGTAGATAAGACGAATGAGAAGATAGAGAAAGAGGGGATAAGGAAGACCGGATAGGGACTTGAAAGGAGGGTGAGGAAGGAAAGGAGAAAGGAGGTAAGAAGGATGAAGAAATAGAAAGAGAAGATGATATGGAAGAATGAATAGGAGGAGAGAGTAAACAAGAAGGATGAAAAAAACAGAGAAAGGAGGATAAATAAGGAAGGAAGAGAAGGAAGAGAAGACACAGAAGGAATACAGGGATCAATGAAAAAGATAAATGTAAAGAAAGAGAAAGAAATAGTGAAAAAAACAAAGAAAATTGATTAGAGAAAGAGGAAAAATTACGTAAACAAGAAAGAAGAACAAGACGAAAATTGAATAGGAAGAAAACGAGAACTTAAAGAAAACTGATTAAAAAGGAGGAAAATGTGAAAATAAAAAAAAAGAAAGAGGACGAAGAAGATAAAGAGGAAAAGATAGAGAAGTGGAGAGATACAAAGAGATGGAGAAAAGGAAGAATATAAAGAAGAGAAAGAGGAACTGATTGACAGAGAAGAGGAGAGAAACAAAGAGAAATAAAAAGGAAGAAGAGGAAGAACAGATAGACAGAGAAGATGAGAGACACACAGAGGAGGGGAAGAGGAAGAGAGAGAGAGAAACAGATAGACAAAGAAATAGAGAAACACAAAGAGAAAGAAAAAGGAGAAAGACGAGGAAGAGAAAGAGGAACAGGTAGACAGAGAAGAGGAGAGACAAAGAGAGGAGGAGGAAGAGGGATGAGGATGAGAGATGGTGATATGCTAGTAACAATTGACAAACTCTTTAATTCGGCCAAGACAAACAACACAGAACCTTCATTATTTCTTGCCACGAATTAGAGCAGGCCACTCCACCCTGCCTGTCTGTACACACGGAACGATAAGCCCAAGCAAACAACAAGCACTCGCAAACAAACAGCACTGGATTTTTCTATTTGAGCGTTACTTAAACAAAGGATGATTGAAAAAGAGAGAGAGAGAGAGGAATATCTATTAGTGAAATCTGAATCATAAATGTTTTCTACTTAGTGAGTTAAATCTTTTCTTGATAAACACGTGAGAGAGAGAGAGAGAGAGAGAGAGAGAGAGAGAGAGAGAGAGAGAGAGAGAGAGAGAGAGAGAGAGAGAGAGAGAGAGAGAGAGAGAGAGAGAGAGAGAGAGAGAGAGAGAGAGAGAGAGAGAGAGAGAGAGAGAGAGAGAGAGAGAGAGAGAGATAACGGGACAAACAGGTAGGATACAGGAGAAAGAAGGAATGCAGGTAAGAGAGGAGAAAAGGAGAGGAAAGAAGAAAAAACGATATGACAACTTGGAATAAAAATGAGAAGAAAAGATAGGAAAAATGACGCATAAAAGAAAATCTCCCCTCCCTCTCTCTCTCTCTCTCTCTGACCCCTGACCCTGAAGGACCCAGGTGCACCGCCCTACAACTGCCCATCCCGAGCCGCCCTTGTAAGCAGGACAGGGCACGCTGGTGGTGGTGGTGGTGGTGGTGGTGCTGGTAGTGGTGGTGGTGGTTGTGCTATTGTTGTCGTTGTTGTTGGTGGTAAAAGTGGTAACAGTCATGGTGGTGGTGGTGGTGGTGGTTGTGCTATTGCTGTCGTTGTTGGTGGTGGTAAAAGTGATAACTAACAGTCGTGGTGGTGGTGGTGGTGGTGTTGGTGGTGGTGGTGATGGTGATAGCAGGTAAAAAAAGAATAAAAATACAAATAGACTGACTAAAAGAGAGAGACAGAGAAAATAAAGAAAGAAATGAACAGATGAAGGAGACAGAAAGACAGACAGACAGACAGACAGACAGACAGACAGACAGACAGACAGACAGACAGACAGACAGATAGATAGACAGAGAAGCAAGAATGAGGAAGAGAAGATTAAAGGAGAAGGAGAAATAGCACACACAAAAAAAAAAAAGCTAATGAGAGAGAGAGAGAGAGAGAGAGAGAGAGAGAGAGAGAGAGAGAAACATCAGTGCTTGGGTCTCGGGGCATCGGGAGAGGGAGGGAGTCGATACGTGCGGTGTTCGAAGCATTTCCTGGCACAGTTTCGACCACAGCTACACACACACACACACACACACACACACACACACACAGCTACACACACACACACACACACACTGATGGAGACTGGAATGCTGGATGGCGAGGAGAGCAAGAAAAATATAAAGAAAAAGATCATAAAACATTCTTGAAAACCCATCATATTTTTTCTCTTTTCCAATATTCTTGTTTTAAATGTTACTGATGCAGAGAGAGAGAGAGAGAGAGAGAGAGAGAGAGAGAGAGAGAGAGAGAGAGAGAGAGAGAGAGAGAGAGAGAGAGAGAGAGAGAGAGAGGAATGTTTAATGGCGACTAAGAGTAAGCTATAAAGATAATTCTCAGACTTATCATATATTATCGAAAATTTATCATATACTTTCTTTTTTTATCCTTAGTATTTCCAAGAATCGTGCTTTTTGAATATCTTTTAATAATATCAGATTTTTTTTTTCCCCTCCTTTTTCCAATGCACCTCTTGCCAACACGCAGCGAAGAATTTCCACAATACAACTTGAATATATCGCTAACACTCCTACGCTTCTCTTTAGCTCACTTTATGTTAATGTTATTGAGTATATTTCACTGCAAGAATATATTAATTTCATCCTCCTATCCGCTTCTTTTATCTTCCCCATCTTTTTTCTGCTAGATATTCAAAGTGCCTGGAATCTCAGTATTTATCTTTATCCACTTCACTACTGGGACGCATTTTTACCTCGAGCTTTGTGTGATCAGACAATTATATTTACGTTAAGAAGGGTCTATGGAGGTCAGAAGTTTAATGGCAAGAGTCTATACTGTTTTAATCCCCACATAAGTTTCTGAAGCTATATAAAATCACCAAATAGTAAGCAGAATGAGTATGAAAACATGTCCTGGTATTGAAGGGGTTAATCTTTCTGTGCGAGGCGTTGGTGGCTAAGGTCTGGTTAGTCTGGCACATTCCTGGGAGGCGGCAACAGTATCGGAGGAAACCAATGCACAGATGACGGTGGTGCTTGTAAAGGTGATTGTATTCCGTCAGTATCAATGAAAGGAATGTACCACAGCGGCCAGAAGTCTTGTAAAACGACGCTCTCACTTCCACTGTGGTAACGTGTTTGTGTGTTCCTTCAGCCTCACCCTCTGCTCTCGGAATCTTTCTCTTATCGGGTTTCGTAAGGCGAGAGATAACACAGCGAAGGACTTACTGTTAAAATGGTTAGATTGATTGTCTGTCTATCTGTCTGTCTGTCTGTTTTCTTTATCTATTCCTATATATTTTTTTTCATTCTGTCTATCACTTTTTCGCTTCTGTCTCTTTAGATGTCTATTTGTTTGATATCTCTTGGTTTCTCTGCTAATCTGTCTGTCAGTCTGTCTGTCTCTCTGTGTCTCCTTTACCTGTCCATCTCTTTCTTTATTCACTTTGCCTTATTTTCTGTTTTTCTTTTAGTTTATTTTGTGTGTATTTATTCTTTTTACCTTCTGTCATCACCACCACCACCACCACCACCACCACCACCACTGTTAAGACAAAACGGTTAAATTGATACCAAGAACACATGATACTGACAAGACTTTAAACCGCAACTGTACAAACACCAAAAAAAAAAACACCCAAAAAATGAGTAAATAAAACAGGGAATGAAGAGCAGAGTAAAAGAGGATCGGTATAAAATGAGAATGATTTAAAGATATAAGGGAAGAAATGTATTCCTCACCTAAGTAGATTGCAGATTTTATATTTAGATTCTTTAGAGAAGCGTGACTTAAGAGAGGGTCTGATCGAGGGCTTCCACTGGTGTAGGGGATGTAACAAATGTCGCTTCTCTAGCACCGGCAGCAGCAGTGGCAGTAATAGTAGCAGCAGTGCAGCAGTGGCAGTGGTGGTGGCAGTGGCAGTGGCAGCAGTGGGTGGTGGCAGTGGTGGTGGTGGCAGCAGCAGCAGTTAGGTGGTGGTGGTGGCAGCAGCAGCAGCAGCAGCAGCAGCAGCAGCAGCAGCAGCAGCAGCAGCAGCAGCAGCAGCAGCAGCAGCAGCAGCAGCAGCAGTTGTTGCTGTTGTTGTTGTTGCTGTTGTTGTTGTTGTTGCAGCAGCAGTGGTGGCAGTAGCAGCAGTGGCAGTTAGCAGCAGCAGCAGCAGCAGTAGCAGCAGCAGCAGCAGCAGCAGTAGCAGCAGCAGCAGCAGCAGTAGTAGTAGCAATGTTAGTGGTAGTAGTGGTAGTAGTTAATTGTGGTGATGGTAGTACTTAGTTGTGGTGGTTGTGTAGTAGTAGTAGTAGTAACAGTGATGGTAGTAGTAGTAGTAGTAGTAGTAGTAGTAGTAGTAGTAGTAGTAGTAGTAGTAGTAGTAGTAGTAGTAGTAAACGACAAAAAAGTAGCATACAGTTAACAACCAACAACAGACAAAAGAAAATAACAATAAAACTATGTAAAAAAACTATAATATATATATATATATATATATATATATATATATATATATATATATATATATATATATATATATATATATACAAAGACATCACTATCTAAATTGTCTTCCACAGCACGCACCAGCCATTAGTTAACAGTGAAATGAACAAACTTCCTGAGACGCGGCGCTGAGTGTAACTTTTAATTCTCGTGGCGCCCTAGGACCAATTACTCACTCATTCACTCACTCACTCACCACACCAAACAGCACTACACGAGCCACACTTACCCCGCTGGTGCTGAGGAGGAGGAGGAGGAGGAGGAGGAGGAGGTGGCCATCACTACACCTGGGAGGAAAAGAGTACAAGGTTAATGAGAGAAAGAGAGAGAGAGAGAGAGAGATTTCAAGACATTTATCACATTCTTTTGGCAAATCTCTCGTACCTGCTCGGGACCTGGCATCTAAGTGGGTATTTTATTCTCTTTGCTTAATTGTTTATTTTTCGCCCTCAGCCAGATTTTTTCTCCTAAATAGAAAACATTAACTATTATCACCCATGAACTACAAAAAAAAAAAAAAAAAATGCATATATACAATTGACAAACAAGTAAATGAATGATGACAGATAGGAAACTAAGTACCAGCAGCAGCAGCAGCAGTAGTAGTAGTAGTAGTAGTAGTAGTAGTAGTAGTAGTAGTAGTAATCGTGGCAGTGATAGTGGTGGTATTGAAAGTATGGTCTTGATTGTAGTAGTAGTAGTAGTAGTAGTAGTAGTAGTAGTAGTAGTAGTAGTGGTAGTAGTAGTAGTAACAAGTGATTCTCGAGTGTTATAGGAGAGTTAGTAATACCGAAAAACGTGGAAATAGCGCCAGTGGTAGTGGCAGTAGTAATGAAAGCATTGGTAATGGAACTAGTGACGGTAACAGAAATAGTAGTAGTAGTAGTAGTAGTAGTAGTAGTAGTAGTAGTAGTAGTAGTAGTAGCAGTAGTAGTAAAATAGTAGTAGTAGTTCCTGAAGGTTACAGTAGAGATAGTGACAAGAAACGTAGAAATTGTAGCAGCGGTGATGGTGGGAGTGACTGTAAGGGCAGCAGCAGCAGCAGCAGTGGTGGTGGTGGTGGTGGTGGTGGTGGTGGTGGTGGTGGTGGTGGTGGTGGTGGTTCCTGCGGGTAATTTTGGTACCGCGTTATTGTGCGTCATTACCTTCGCCCCGAGGCAGTGTGGAGGGCAGAGGTCGCCTGGCCTTGAGGGGAGGAAGTGGAGGAGGGAACTGAGAGGAAGACAGGTAGTGCTGGAGGGGAGGCTAGGGGTGGGGAGGAAGGAGGGAGGAAGAGGTGTTGGAGGAAGGGAGGGAAGGAGAGTTTGGGGAGGAAGGAATGGAGGGAAGGGAGGGCGAAGAGGAGGAAAGTTGTAACAGGTGTGTGTGTGTGTGTGTGTGTGTGTGTGTGTGTGTGTGTGTGTGTGTGTGTGTGTGTGTGTGTGTGTACACGACAGGTGCACCTGTGGTCTTCCTCTTCCTGTGTCTGATTTGAAGTTTCTTGAGAGAGAGAGAGAGAGAGAGAGAGAGAGAGAGAGAGAGAGAGAGAGAGAGAGAGAGAGAGAGAGAGAGAGAGAGAGAGAGAGAGAGAGAGAGAGAGAGAGAGAGAGAGAGAGAGAGAGAGAGAGAGAGAGAGAGAGAGAGAGAGAGAGAGAGAGAGAGAGAGAGAGAGAGAGAGAGAGAGAGAGAGAGAGAGAGAGAGAGAGAGAGAGAGAGAGAGAGAGAGAGAGAGAGAGAGAGAGAGAGAGAGAGAGAGAGAGAGAGAGAGAGAGAGAGAGAGAGAGAGAGAGAGAGAGAGAGAGAGAGAGAGAGAGAGAGAGAGAGAGAGAGAGAGAGAGAGAGAGAGAGAGAGAGAGAGAGAGAGAGAGAGAGAGAGAGAGAGAGAGAGAGAGAGAGAGAGAGAGAGAGAGAGAGAGAGAGAGAGAGAGAGAGAGAGAGAGAGAGAGAGAGAGAGAGAGAGAGAGAGAGAGAGAGAGAGAGAGAGAGAGAGAGAGAGAGAGAGAGAGAGAGAGAGAGAGAGAGAGAGAGAGAGAGAGAGAGAGAGAGAGAGAGAGAGAGCGCTTACACTCGCCACCTTGTCGACGACAACACCTAAAATATCGCCCCACCCAACCCCACGCAGGAGGAGGAGGAGGAGGAGGAGGAGGAGGAGGAGGAGGAGGAGGAGGAGGAGGGGGCGGGAAGGTTACCAGGTCGCGGCTCGTGAGAGGAAGACGGAGGCACACACTCAGGAAATCCGATGAAAAAAAAAAAAAAAAAAATCAGGTGTGAGGTGTTTCTAATCTGGAGCAGGTGTGTGTGTGTGTGTGTGTGTGTGTGTGTGTGTGTGTGTGTGTGTGTGTGTGTGTGTGTGTGTGTGTGTGTGTGTGTGTGTGTGTTGGTATGAAGATTAAAACGAGCTTTCAATAAGTTGCAACCACCACCACCACCACCACCACCAGTACAACAACTAATAAAC
>NC_059303.1:17583208-17600708 GCF_017591435.1 Portunus trituberculatus | reverse complement strand
GTCACGCCACGAGGACAGGGTCACAAGGGGCGCTCTGTCCTGCCGCGGGTGTCAAGAGGTTTTGGGGAGAGAGAGAGAGAGAGAGAGAGAGAGAGAGAGAGAGAGAGAGAGAGAGAGAGAGAGAGAGAGAGAGAGAGAGAGAGAGAGAGAGAGAGAGAGAGAGAGAGAGAGAGAGAGAGAGAGAGAGAGAGAGAGAGAGAGAGAGAGAGAGAGAGAGAGAGAGAGAGTGTGTGTGTGTGTGTGTGTGTGTGTGTGTGTGTGTGTGTGTGTGTGTGTGTGTGTGTGTGTGTGTGTGTGTGTGTGTGTGTGTGTGTGTGTGTGTGTGTGTGTGTGTGCTGGGGTGCATAGACGGTGACAGTGAATTAGTCAGATGTGGTTAGTGTGGTAGTGGAATAGTGGAAGGGGTGGAGTGGGTGACTGAATGACTGGAGAGAGTTGAAATGAAATGAAATGAAATGGAAGGAAGAAGAAGAGAAGGAAGAAAGGAGGAAAGGAGGTGAAGGAGGAGGAGGGTAGCTAGGTAAAGTGAGATAAGTGAAGGACAAATGTGAAGGAAGATATGAATGAAGTGGGTGAAGGAAGAACGAGTGAAGGACGAGATGCAAAAGACGAAAGGTGGATGAAAGAAATGGAAGAGAAGATCGGAAGGAGGAAAAAAAATGAGAGAGGGGAAAGTAAAGTGGATGAGAGGAGAAGTAGGGAAGAAGTTAAAGAGGTGGAGATGAGGAAGAGAGGAAAGAAATGAGAGGTGGAGATGAGGAAGAGAAGAAGAAATGAGAGATGGAGATAAAGAAGAAAAGAAAATGAAAGATGGAGATAAGGAAGAGAAGAAGTAAATGAGAAGTGGAGATAAGGAAGAAAATAATAAAATAAGAAAGGAGATGAGGAAGAAAAGAAGAAAATTAGAAAGAAGATGAGGAAAAGAAAAGAAATGAAAAGTAGAGATGTGGAAGAGAAGAAGAAAATAAAAGGTAGAGATAAGGAAAAGAAGAAGGAAGTGAGAGGTGGAGATGAGGAAGAGAAGAGAAAATAAATAAAAAAAAGAGAAAAAATGAGAGGAGATGAGGAAGAGAAAAAATAATGAAACAAATAAAGAGAAGAAAAAAAATGAGAGAGAAGATGAAGAATAAAAGAGATGAAAGAGAAGATGAAGAAGAGAGGAAAATCAAAGGAGATGAGGAAGAGAAGAAGCAAATGAGAGGTGGATGAAGTGGATGGCGGGCAGTGTGGAGAGGACAAGGAGGTCAGTGTGCGGCGCCCCGAGTGTTATGTTTGTTTTCATAAATAAGCCCAGGAAACACAACCACCTCGGCCGCCTGTTTGTTTGCTTGTTGTCCCGCCTGAGGAGAGCCGGGGAGTGGCAGGCTTGTCCGCGCCGCCCTCAACACAACTCAAGGGGACTCAAGAGGGGAAAAGTGTAGACTGTGTAGAAATGAACAAAAAAATGAGAATCTACTAAACGATAACATGAAGAAAAACTAACAATGACAACTATGAAAGGAGGAGGAGGAGGAGGAGGAGGAGGAGGAGGAATACAAAGGAATACAAAAGAAAGACAGCAACAGCCCTACTAGCACTAACGAGGCTGTCTGTGTGTCTATTCTACCAGTACAGATTCTACGAGTTAGAGGCTGAAGGACACCAGGGTTCAAGGAAGGAAAACAAGAGATCACAGGGAGAAGGAAAGTCCAAGATGTGATAGGAAAGGTTGGAAGAGAAATGCTACTATCTAGTATAGTAACTAAAAAAAAATGCAGGCGCAAGTACATTATTTAAGAAAGAGGAGGAGGAGGAGGAGGAGGAGGAGGAGGAGGAGGAGGAGGAGGAGGAGGAGGAGGAGGAGGAGGAGGAGGAGGAGCAGGAGGAAAAGGAAGAATACACCATTATTCACATACGTACATTGAAAAATCTACATTTGAGTCTAAACAGAGAAAAGAAAACCGTCATTCTTCTAAATATCTTTCCAGCTGATATGACGCTTTCTAAGGTACGTGGCTATGGATGGGTGGTGTAGAGACCCAGGAAGTGGAGGAGCAAATAAAAGCTTCTGGTTTCATGGGTTTCTTTGCACCAGCCTAGCCTAGCCTAACCTAACCTAACCTAACCTAACCTAACCTAACCTAACCCAACCCAACCCAACCCAACCTAACCTAACCTAACCTAACCTAACCCAACCTAACCTAACCTAACCCAACCCAACCCAACCCAACCTAACCAAACCAAACCTATCCTAACCTAACCTAACCAAACCAAACCTAACCTAACCAAACCTAACCTAACCCAACCTAATCTAACCCAACCCAACCCAACCCAATCCAACCAAACCAAACCTAACTTAAACTAACCTAACCTACCCTAACCTAACCTAACCAAATCTAACCTAACCCATCAATCTGTTCCACTTTATTGCAATACTTAGCTATGTATGTATATGTCTTACACTCACATTCTATACTACCATGAGTGTATACTGATTAGAAGACTATCCATATCTTCCATTCAGCCTTGTAATTCAAACCATCTAATGAAAAGTACATTATTAATCAACATCATTACCACCACCACCACCACCACCAGGCCAGAGAGGTGAGTGTGCTGCCTCCACCTGTAACAAGAGGAGGTTCTGGTGGGTGTGCATAGTGGAACATGGAAGGTGAGAGGAGGCATGAGGTTGGCGAGGCGTGGTCATTGCAGCGGCGTACGAAGGGCATGGGAACATAGGGAAAGAAGGCAGGAGGAGGAGAGGTGGCGTGGAGAGAGAGAGACAGAGACAGAGACAGGTACAGTGACAGAGGAAGCATGAGGAAGCAGAAGACAGAAGGAGGCAAGGAGGCTGACGAGGCGTGGCGGCTGTTTGAAGGGCAGCGGAAAACAGAAGAGGGAGCCTGGCGTGCCGTGGCGTGGCGTGGCGAGGGGAGGCAGAGACAGACGCAGAAAGAGTAAGTATGAGAAAGCAGGAAACAGGAGGCTGACGAGGCGTGGCGGCTGTATGAAGGGCGGCGGATACAGAAGGAGGCTCGTGTGGTGTAGAGAAGCAGAGACAGAGGCAGAGACAGGCAGCGCGAGAAAGCATGAGGCAGAGGCAGAAGGCAGAGAGCAGGCGTGGCGCGGTGGCTGCAGCGGCGAACAGATAAGATCTTGTATCAGGAGCAGCATCACCACCTCCTGATGGACTAATTAATCAACATGGCACCTCATATGTATATTACAGAATCACTCTTTGTCACGGAGACACAGGGGCAGGCGGTGACGGTGACGCGCACTCACACACACACACACACACACACACACACACACACACACACACACACACACACACACACACACACACACACACACACACACACACACCCTCCCTGCCTGCTTCTGTATTTCCAACTTCCTACGACTTGACATTATTCAAAAGGAAGATTTCTAGACATTTATCTCTTTCTTTTGGATAACTCTATTGGACCTGCAAGGGGACTGGCAAATAAGTGGACCTTTTTTTTTTAGTTTGTTGTCCTTAACCAGCTTTCTCTTCTTACATAAACACACACACTCACTCACACACCCCCAGACACACCCCCAGACACCACACACACACACACACACACAAATGGTAGAAATGCTTTAATATTATATCCCGGGCAGCGAAACAAAAAGTCGCGTCCGTCGCCTCTCAAGGATTTGCATAATCAAATCCATCACCACCACTTGAATCAGTCAATAAAGGAAAATTGGCGCGGATCGTCCCTCATAATGCGAGACAGGACAGCCAAGGTAACCACGCTAATACTGCACGCAAATGACAAGTGTGTGTGTCTGTGTGTGTGTGTGTGTGTGTGTGTGTGTGTGTGTGTGTGTGTGTGTGTGTGTGTGTGTGTGTGTGTGTGTGTGTGTGTGTGTGTGTGTGTGTGTGTGTGTGTGTGTGTGTGTGTGTGTGTGTATGTGTGGGGTCTTTCTTCCTCATCCTCAACTGCCCCTATCTCCCTCTCTCTCTCTCTCTCTCTCTCTCTCTCTCTCTCTCTCTCAATTTTTCGGCTGTCACGCATCAAATTTCCTTCCTTCATTTAAAGTCCAACACGAGAGAGAGAGAGAGAGAGAGAGAGAGAGAGAGAGAGAGAGAGAGAGAGAGAGAGAGAGAGAGAGAGAGAGAGAGAGAGAGAGAGAGAGAGAGAGAGAGAGAGAGAGAGAGAGAGAGAGAGAGAGAGAGAGAGAGAGAGAGAGAGAGAGAGAGAGAGAGAGAGAGAGAGATTCTGTAAGGTCACACCCCCACGTGAATGAAGCTTAATAAAGAGGTGTTGTTTTAGTTAATAGTAGTGGTGGTGGTGGTGGTGGTGGTGGTTTTCAAAATAATCTTGTTTATTTTGCTCTTCCTGTCTTTATCTATATCTTCTTCATCTTTGTATTTTATCTATTATATTATTGTTGTTTTTCCTTCCCCACTCAATTTTTTTACCTTTTTTTTTTTTTCCTTCGATACAAACTTTCATTCAAAAACCACAAAGACTTCCTGGGCTGGCGAATTATCATCACACACTCGCCTTCAACACTGATAATTTTCCGCCTTGGTGAAAATAAAATAAATATTAACGTTAAACTTTCTATTCTACTTCTTATTCTCTCTCTCTCTCTCGTTTTTTTTTCCTCTTACTCCTGAAGGAAGCGAATTATCACGGCAGGCGCCACTTTTCACCTGAGTGTGCTGGAGACATGCAAAGTAGACAAGCCCAGGTAAATATCATCGACTTTCTCCTCCTTGTTGGTCATCTTGGAAGCATCGCCACTTCCTGTCATCACAAACTTAATTCTTTATATTTTTTGTTACCGTATTTCTTTGTCCTGTTTTTTTTTTTTTTTTTTTTTGGTTCTGTCCACTTCACCACTTCATCACCACACCCTCGTCTGTCTAGTTTCACCCTCACTGTATCGCTATTATCACCACCATCATCATCACTTACTTCCTTATCCTGGTTCGTATTCATTTTTTTTGGTTCTATTCACTTCATCACTTCATCACCACACCCTCATCTATCTAGTTTCATCCTCACTGAATTGCTATCATCACCACCATCACCACCACCACTTATTTCCTTATCCTAATTCGTATTAATTTCTTTTTTGGTTCTATTCACTTCATCACTACGCCCTCGTCTATCTAATTTCACCCTCACTGAATTGCTATCATCACCACCATCATCACCATCATCACCACCACCTATTTCCTTATCCTGATTCGTATGATTTTTTTTGGTACTATCCACTTCACCACTTCATCACTTCATCACCACACCCTCATCTATCTAATTTCACCCTCACTGCATTACTATTATCACCACCACCATCACCACCACCACGTAATGATGCTTTAAAACACTTCATCACTTTCAATCATCACAAAATCATTCCAATCATTATCAGATACTACCATCATCACACTTATCATCATCACCATCATCTTGTACTTCTATTCACCTCATCCCACTCTCACTTCACCAATACCACTACTTAATATTCGCTAACCACGCCATCCTCTTCCTCACCACACTCCCACTGTACCACCACCACCACCACCACCACCACCACCACTACTACCACTTAACAATAACCTAAAAAGAAGTCACAATGGGCGGCGTCCGAGGAAGAGAAGGAATGAACAAAAGAATTATCAACTCGCTGGGAAAAAAATTAAATTCAAGAAACCACATCGCAAAAAAGAGAAGCTAATGACACATAATGGTAATATTCAAACGCGCACTCACTCACCTCTCTCTCTCTCTCTCTCTGATACTTTTTTTTTCGCTAAGTATTTTTGTTTTCGTGACTCGTGAGATTAAAAAGGTAAATTTGATGATATTGATGGTGAGAATGAAAAGAAAGGATGTTGTTATTATTGTTGTTATTGTTATTATTGTTATTGTTATTATTATTATTATTATTATTACTATTAGTGGTTGTAGTGGTAGTAGAGGTAGTAGTAGTAGGGGTAGTAGTAGTTATTATTGTAGTAATAGTAGTAGTAGGGGTAGTAGTAGTTATTATTGTAGTAGTAGTAGTAGTAGTAGTAGTAGTAGTAGTAGTAGTAGTAGTAGTAGTAGTAGTAGTAGTAGAAGTAGTAATAGTAGTAGTAGTAGTAGTAGTAGTAGTAGTAGTAGTAGTAGTAGTAGTAGTAACAAGAACTAGAACAACAATAGCAACAACAGCAACACTGTATTCTTCTATAACAAAGCGCTTTATTACAACCACCACCACCCCCACCACTACTACCACCAACCACCAACCACCACCACCATTACAGCTACACATGCCGTAACCTACCAGACGCAGCCACTCCCAGCCTCCCACACACTTGCTAGACACAGGGCGAGGTTCACAGGAAGGCCTTTCACACTCACAGGGGAGGGAAAAAAAGGACTTTACTCTGGGATTATGCCACAAACTCGCTTACCCCTTGACTCGGTTACTCGCTTCCTGGTCCACTTCTCTGCTTTACGTTCCTCTCTTCAGTGCTGTCGTTGTCATCAGAAGCGAGTGCATTGTTGATGTTTACTGGTGCTGTTTGTTCTCTTGGCTTGTTTCTGTGTTTGTATCTTTCATATCTAGAAACAATATTATATGTTTGATGGTTTTCCTTGTTTTTTTTTTTTCTTGGTTTTGTTTCTCTTAGGGCAATGTTAGCTGGTTTCCTACTCTTATGTGTCTTGTTTTCCTTGCCTTTTATCGACTTGTTAGGAAAATATTGTCAGTCAGGAAAATGTTATATGTCGTTGCTGTTTACTCCTTTGTTATTTTTTTCTTTGGTTTCTTCTCTATCAGGAAAATGTTGTCTGTCTTTTCTGTTTGCTGTCGTGTATATTTTTCTCTTTTCCTTCAGTTTCCTCTCTATCAGGAAATTGTTGTCTTTTCTGTTTGCTATTGTTTGCTCTTGTCTTTTTCATCTTTCTTTGCCTTCCTCTCTATCAGGAAAATATTATCTGTCTTTTCTGTTTGCTCTTGTGTAATTTTTCTTCCTTCAGCTTCCTTTCTATCAGGAAAATATTATCTGTCTTTGTTACTTGCCCTTGTGACTTATTCTCCTTTGTGTTCCCTCCGTCAGCACGTGTCTTCCTCACCTATCAATCCACAGGGTCACTATAAATATTCTCTGTGGTTGTGTGTCTCCAGGAAATCGATAAGCCACATACACAATGATTTCTTCACACACAACTCATGGCTCGAATAATTCAGTCAAAGTTTGGCTTATGCAACTTGTGTGCTCTTGACATTATTCTGTTCCTCGTCTGTCTGGGAATCGTTCTATTGACAACTCTCAATAGTTTCTCTTTCTTCATGCCTTTTTTTTTTTACATTTATTATGTAAGCTTTGTTCTGTTTCCTCTCTATATTTATTTTTTCTCTATATGGACGCAGTGAAGGTATTCTGTCATGTTTAACGTTCAATATTGGGGCATATTTTTACCTTGAGATTTATGTACGATAAGACCATTTTATTAACATTAGGAAGGGTCTATGGAGGTCAGAAGGTTAATGGCCACAGTCTTCACTATTTTAATCCATCCCTTGAGTTACTGAAGCTGTATAAAACCACCAAATAGTAAGCATAATGAATATGGAAACGCGTCATGGTACTGAACGTGTTAAAAGATTGAAAGACACTAAGCTTCACATAATAAGAAATGTCAATGAAGTCTTCCTACGAAATACGCAACACTTTCAACATGCATGACGCAGACTAGCCAGCCACTTCACACCACCAATGACGTAACCCTCTACAATTCAGTTACTCTCCGACACCTTTTCTTTTTTTTTGTCTGTTCTTAGAAGGTGATGCAAGGATACAACAATAAGGATATGATATTCTTACCCAATTTTCTTAGAAGAGAGTGAAACAATACAACATTCTTATTCAGGTTAGTAATGAATATTCTTACTCAGATCCTTGTGTGCTTTTCTCCCAGACGTGACACAATGGTACAACTTTTTTATTCAGTCTGAGAATTGATATTTTACTCTATTTTTACGCATAGCTATATTTATTCAGCTTTCTTTATTTTTATACATTAGAAAAGAGTAGGAGCACCAAATTTTCTCGCTCAGTTAATTAAATTTATACGTTTCCCTCTTCTCGAATATCATCACTTTTTAATATACTTTCATCACACGTACAAAGGAAACATTATTGCCTTTAATTAGTCATGTTTCCGCTCCTGACCCGCCACAACAATAACAACAACAGCAGCAAAGCCTTATTTTTCTACACGTCTATACATTAAGTTTCATGTTTACACATTAAACTTCAGAGCCACGAAGAGTCACACCAAACGTTTGAGATGCTTTCTACCACCATCCCACCACCACGCATAACTGGCAGGGGTGTCGTCAGAGGCATACAATGTGCTTCTTTCACTCTCCTATCGGGGCTTATCAAGAATACAAGAACAACAATTGTCAGATTAAGTTTAAAGATAGATTCACTGTTAATTTAATCGAAAGGTATGTGTGATTTCTATCTTTAAATAAAAAAGAAATCAAAGTACAAACTGAAAGGCAATAAGTTTTAGAGACGGCTTCAGTGTTCACTTGATAGCGCGATGGGTGTTGTGTGTATCTCTGAACACAGGTTGGCACAAGACACATTCACTGTTCATTTAATTGCAAGGTATGTACCACTATGTTCTTTTTATCTTCAAACACTGAATTCAATAAGACTAACTCGCTGCTCAGTCAATTACACGGTGCCTATATTTTTTTTTATCACCAAGCAAGGAGTGGAATACAGCAAATTTACCGTTCATTTAACTGCAGAGTACATATTATTTCTATCTTCTCATTTAATTGCTAAGTACATTTGTTCATTCTTTATTTTCAGTAGATGGAATACCTTAACGGTTATGGCGGCGCAGGAATGAGGACTATTCAGAAACGATTTGCTCTCTCACCATGACTATTTTCAAAGGCCACAGAGATGATTAGCGGGGTTTTCAAGAGTGTTTCTCCAGTTAATAAGGTAGAAATATTGTAACTCTGATCCAACAACAGCAAAAACACCTAAAAAAACCATACAAGTTTAAATAAAGCCTTTTGAAATAGTGGAGGTGAGGCACAGAATTATTTGAGAATACGAGCTTGAGAGCGAGGTGGAGGTGGAGGTGGTGGAGGTGGTGGTTGGTGGTGGAGGCATCCGCTGCGGTGACTCGGACAGCTTTTTGAGTGGCTGAGTGACGGCCAGTGAGAACCAGACCATCCACAGGGGAAACACGAGGGAGCACAGACACGCTTCCGCACTGTGACGCTTGATTTGGGTTCCAATTATGAAAACAAGCGTACGATTTGAAGAGTTTTAGAAGGAAAGTGTGATAGCTTGCATTAAAAAATATGTGTTGTTTAAACCGTTGTAAAGAGGGGAGTGTGTTAGCTTGGGGATGAAAGATGGAAATGAGCTGTTTCAGAAAGAGTGTATGTTAGTTTAGGTTTGAAATATGAAAATACTAATAGATTGAACTGTTTCGGAAGAGGAATATTTAGACATTTCTCCTCCCCTCCGCCTCTCCCTCTTCTTCTTCCTCTTGATGGTGACTCATTTCAAAAGTGAAGAGAAACATTGCAAAGACTGATCCTCTGCTCATAGTAAACAAGACTCGTAAAAACTAGACTATTTGAGATCTACTGGCGCGTCAGGACAACCCTTACAAACCTACTGTAGGTAAACAAACTGTAGAAACAAAAAAAAAAAAAAAAAAACCCATGGGAATTCTTATCCTCTAAAAAGAAACAGAAGAATCCCGTAAACATATGCTTTTGTGATTTACTAAGGTTATTAACCCCTTCAGTATTGGGACGCATTTCAACCTTGAGATTTTTGTACGACTAGACCATTCATTATATTGAAATCAGGAAGGGTCTATGGAGGTCAGAAGATTAACGGCCACAGTCTCTCCTATTCTAATCCAGCACACAAGTTTTTGAAGCTGTATAAAATCGCCAAATATTAACCAAAATGAATATATAAATACGTCTGATACTGAAGGGGTTAAAACAAACGAACAAATACAAGAAAAGTCATAAATAATTAAGAGGAACCAAGAGAAAAGCACAAAAGACCCTAATCCACAGCAAATGCTAAATAGTACCTTTCCAAAAACGTGAGCCTTTTACCATCCACTAACCCACACCACACGTGAGCCCAGCCCTTGATAAACTGTTCGAGGTAAAAAAAGAATCATCGCAACTCAAGCGAATAAAAGAGAGCACTGAAATCCTTGCCCTCGTAAATACAAACGCACGAAACACTAAATTGATAACCTGACACTTTCTAAACGTCAGTCTCAAGGAAAAAAATGACATGAGGTTTGTGTTTTGTGATTCCCGGCGTGTTGAACCGGCTTGGGAGTCAGCGCTGGTGATGGCTGACCCCGGCGGCGGAGCAGAGAGCCGGTACACTCCACAGCCGCGGGAACACAGGACGCCACCGCCACCGCCACCGCCGCCGCCGCCACCGCCACCGCTGCCGCTGCCGCCGTCGGGGTCAATGCATTGCGGCCGAGTCTTGTAGGTGAGGGACGGAAGTTTGTGTTAACCCGAGCTATTTACTTCTTCCGCCTCCCGCCGCCCGCCTCCCGCCGCCCGCCCGCACGGCTAGCTAACTCACGCGAGGCCGCTGACCCTCCTCCTCCTCCTTTTTTCTTTTTCTTCTACTTTTTCACCTTTCCTTTTCCTCCTCCTCCCTTTTCTTATTCTTTTTCTTCCTCCTCCTATTTTTTTCGCATTCCTCCTCCTCTTCCTTCAACTTCATCATAATCATCTACTTTTCTTTCCTTCCTTTTTTTTTTTTCTTCCTGCACCTCCTCTTCTTTATTTTTTCCTTTTCTTCTATTTTCTTCTTCTTTTCTTTCTCCTCTTAACCCAGAAGAAAATAAGTGAAAATACAAGAAGAAAAAAATAATAAGAGGAAGAGTAAAGGAGAGAGAGAGGAAAGTGAAAAAGAAGAGAAAGATTTGGAAGAGAAGAAGGAAGACGAACAGGAAGAAGCAATAAGGGATAATGAAACAGAAAGAAAAAAAAAGGAACAAAAAACGAAAGAAGGAAAGAGAATTAGAAGAATGAAGATAACAAAGGAAGTAAGTAAGAGAAAGAAAAGAAGAGAGATTGAGGAAGGAGAGATGGCAAGAGGGAAAAAGAAAACGTAGAAAAAATCAAGACAAGTACAAGAAACGCGGACAGGATAAGGAAGACCAGTGACAAGGGGAAGGGGAAGGTGAAGAAAAGGAAGAGGAAGGGGAGAAGCTTGTGGGAGAGGGAAGGAAGGGAAGGAAGGGAGTGGGAGAGGAAGTGAGCGCATAACTGAGTGAACGTTAGCTGATGGGGGGTCGAAGGGCACGCCGGAATTGGCCGCTGCCGTGCGTGGTGTGTGGGAGCCAACGAGCCAACGTGGTGGTGGTGGTGGCAGTTAGAATTGCTCCCATAATAATCGTGTAGGTCATTGGCCAGACAATTTTGTATGAGAGAGAGAGAGAGAGAGAGAGAGAGAGAGAGAGAGAGAGAGAGAGAGAGAGAGAAATGCCAGTTTCCAGTGAGTGTTGGTTAAAATAAGTCACCTAAAATTCGAAGATAAGAGTCTGGAAACCTGTGTGTGTGTGTGTGTGTGTGTGTGTGTGTGTGTGTGTGTGTGTGTGTGTGTGTGTGTGTGTGTGTGTGTGTGTGTGTGTGTGTGTGTGTGTGTGTGTGTGTGTGTGTGTGTGTGTGTGTGTGTGTGTGTGTGTGTGTGTGTGTGTATAAGTAAGTAATTAAGTAAGTAAGTAAATTCATTGCCTCCTTTTACTATGATACTTTGATGCTATAATACAATAATAATACAATAAGTAATACAATCAAACACTCAATAATGGCACAGTGTTCTTTTTAGGGGTGTGATGAGTAATGTTCCTCAGTGAAGCAGCCTCTAGTCCCCCAGTGAGGCAAGGCAACGCAACGCAAGGCAAGGCAAGGCAAGGCAAGGTATGGCAAGGCAAGACAAGGTAAGGCAAGGTAAGGCAAGGCAAGGCAAGACAAGGCAAGACAGGGCAAGGCAAGGCAAGACAAGGTAAGGCAAGGCAGGGAAAGACAAGGCAAGGCAAGACAAGACAAGACGAGACGAGACGAGACGAGACGAGAGACGAGACGAGACGAGACAAGACAAAATAAAACAAAACAAAACAAAACAAAAAAAAAAAAAGACAAGACAAGACGAGACTAGACATGACAAGACAGGACAAGGCAAGGCAGGACAGGGCAAGGCAGGACAGGGCAAGGCAAGACAGGGTCGGTGTGTCTTCCCTGCAGTTGGTTGTTCTGTAAGTGGCGGATTTAGGTCAGTCTTCTCAGTCTTGCTTACTCTGTTACCCCGAGATGAAGTTTTGTTAGTCCTTGTTGTTGTTGTTGTTGTTGTTGTTGTTGTTGCTTGAGTTCTTTTCCTTGTTTGGTTTTTCTTCCTCTATAGTCTTTCTTCTTTTTCTATATTCCTTTTTTTTTATTTCTTTTTCCTTCTCCTACAGTTCTTCTTCTTCTTCTTCTGTCTTCCTCCTCCTTCTCCTCCTCTTTTTCTTCTTCTTCTTCTCTGTCGTCTTCGCCGTCTTCGTCTTTATCTTCGTTTTTTTCTTCTTCTTCGTCTCCTTTTCCTTCTTCTTCTTTGTCTTCGTCTTCTCCTTCTTCTTCTTCTTCTTCTTCTTCTTCTTCTTCTTCTTCTTCTTCTTCTTCTTCTTTCTCTTCCTTCCTATTTCTCTTCCTTTTTTTCTTCTTCTTCAGTTCTTGTTCTTTTTTCTTTCTCTTGTTCTTTTCTCTTTTTTTTTCTCCTTTCTCCTCCTTCTTCTTCTTCTTCTTCTTCTTCTTCTTCTTCTTCTCTCTCCTAAAGTCTTACATCCTCCTCTCTTACAGTCCATCTTCTTCCTCCTCCTCCTCCTACTCCTCCTCCTTCTCGTCCACCACATTTTCCACCTTCTTATCTTTTCCTTCTCCTTCACATCCTCTCCTCATTTGCTTCCTCCTCCTCCTCCTACTCCTACTCCTCTTCCCTGCCCATTCACCTCCTTCCCACCCCACCACCACCACCACCACCACCACCACCACCACCACCTTCACCCAGGCCACCATTAAGCAGAACGTTCTCATCTCTGTTACCAAATTTACGTTCCGCCTCGCGTGTACCTTGCGATGCTTATCAGTTTATTAAGTAATTAATCTCGGGCGAATATAACGGCGGGACAAACAGGAGAGGGTTTAATGGCCCCGCGCAGAGATCCTAATACACGCTTCTCCTCCGCACTAATTTTAATTCTCTCGCCTGTTCCGTGAGTGTTTGGGTGGTGGTGGTGGTGGTGGTGGTGATAGAGAGAAGAAGGAGAAGAAAGAGGAGAAGGAGGAGGAGAAAGAGGAGGTGGAGATGAAGAAAAAGAAAAGAGGAAGAAAGAAAAGAAAGAGGAAGAAAGAAGAAGAAAAAGAAGAAAAGAGAAAAGAAGAAAAGAAAAGGAAATGATGAAGAGGAAGAAAAGAAAAGAAATGAATGAAGAAGAAGAAGAAGAAAAAGAAAAAGAAGAAAAAGATGGTGAAGAAGAAGTAGAAAAGATGAAGAAAAAGTACAAGAAAGAGAAGAAAACACTAACAAGAACTACAAGACGAAGAAGCACTAGAACACACAAAACAAAATAAAAAACAAAAACAAGAACAATAAGAACCATAAAAGCAGCAGCAGCAATAGTAGTAGTAGTAGTAGTAGTAGTAGTAGTAGTAGTAGTAGTAGTAGTAGTAGTAGTAGTAGTAGTAATAAAAACACATACCATTAACTTGAACTCGAGTCGCAAAATGATTTAAGAGAAGAGGAGAAACGTGCAATACATTAAACTATCCTCTCTCTCTCTCTCTCTCTCTCTCTCTCTCTCTCTCTCTCTCTGGCTATCTTCTCAGGTGTCTCCTTGCTTGGTTTCATCACTCTCCACGGCACAACAAATTGGTCCAATCAACACCAACACTATCCTCACCTTTAATTAATCTTCTCGTCCACCTGCTGCCTGCCTCCTCCTCCTCCTCCTCCTCCTCCTCCTCCTCCTCCTCCTCCTCCTCCTCTTGTGACTCGCTCTGCCTTTCTCCTTGTCCTCCTTACCTGTCTTATCTTTCTCCTTGTTCTCCTCCTCCTTCTTTTCTCTCTCTTTCTCTCTCTCTCTTGCTTCTCTTTCTTTTCTCTCTCTTTCTCTCTTCTCATTTTTTTCTTTTTGATTTTGAGTTTTGTGATGTTTTCTTTTTTCTCTTTCTCCTTGTTTTCTGTTCTCTTTTTTTTTGTTTTTTTTTTCTTTTCGTCTCTCTCTCTCTCTCTCTCTCTCTCTCTCTCTCTCTCTCTCTCTCTCTCTCTCTCTCATTTTCTTTCTTTGATTTTGAGTTTTCTGATGTTGTTTTCTTCCTCTTTCTCTTTCTTCTTGTCTTCTATTCTCTTCTTTATTGCTTTTATTTCTATTCTTCGTCTTCCTTTTCTCTGATTATTTACTTCTTCTTCCTATTTCTCCTTTTTATTCCTTCGTTGTTGTGTTTATTTCCTTAATTTGATGCTTATTTTTTTTCCTTTCTGGTTTTCTTCTTCATTCTTCTTGTTCTCCTTTTTCTTCCTTTTCTTCTCTTCTTATTGTTCCTCCTGTTTCTTGTATCTATCCTCAATATCTTCCTACTCCTCCTCCTCCTCCTCCTCCTCCTCCTCCTCCTACTTTTCCTTATCATTCTCCTTGTCATCCTCTTCTCCTCCTCTTCCCTTCCCTTCCCATTGTCTTCATGTCCTGTTTTTATTCGTGTTCCTCTTCCTTCTCCCTCCTCGTTCTCCTCCTCCCATTTCTTGTATTCTTGTTCCTGTTCTGCCCTCCTCATTTAATATTTCCTCCCCGCGTCACCTTCTCACCTTTCACCTTCTTCATCTTCTTGTTTTCCTTTCCCTCTCCACTTCCATGTTCGCAGGACACGTGTTTCATGTATCTTCGCTCTTTTTTTTTTTTTTTTTTTTTTTTTTTTTCAGCTGTCTCTTCTGTTTTCTCTTCCTTTGATTTGTTTCTGTGGTTCTCTTTCTGTTTTTTTTTTTAATTTCTTGTTCTTTGTTGGCTTCTTCTTCTTCTTCTTATTCTTCTCTTTTTCTTTTTTGTTGTTGTTGTTGTTGTTGTTGTTGTTGTTTTTTTTTTTTTTTTCTTCTTCTTCTTCTTCTTCTTCTTCTTCATCTTCTTCTTCTTCTTCTTCTTCTTCTTCTTCTTCTTCTTTTCTTCTTTCTTGTTCTTGTTCTTGTTCTCCTTTTTGTTCTTGTTCTTCTTCTTCTTCTTCTTCTTTTTCTTCTTCTTCTTCTTTTTCTTCTTCTTTCTTTCTTCTTCTTCTTCTTCTTCTTCTTCTTCTTCTTTTTTTTCTTCTTCTTCTACTTCTTCTTCTTCTTCATATCTTCTTCTTGTTGTTTTTGTTGTTTTTTTATGTTTCTTCGTCTTCTTCTTCTTCTTCCCTTCATATTTGGTTTATGTTGTTGTTTTTGTTTTTCTTGTTTTGTGTTCCTATGGTTTTCTTTTTCTTGATTTATCTTTTGTTTCTCTTCCTCTTTTTCTTCTCCTTCTCTCCTTGTCCTCCTTCTTTATTTCTTTTCTCTATTTTGTTATAATTGCTTTGTTTTCCATTTATTTATTCTTGTTTCTTTTCTTTTTATACATGTTTTCAATTTCTTTAGCTATTTATTCATTTCTCTCCATTTCTCTTCTTTCTTCACTTGCCTCTTCTCCCATTCTCCCTATCTATGTTTCTTCTCTGAGTTTCCTTTTGTCTTTTCTTCCTTCTTCATCGCTTCCTTCTTTCTTCATTCATTCTCTCAATCAGTAACTCCCATCTTCTACGTATTTCCCATTTATATATTCCATTTTCTCTCTCTCTCTCTCTCTCTGATCTTTCCTTCGTCTTCTCATCCTCGTCTTCGTCTCCAATCATCGTTTTTTCTTCAGACCTTGCTCTTCCTTCTTCATCATCATCATCATCATCATCATTATCGTTTTCTTTTTTTTCTTCTTCTTCTTGGTCTTCCTTCCCATCATTCTTTTACACATTCAAGCATTTTCTTCATCTCTCCTTCACATTTACTTTCTTTTCTCCTTCCTTATCCTTCTCCTTTCCTATTCCTGCACCTTCTCTTTCTATCATTCCTTCATCGGGAATTCTCAAAAAACACTCCATATTTCTTGACCTTTTCTTTTTCCTTCCTTTTCTTCCTCATCTTCATATCATTCCACCTTTTTTTTGTCTCATACCTTTCCTCCTCCTCCTCGTCCACCACCACCACCACCACCTCCTCCTCCTCCTCCTCCTGCTCCTCTTCGCAATATTTTCTCGCCTGCCGCCTCTCGCCACCCGCGGAGTGGAGTCCAGATACCCGCTGATCCGAATTAAGATAATCACTAGTTCGTCATTCACTACCCAAGAGGGAGGCGTGGAGGGAGGGAGGGAGGGAAGGAGAGGAGAGGAAGGAGGGAGGGACACGGTGGGATATGGGAAAGAAGGAGACAAATTAAGGTTCGGTTTGAAAGGTAAGGAGGAGGAGGAGGAGGAGGAGGAGGAGGAGGAGGAGGAGGAGGAGGAGGAGGAGGAGGAGGAGGAGGAGGAGGAGGAGGGAAGAGGAAGGGAGGTAAGAAAAGAGGAAGGTGGGTTGTGATAAATGAACTGGTGGTGATGCGTCTTAAAAGAACAATAATGGATGGAAAGGAGACACAAAAAAATGAAGAGAGAGAAAAAAAAAAAAACTGACAAACATCTTGGGGGAAAAATAGAAGGAATAGAAGAGAGAGAGAGAGAGAGAGAGAGAGAGAGAGAGAGAGAGAGAGAGAGAGAGAGAGAGAGAGAGAGAGAGAGAGAGAGAGAGAGAGAGAGAGAGAGAGAGAAAAGATAATGGACAAGTATCTAATGAAATCATGTAAGAAATGGACGTCAATGAATCAAACTGTGAGATAAAGACACAAACGAAAGAAAACAACAACTGGCAACAAAAATAAAATAAAACACCGAAAAAAAAAAAAAACAAGGGACGTCTCTGAATATAGATAAAAATTGATAGAAAATAGAGAAAAAGAAAAGAAATTAATTAAACGAAAGGAGGAACAACTGAGAATAGAAATAAAAGCATAAAAAGACTGAAAAAAAGAAGAAAAACAAGGGACGTCTTTAAATATAGATAGAAAAAGAGAGAAAAAGGAGAAAAAAAATTAATAAAAAAAATGAAAGGAGGAGGAATTGAGAACAGAGATAAAAGCGTAAAATTCTGAAAAAAAAAATGAAGAAAAACAAGGGAAGTCTCTGAATATAGATGAAAATAAATAAAAAAAATAGAAAAAGAAAAAAAAAATAAAGACAAACAAATGGAAGGAAGAACAAAGGAGAAGAGAAATAAAAGCATAAATAGATGGAAAAAGGAGAAAAGAAGAAACGTCTCCGAATATGAAAAATAATAAAAAAACAAAGAAAAAGAAAAGAAAAATAAACAATAAATGAATAA
>NC_059303.1:17535708-17578208 GCF_017591435.1 Portunus trituberculatus | reverse complement strand
TGTATGATTCAAGTAGTCTTATTTACTTTAATTTCGCTAGTGTGTACAATTCAACTGGTCTCGTCTAGTTGCACATTATAATTCGTCTCATAATGTTTCAGTACGTTTCAGTATGTTTCAGATTGTCTCGTTTTGGTATGTTAACTCGCATCTCGGCACACAGATTATTTCACCTCCTTCTGACATACTACTACTATTCTTCCTTGGTCACGTCATGTCACTATCATTCCTACTACACTGTTGAATGAAGCATCACCATTATTATTCTCTCTTGGTAACGTCAAGCACTACCATGTCTACTGTACAGGTTAACAGCGTGCCAAATGAAACATCACCACCTCTGAGGAATGTAGGAAAATGAAAATAAAAAAACATCTTTACGAACTCCTTACCACCCTTCGTCCCTCGCTAGCTATGAGAACACTGCCTCTTAACGGTCCGCGCCACCATCCCTTTCCTTATTCTCTGCGAATGTAGGAAAATGTCTAGATATAAAGTAGCAAAATATGAGCTTGCAAAATTCATAAATCTCTTTTGACTACAGTATATAATTTTTCCATGTAAGAAGCGAACTGAGCAGGGAAATAGTTAAGGAAGAGGAGAAAAGGTCCAGTGAGGTGCTAATCTCCATAACACTAAAAGTTAACAATACACTTTCAAAACGGAATGGGAATACAACAAACGTAAGGCTACAAACAAAGAGGAGAAAAAATAATAATTGAAGAGCTAATCGATAAGCATAAAAGTTATCAACATACACTTTAAGATGCAATGGAAATGTCACAAAGGTAAGAGTACAAACACCAGGGTCTTAGTCGCTGTCTCTTTCTGCTTCTGTATTTCCATCTTCCTATGACTTAACTTCTTTTAAGAGGGAGATTTCAAGACATTTATCCCTTTCTTTCGACTGACTCTGTTGATCTGCATGGGAACTGACAATTAAATGGGCCATTTGTTTTCTTTATTTTCTTGCCCTTGTCCTGTTTCCCCTCTTACATAAAAGAAAAAAAAGTGATGCGTTGACACATGCAGGACTGCCGAGTGAGTCAACCAGAATAACATTAAAGACTCCGGCAGGCAGCGAGGACCTGTCAGCGACGGTATTGTTTTAGGATACGTGGACATTATTAAGCGTGAATGCGGCGTGTAACTCATGCCAATATTTTAAAATTCATTTGAATTATATTACGCGTGACATTCAAATATTCCCACATTAATATTTTTCCAGTTACTAAAATATCAATCAATGTGAATTACAAAAAGTTATTCTTTCTGGCCACACGTTTGGGCTTTTATTAACGCTGCCGCCGTGATTATCGCGCCCAGGCAGGGAAGGTTTGGGCGGCGGGCGTCACGCTGCCAAATTAATAACATATTATGGAAAAAAAAGTGTGTGTGTGTGTGTGTGTGTGTGTGTGTGTGTGTGTGTGTGTGTGTGTGTGTGTGTGTGTGTGTGTGTGTGTGTGTGTGTGTGTGTGTGTGTGTGTGTGTGTGTGTGTGTGTGTGTGTGTGTGAACGTGTGTGTGTGTGTGTGTGTTCTTGGCTCACACAGCTTAGTTAGTTCACTCTTCACTTAATGAACTTTTTTTTTATGTAGGAGAGGCAACTGGCCAAGGGCAAGAAAAAATGGGAAAAAAAAGCCCACTGGGTTGCTAGTTTTCTTAAAGGTTACACGAGTTATCCAGAATTCAGGGACAAACGTCTTCAAACCTCTCTCTCAAAAGGTCAAGTCGTAAGAAGATGGAAATAGAGAAGCAGGCAGGGAGTTGCAGAGTCTACCAGAGAAAGGTCCCAATGATTGAGAGTACTGGTTAACTACAAAAGATTGACTGAGAGAAGTGTCAGCATACCAATCTCATCCAACTTTGAATTAAACAAAATCATTCTTAAAACATTAATGAAAAATATAGTTTGGAATAAAGTGAATTTAATACCTTCGTTTACTCATCAAATATGTAAATCATCAGAAAAAAAAGGAAACTACAAGAATATGAGTCGTCCATGTGGCAGTCCCTATACGAAACATGTCCCTATAACCATAAAAATACATCTAATCACCTAAAATCTTCTAAAATACCCCTACTGTGACTACCTCCATCCCTGCTTGCATGTAAGTCAACCACAGATTAGCGAGACCTGCCTGCCTCCCACTGCATTCCTCTCCTACATAGCTTGGTGCACATCATCATGCATATCCTGCTCGCCAACCCCGCACATTTAATAGAGAATTTAAGCCCGTCATTCCTCGACCACTAATACCGGTTAGCACCAAGTAAGACTGCTCCAAATCTGCGAAATCCTCTTGGTGGGCGAAGAAGTCTTTCACGGGAGGAGTCTTGCGTCATTTACCAATTCAATTATACACTTCTGGGGTCAGTGTTTGTGGGGGATCAGCTCCTTACTAATTCCTCACGCTTTTCATCCCCACATGTGCTGCCACTCACGGAAAGGAACATGGTAAATAAGACGTTTTTTTACCTCTCTCTCAGCCTCGCCAGACATGTTTGCAAAGCAATATCTGTTGTAAACTAAGGGCGAAGATTAACTTACTTCAGCCACTACAGACAGACTGGTTAACTGCATGGCTAACTGATATTCTCTCTGTCTGTCTGTCTGTCTGTGTGTCTCTCTGTCTGTCTCTCTCTCTCTCTCTCTCTCTCTCTCTCTCTCTCTCTGGTACATGTAATTCTTTTGTCGGAAGAAGTAGCTCTCTTTTGTAACCCTGAAATCAGCTTTATTATGATTTCTGAGTTGATGTGAGTGGAGGGCACAGTCTCTCTCTCTCTACTTCTCCCTCTTTCCCTTTCTCTCCCTATCCCCTCTCTCTCTCTCTCTCTCTCTCTCTGGTTGCTGTTTCCAAGTGACGGCGCAAGACCTGCATCCCGACACGAACTGGGCATTAAGTGAGCTTAGCGAGGGAAGGTCTGACTGAATGTGCCTCGTCAAGCTGCGGGAGTGAGTCAGACACAAAGGTTTGGAGGTTGTAGCAGGTCACCAGGCTGTCTTGTTGTTGTTCTCGTAGTTGTTTTGTTATAAAGGAATACCAAACAACAACGCATCTTTGGGTCATTACAAGGCTGGTTAGTTAACTAGACACTAACTATCCGTCCCTATTCAGAAACACTTTGCTCTCTCACCACGACTATTTTCCAAGTGTATACAGATGAATAGCGAGGTTTTCAAGTCTTTCTCCAGTAATGAATGTAGAAATCTTGTCACTCTGCCTCTAAAACCGTGAAAAAAAAACTTGATAAAATTCGTATCTATTTAAATAAAACCTTTTGAAAGTGAGAAGTGTTTGAGAATACGAGACATTATACTACCATACAAGGCTCCTCCTCCTCCTCCTCCTCTTCCCTCATCCATCTACACGTCTCTTCTTCCGTCCATGGAGCAGAAATGTGTCAGAAATAGGATACCTTGTGATGAAGAGAAATCTATATGGAATTTGAAATAAAAGTAAGAACATGTTTTGTGTGGAGGGTGTGAATGGTAGAAAGTTGCATAATAAGAAGTTGAGTGCGGAACGTGAAATAATACTAAGGAAAGGAAATTAGAGGTGGAAAATATCATTAAAACCCTTTCAACTGCTATTATTCTTGCAGTCTTAATCATGAGCCACACTTGAGACATTTATCATTCCTCTACAGCCATCTCAAACTTTCACACAAACTGGACACTGGAGAGCTCTTTACTTCCTTCCATAGCTCTTTTACGAGTACGCCTTGTTTTTCTTTTGGCACGCAGTCTTTATCATAAACCACACTTGAGACATTTATCATTCCTCTACAACCACCTCAAAATATTACACAAGCTAGACAGTGGAGAGCTCTTTCATTCCTTCCATCGCTCCTTTATTCTTGCTTTTTCTTTCCCGTACGTGCCTGCAAAGACCTTGTACTGTGTCTGGAGTGACGGAAAATAGAGGGTGTCGCGATGAGAGATTTAAATTACTTGTAGGAGATCTTTTATTGTATTCATTGTGACGAAAAGTGTTGGATGTTGCTATAGAAGAGTTAAAGAACAAGGTATGGATGTGTGTAAAGATTTTATACTGTCTTTAGGGCGAAAAATAGTGGATGTCGCTATAAAAGAATTGAGGAAGTGGTAGGAATGCATATAGGAGATCTCATGCTGTTTTTAAAGGCGAAAAATAGAAGATGCATACGTGTAAAGATCTCATACTATCTTTAGGGGGAAAAATGGTGAAAGTAGCGATGAAAGAGTTGAGGAAGTGATATATAGATGCGTATAGGAGATATTATGCTGTTTTTAAAGGCGAAAAATAAAAGATGCATACGTGTAAAGATCTTATATTGTCTTTAGGGTGAAAAATGTTATATGTCGCTATGATAGAGCTGATGAAGTGGTAGGAATGTGTTTAAATCTTCTACTTTGCCTTGAGTAGCGGTGAGAGAGTTAAAGGAGGGATTTGAATGCATATAGATCTCATGCTGTCTTTAGGGACGAAAAAAAGGTGAATGTAACGATGAGAGAGTTAAGGAGTGGCATGGATGCGTCTAGATCTTGTCCTGTACGATGTCACAAAGAGAGATAAGAAGTAGTAGGAATGCATATATAAGAGATTTTGACACGTATTCAGAAACCCTTTGCTTTCTCACTAAGACTATTTTCAGAGGCCACAGAGATGATTAACGGGGTTTTCAAGAGTGTTTTTCCAGTTAATAATGCAGAAATCTTGTCAATCTGCTTCTGGAATCCTAAAATCACCTTAAAAACTGGAGTAGATTTAGATAAAGCCTTTTGAATTAGTGAAGCATGGAAGTGGTTGAGAATACGAGCTACTGACTTTTGAGACGAAGAATGGATGTAGCGATAAAAGAATTAACCCCTTCAGTACCATGACGCGTTTTTCATATTCATTCTGCTTCCTATTTGATGATTCTATACACCTTCACCTTGTGTGGGGATTAAAATAGTGAAGACTGGCCATTAACCTTCTGACCTCCATAAACCCTTGTTAATGTCAATAAAATGGTCTAATCATACCCGAAACTCGTGGTAAAAATGCGTCCCAGTACTGAAGAGGTTAAAGAAGTGGTATGAATGGGTTTAAGTCTTGTACTGTGCCTTGAGGAGGGAATAGCGTTGGATGTCGCCATGAGAAGGTAAAGGAAGAGGAATGAATGCGTGTACACGTAGGAGAGGTAAGGTAAGGAGGCGGGGCAACAGGGAGGGAGGTGTAGCGGTACAGAAACAGTTTATCATGATCGGAACGTGGTAATCGTGACGGCTGAGGTGTCCGCAGTGGTGTTGTGAGATGAACCTCCTGATAAGATGACGCGATAAGGATCTAAGAGTATATCTCCCATCCGTTCATTAATCGTAATAAATCACCTATTTCACTTCACGGTACATATTAATTAATGAAGGTTTGTTTTCTATTTTTATTTTGTGTTTTTAATTAAACTTGGCATTACACTTCGATTATTGATAAGAGTCATTAATTCCCTGGCATTTCTCAGCGTACTGTTATTGATGGAGGGGATGATAATAATAACAATAAAATAATTTAATAATAATAATAATAATAATAATGATAATAATAATGATAATAATAATAATAATAATAATAATAATAATAATAATAATAATAATAATAATAATAATAATAATAATAATAAGAAGAAGAAGAAGAAGAAGAAGAAGAAGAAGAAGAAGAAGAAGAAGAAGAAGAAGAAGAAGAAGAAGAAGAAGGAGAAGAAGAAGAAGAAGAAGAAGAAGAAGAAGAAGAAGAAGAAGAAGAGAAGAAGAAGAAGAAAGAAGAAGAAGAAGAAGAAGAAGAAGAAGAAGAAGAAGAAGAAGAAGAAGAAGAAGAAGAAGAAGAAGAAGAAGAAGAAGAAGAACAAGAACAAGAAGAAGAAGAAGAAGAACAAGAAGAAGAAGAAGAAGAATAAAAAAAGAAAAGAAAAGAAGAAGAAGAAGAAGAAGAAGAAGAAGAAGAAGAAGAAGAAGAAGAAGAAGAAGAAAACAATAATAATAAGAAGAAGAAGAAGAAAAAGAAGAAAATCTGTATACATCAAGCTTAAACAACTTGTCCATAATCAACTTAAAATCCCCAAAAAAACTCGAATATTCATAAGACACATTACATTTTCATTACCATCCACGATTACAATTAGAGAACAAAAGAATATAGAAAGAAAACTTGAAAATCGTACCTTTTGAGAATTCCTTCAGTGTAGAAAGAAAGACACTGATTTTTTTTTGTTTTGTTTCAAGAGACTAACTGAAGCTTGGGTTACAAACAGGACTCATTAATATCTTGTGTGGGAATATTATTTAGATAGTGACGTAGGAAAACCTTTAATATACATGTTCTACACTGTCATACATCTGCCAGCCACACTTACCCACAATCCTCAGAAAGCTTGCATCCAGACCGAAGAAAACACACACACACACACACACACACACCGAGTTATCCAGGATTGTTTTGTTCCTTGTAGTAGATTTTTTTTTTATACCATGTGGGCTTTTCACGGGAATTCAGGGTTAAAGGGGCATTTTTTGGGGTACCTCGTATCTCAAAGCCCACCCGCAAGGAAACCGTTGTGCCGAGTGAGGAAGCCCAACCTACACTCGGACCGTGGACAGGATTCGAACCCGTGCGCTTGGAGACCCCTCAGACCCCAAAACATGCATGGTTCCTCTGTACCACGTGTTGACTTTACTTCAAGCCCCGTGATATTGATAGCTTCAACACACGTGGATACTAATCTATAGGGCTCCGTGAGAACCCACCTACACTTTATATATTAACTCCTTCAGTACTTGGACGCATTTTACCATGAGTTTTGAGTGTGACTAGACCATTTTATTGACATTAGGAAGGATCTATGTAGGTCCCAAGATTAATAGCTACAGTCTTCACTTTTTTCAATTCCCATATGAGTTTCTGAAGCTGTATAAGATCAGCGAATGGTAACCAGAATTGATATGAAAGCGAGTCATGATACTGAAGCGGTAAACATCCACAACAAAAGAATGAAAAATGAAGAGAAATCTGAATACCTCCTTAACATTGCATAAAAAAAATCATTACCAAGTGACTTTTTTATTTTTATTTATAGAAGGAATCATGAACCGCCCACCAACACCGCCCCTCCCCAAAAAAAAAAAAAAGCCTCGATTAATTATCACTTCCAAGCATTGCAATTACATGGAAGAAAAAAAAAAACATGAAAAATAATCTTGTATATCTTGAGTCTGAATAATTCCATCACGTTCGGGTATAATTACGGCTGAGGCTAAAATTTCTTGCATAAAATTACACTTTCTCTTCTTAGCTTTAAAACTATGCTAATACTTGCCACGCAGACTGACGGTGTGTGTGTGTGTGTGTGTGTGTGTGTGTGTGTGTGTGTGTGTGTGTGTGTGTGTGTGTGTGTGTGTGTGTGTGTGTGTGTGTGAGAGAGAGAGAGAGAGAGAGAGAGAGAGAGAGAGAGAGAGAGAGAGAGAGAGAGAGAGAGAGAGAGAGAGAGAGAGAGAGAGAGAGAGAGAGAGAGAGAGAGAGAGAGAGAGAGAGAGAGAGAGAGAGAGAGAGAGAGAGAGAGAGAGAGAGAGAGAGAGAGAGAGAGAGAGAGAGAGAGAGAGAGAGAGAGAGAGAGAGAGAGAGAGAGAGAGAGAGAGAGAGAGACACACACACACACACACACACACACACACACACACACACACACACACACACACACACACACAGTTACGTTCATAATCAGCAGGAAAGTGACCAGGTTCAATGAATTAATAAAGCTTATATAACCAAAGCAAACCTAACCTTACAAAAACATAAATAAGAACACAATACATACCAGAAAAAAAAAAGTACTTGAAGATAATGCAGCGAATACTCATAAGATAATCTATACTAGGGCGAGGTAATGTAATGTAAGTGGGTCCCTGAGGCAAGGCAAGGCGGGAGATTGAACACTGGAGGCTGTGCTGGTTGTAGTGTGAATAGCAATGATCAGGTGAGGCACAGAGGAAGGTAATGGCTTGAAGACAGCTCTCAGGGGGTGTTCCAGTAAGTAGTGGTGGTAGTAGTGGTAGTGGTGGTGGAGGTGGTGGTGAAAATGATGATTGTGGTGGTTTGATAGTGGTGTTGTGATGATATGAATGGTTTGATAAAGGTAGGTGTGGTGGTGATGAGTGTTCTGGTGTTTGTGGTTGTAGTGACGATGGTGGTGGTGTTACTGATGGAAGTATTAGTGGTATAGTGGAAATTGGTGTTTGGTGTTGGTATTAGTGAACAAAACACCCCAATATAAGCCAAACTAACCCGTAGTAACTCACACACTCAAGCCAATCTAACCCAAGCCAAGCCAAGCCAAGCCAAGCGAAATAAACCCAACCAAACTTAACCCAACCGAACACAAGCCAAGCCAATCTAAATCAAACAACACAAAACCCAAATTAAACCCAAGCCAAGCCAAAGTAAACCAAGACAAGCCAACCCAAGTTAAGCCAAGACAACCTGAAGAAAAACAAATTATACCTATCCAAGCCATCTCAACTCAAGCCAAGCCAACCTAAATCAAACAACACAAAAGCAAATTAAACCCAAGCCAAGCCAAAGTGAGCCAAGACAAGCCAACCCAAGACAAGTCAAGCCAGACAAGCCAAGCCAAGCCAAGCCAAGCCAAGCCAGCCCAAGACAAACTAAGGTAATCTAAATAAAACTAAATTATAACCATCCAAGCCAATTCAACCCAAGCCAAGCCAAGCCAAGGCAAGCCAAGACAAGCCAACCCAACTCAACTTTAATGAAACCAAACCCAACCAAATTAAACCCAAGCCAAGCCAAACTAAGCCAAGCCAAGCCATGCCAAAACAAGGTGAGACAAGCCAACCCAAGAGAAGCCAGGCCACCCCAAGCCAATTGAACCTTAATAACACAGAACCAAATTAAACCCATGCTAAGCCAAAGTAAACCAAGACAAACTAAGCCAAAACAAGCCAAGATAAGCCAAATCCAAGCCAAGCCAACCCAACCCAATCTTAAACAAAGCAAACCAAACCAAACTAAACCCAACCCAATCCCCAACAACACAAGACAAGCCAAGATAAGCCAAAATCAAGCCAAGCCACCACAAACCAAGACAAGCCAAAATCAAGCCAAGTCACCACATCCCAAGACAAGCCAAAACAAGCCAAAATCAAGCCAAGCCACCACAAGCCAAGACAAGCCAAGATAAGCCAAACTCAAGCCAAGCCACCATAACCCAAGACAAGCCAAGACAAGCCAAACTCAAGGCAAAGCAACACAACCCAAGTCTACCCAACCCAAATAAGCCAAGCCAAGACAAGCCACCACAACCCAAGACAAGACGAGTCAAGACAAGCCAAGACTAGCCAAACCCAACAAGCCAAAGCAACACAACCCAAGTCTATCCAATCCAATCCAAGCCAAGCCAAGCCAAGCCAACACAATCCAAACCCACCAAAACCACCAAACACTCCCTCATACCACTTCCAGTACTTTGAGGAGAGAGATTTGCAGCTCACTAATCGGAGGCTTCCCCTGGCGAGCCGTCCATCACCTTAAAATTCTCTAATCACCTCGTAATCCATCCCCATAACGCACACGGGCCGCCAGCGTGTTATGAAGCCCCATCAGCATACAGTTTGCTGGAGGAAATTGGCGGCATTTGCATACACTCCATAGCAAAATATTACCGTAGCCTTTCCACAGCGCTTGCCTCCGTCAGTGCCTTCAGCGTGAGTCGGGCTTCCCTCCCCTTAGGCTACACTGCAATTGCTCCCTGAGAATGTGAGTACAGCGCAGCACAAACACGCAACACAAACACACAAGGGAGTCAGCTGCGTCCCTCGTGTTCCGCCATCTGTGCTCCGCCGCGGGAGGGAAACGTGGCTCGTGATTCATAAAAAGCAGGAAATGGAAAGCTGAGGAACGTGAAGAATGGATATGAGGAACCACGGAACCGAGGAACCATGGAACCGAGGAACCATGGAACCGAGGAACCAAGGAACCGAGGAACCAAGGAAACAAGGAACTAAAGAACCGAGGAACCAAGGAACTAATGAACCAAGATACCGAGGAACCGAGGAACCAAGTACCAAGGAACCGAGGAACCAAAGACCTAAGGAACCGAGGAACCGAGGAACCAAAGAACTAAGGAACCGAGGAATAAAAAAAACAAGGAATCAAGGAATATGAACCGAGGAAACAATGAACCGAGGAACCGTGGAACCGAGGAACCAAGGAACAGAGGGAACCAAGGAACCAAGGAACCAAAGAACCAAGGAACTAAAGAACCAAGAAACCAAAGAACCAAGGAACCAAGGAACCGAAGAACCAGGGAACCGAGGAACTAATGAACCGAGGAACCGTGGAACCGCCAAGTGTACAAGATTTTTATAAGGGAAAGAAAACCTGATTAGATTTCTCACATACACTTTAAACGCCCACCATTCTCTCTCTCTCTCTCTCTCTCTCTCTCCGGAATCTCAAAAGCTCTGAAACACTTTTACGCCGCACATCACCACTTCCAAAGGGCACAAGTTGAAGTTGCACAGTATTCTAAGCGTGTCTTGATGGTTCTAGTGACAGATTGGCAGTATTTTCATCTTGCTAACTGGGGAAGCACTCGTGAGAACCCTGGTTAATCATACATATGGCCTTTAGTGGTGAGAGAGCTAAGCGTTGCTGTATACACACACACACACACACATACACACACTCACAGACAGACAAACACACATACACACACAAATCTCACTCTCTCTCTCTCTCTCTCTCTCTTGTTCTTCCAGTTAATATGATCAAAATTAACACATGAGCATACAAATTCTCTCTCTCTCTCTCTCTCTCTCTCTCTCTCTCTCTCTCACACACTGCTTCAATTACACAGCCGCGCTCTGCAGTGTCTCTCCTTCTGATGGATGAGGCTCACCAAAGCACTTTTATTCGGCCCCTGCGTACGCACCTCTCACTTTCTTAGACGGAATGTTGATGCCATTAATCACGGGGCGAGGTGTTGGGTGTTGGGACGGGACACGGGCGAGGCGGGGAGCGAGGGGCGGGCGGCGTGGGAGAGAAGAGATGATTTATGGCCCTCAACAGTCGTCGAACCTCCCGTGTTGCAGAACTTGGTGGTGCTGTGAGAACTGGCGCGATTCAAGACCACTAATGCAGGAAACACAGGAAATAAGAACTTCTAGGTGAGAAGGTATGTATTAAATTTTGTGCCTCTTCCGTCCGCTGAGTCTCCAGTGTTGTCTAAACTCTTCCACTGATTCAAGAGTATCATGTTTGCCCGCCTCGAGGATGTATGGGAGGAATAAAGCGATCTACCAAACGTTATGAGTCTTCACTCCTTCGAACCTCCTGTGTTGCAGAAAGTATGTAGCAGTAATGTGAAAATCCTCGGTTTTTTCATTTTTTTTTACATTATGGCCTATAGCGCCTGTAGGCATACTTGAAGAGTATATGTGGGAAGCGCTGTTCAGCTTCCACCCACTAGTGGCACAGGCAATTTTATTTGTAGTGGTACCCATATTAGGGCCCATATCACCACACAATCGCATCTTCGGTGTAACCAACTAGAACCTGGGTATCATGGTGACATGTAGGTAACTTTAAACCACTCGACAAATGGCATAGCTTCAAAATGGTATGTGGTGCATGGGATTCGAACCTACGCGTGGACGTCTGCCCGATCCCACGCTCACCACCTTATCCACTGCGCCACCTACCTCATGTACCCTGGAAAAGCAATTACAGGATGAATACGTACTTTTAACGGAGAAATAAGACAATCTGCCAAACTACGACTTTCTTCACTCCTTCGAGCCCTCTGTGTTCCAGAAAGTACGTATCTATGCTGCGCTAAATTCAACGATTTACAACAGTCCTCAGAACTTCCTGTGATGCAGAACGCAAGTAGAAATGTGAAAATCCTGTGTTGTTTCAAAAGGAAATACAAGAAAAATACGTACTTTTACCAGAACATTAAGACAATCTGCCTAACTCCACGATCCTCCTCTCTCCTCCGAAACTCCTGTGCTGCAGAAAGTACGTATCTATGCTGTGAAAACCCTCTGTTGATTCACGACAAGCTATAATGTACCGTACAGGAATGCGTACTTCTGCTGGAGGATTAGGCATGTAGACTAAACTTAAGGATTCACAGTATGTAGTATTTAGAACCTCCCATAATGCAGAACGTACGTAGCAGTGCTGTGAAAACCCTCTGTTGTTTCAGGACTACCTAATCTAAACCACAGGAGGAAATACAGGAGGAATATTTACTTCTGCCGGAAAGATAAGAATGAAGACTAAACTTAAGGATTCACGACGGTCTTTTGATCCTCCTGTGTTGCAGAAAGTACGTAGCAGTGCTGTGAAAGTCCTCTGTTGGTTCAAGACTATCCAATCTACCCTACAGGAGGACATACAAGAAAATAAATACTTCTGCCAAAAAGATAAGAATGCAGACTAATGTTACGGATTCACTACAGTATTTTGAACCTCTCGTGTTGCAGAACGTAAGTAGTAATGCTGTGAAAACCCTTAAAAAGTACCTCACGAGAATATACGAGAGAGGTAAAAACGTCTAACATAACGTAATCTAACGTAACCTAACCATAACGTAACGTAACCTAACCTAACCTAACCTAAGAACGCCTAACCTAACGTAATCTAACCATAACATAACGCAACCTTACCTAACCTAACCTAACCAAACCAAACCAAACGAAACCTAACCTAACCTAACCTAACCAACTTAACCTAACCAAAGCAAAGCAAACCTAACCTAACCATAACCTATCCTAACTTAGCCTAACCAAACCAAACAAAACCTAATCTATCTTAACAATGTCTACCCTTTAGGAAACCCGTGGCGCCTTCAGGAGTGATAAGCAACGTTCGTGACTCCGTGAAACAGTTCCTAATTAACATACAGGTACGCACGTGGAAAACTGCGACCTGCCACACGTAAGGAGGTGAGGTGGGATATGAGTGATGATGTTGAGTCACGTGGTGGTGGTGGTACGTGGTGATGACGTGGTGGTGACGTGGGGAGTGTAAACATGACGAGCTGTGAGGTAAATGACCGTATTCAGAAACGCTTTGCTCTCTCACCGTCACTTCTTTCCACAGGCTCTGGTGATAGATTGGCAAGATTTCTGGTTTATCATAAGGAGAAACTGTCTCAAAAACCAGGCTTGTTGTTTCTGGGGCCTTGAAAAATTGCTGTAGTAAGAGAGTAAGGCATCACTGATTTCCAAAGGCTCCACTTGAAGATACTCGTGTTTGTTAAGGGCATTTTTTATGGTCCTGGTGATAGATTGGCAAGATTTCAGGTTTATCACAACGAGAAACTGTCTTGAAAACCAGCCTACTTTTCTCTGTGGCCTTGGAAAATTGTGGTGGTGAGAAGGGAAGGCATCACTGTTTTCCAAAGGCTTCATCTGAAGATACTCGTGTTTCCAAGAGTATTTTTTTATGGTTCTGGTGATACTCGTAGATTGGCAAGATTTCTAGTTTGTTAAAATGAGAAAATGTACTGAAAATCCAGCTAATTGTTTCTGTGGCCTTGGAAAACTGCCGTAGTGAGAGGGGAAGACGTTTTTAAGAGCGTTTTATGGTTTTGGTGATAGACTGGCAAAATTTCTGTTTCATTAAAAGGAAAAACTGTCTTGAAAAAATCCTGGTTAGTTGTTTCTGTGACTGGGAGCGTTTTTATGGTTTTGGTGATAGACTTGCAAGAAATCTGGTTCATTGAAAGGTAAAACTGTCTTGAAAATCCTGTTTAGTTATTTCTGTGACTGGAAAATTTGTCGTAGTAAGAGTGGAAGGCGTTTCTGAATACGGGCGTACGTCTTGAGGTGTAATAATTAACAAGGAGACGACCAAAATAATAAGGTATCATTAACAGGTGGTCTTAATTAAGGAATGGTTATAAAAAGACACCTTTACATTACTCTGATAGAAGAGGAAAAATGTACTGGAAGACATCAATGAAAATAACAAAACTGACAATGAACAACAAGCAAAACCCGCAACAACATAAAGGATAAGAAAGTAGAGTCAGCTGCAGTTGTGATAGTAGTAGTAGTAGTAGTAGTAGTAGTAGTCAGCTAGTAGTAGTAGTAGTAGTAGTAGTAGTAGTAGTAGTAGTAGTAGTAGTAGTAGTAGTAGTAGTAGTAGTAGTAGTAGTAGTAGTAGTAGTAGTAGTAGTAGTAGTAGTAGTAGTAGTAGTAGGAGGAGGAGGAGGAGAAGGAACAGAAAGATGAGGAATAGGATGAGTAAGGTGAAGATGAGGAGGATGAGGAAGAAGAGAAGTAGGATAAGGGTGACAATGATGATGATGATGATGATGAGGGGAAGGAAGAGAAAGAGGAAGAAGAAGAAGAGGACGAAGGAGAACGATCAGGAGCAGCAGTAGTAGTAGTAGTAGTAGTAGTAGTAGTAGTAGTAGTAGTAGTAGTAGTAGTAGTAGTAGTAGTTACCATTGATTTTACTACTGCTTTCACCACCACCACCAGACACACACACACACACACACACACACACACATTACACCACCACCACAATTTCCCTCCCCTCCCTTCCTGTGGCCGTGACAACCTTAAAGTCGCCGCGTCACCAGCCACGAGGCCTCAGGTGTGGACAGGTGGGTGATGGAGTTCTAATTACTGCCTGCTAGCTAGGAGTCAGGAGAGCTACGAGTGATTGATGAGCACCGAGAGGAGGAGGAGGAGGAGGAGGAGGAGGAGGAGGAGGAGGAGGTATAATATGAAGGGAAGATGTTTAGGAGGAAGAGAAAGGGAAAGGGAGACAGTTTACTTATGCAGGGAAGGGAAAACACCCACACACACACACACACACACACACACACACACACACACACACACACACACACAATGTATGAGTATGCATTGAATTTTCTTTTGAGAGAGAGAGAGAGAGAGAGAGAGAGAGAGAGAGAGAGAGAGAGAGAGAGAGAGAGAGAGAGAGAGAGAGAGAGAGAGAGAGAGAGAGAGAGAGAGAGAGAGAGAGAGAGAGAGAGAGAGAGAGAGAGAGAGAGAGAGAGAGAGAGAGAGAGAGAGAGAGAGAGAGAGAGAGAGAGAGAGAGAGAGAGAGAGAGAGAGAGAGAGAGAGAGAGAGAGAGAGAGAGAGAGAGAGAGAGAGAGAGAGAGAGACCCACACGTCCTCATCGGCCTCATCTTGTTAATAGGTACAAGACCGAACGCTGTGGGACGCTGCGAGAGAGAGAGAGAGAGAGAGAGAGAGAGAGAGAGAGAGAGAGAGAGAGAGAGAGAGAGAGAGAGAGAGAGAGAGAGAGAGAGAGAGAGAGAGAGAGAGAGAGAGAGAGAGAGAGAGAGAGAGAGAGAGAGAGAGAGAGAGAGAGAGAGAGAGAGAGAGAGAGAGACCTATCACTAATTATCTCCAATAACGTTTAAGCAGATTCTCAAAACAAACATTAATAAAAAATGAAGGAGAAAATCAACACATTTAGAACCTCACAAAAAAAAAATTATTCTAAAGTTTTCGAGAGCCATTAAAACCCCAAACAACAGAACCCCAACACCTTTAGAAACCATTAAAGAAAACGTGAAGCTCCAGAATCACGAAAACACGCCAAAATTAATCTCTGACACAAAAACCTAAAGAAAAATGACGTTCTAAAATATTAAAAACCCAAAATTTAAACCCTAAACCTTAAAACGAAAAAAAAAAATCGACCTTTAGAAATAAATAAAAAAAAAAAAATAATGGAAAATCTGAAAAAAATGGAGCGTGACTCAAGACTCTCAAATGCCAAACTAGAACAAAAAACAAGAAATATTGTATAAGAAAAATTTTAAGCTTCACAACAATCAAACTTGAAAAAAACTTACTTTACCCAACAAACTAATTGCAAGAGTTAACCAGTGCTCTCAATCATTCATACTTTCTTCTGGTGAATTCTGGAACTCCCTGCCTGCTTCTGTATTTCCAACTGCGTATGACTTCACTTCATTTGAGAGGGAGGTTTCAACACATTCACCTTTTTTTGTGGGGGGAGGGAGATGGCTAACGCTCTCGGATCTGTAAGGGAACTGGCAACTAAGTGGACCTTTTTATTTAATGTTATGTTGCCGTTGGCCAGCTTTCACCTCTTACATAACAAAAAAACATCATTAAAACAACATGAACCTTAACACCTGACGTCTCCCAAACGCCTCAAATCCATAGAAATCAGGAACAGCGAGGACCTAAGCTTGCACAGGGTCGGTTCCCACGAGAGGCGCAAGTGTCTGGGCGTGAGGCAGCGGGCAGGCTATTGTGATGCCCCAGAGCAATAGCCTCCCACGTGTGTGAATGGCTGGGGCGCCTCATTAAAGAGAGGTACTGACGTGTTCTGAGGCCGGTGGGAGGTTTCATGACTCACGATGGAGTGTGAGGAGGTGAAGAGGAGGAAAAGAGAAAGAGAGAGTTGAGAGAGACATGAAAGAGTAAGACATGAGGGTGCCCGAGAGAGGAAAGATTTTGAAGAGAGAGAGAGAGATGGAGAAAGAAAATAGAGGGAAAAGAGAGAGGGAAAAGAGAAAGAAAGAGAAAAACATGAGAGGATAAGACATGAGAGTGCCCAGGAATGAAAGTTAAAAGGAAGTATGAGAGGAAGGAATTTGAAGAGCGATGGAGAAAGAAAGTAGATGGAAAAGAGAGAGGGAAAAGAGAGAGGGAAAGAGACAAACGTGAGAGGGTAAGACCTGAAATGAGGGTGCCCAGGAATGGAGGGTAAAGGGAAGTATGAGAGGAAGGAATTTGAAGAGAGGAGGAGAGAGAAAAATAGATGAAAAAGAGAGAGGAAAAGAGAGACTGAGAGAGAGGGTAAGACATGAGGGATGCTTGGGAATGAGGGTGTGACAATGAAAGAGACAAAGAGAGGGAGAGTTGAGAGAAAAGAAGAGACGAAGAGAGACTATGAGAGAAGGAAGGACATAAGAACAATTTTAGAATGTAAGGAAGAGAAAGAGGCAAAGAGAAGGAGAAATTAGAAAGAAAGAGACGAAAAGAGACTGAAAAAGGGAAAAACATGGACAATTTGAGACTGTGATGAGGGAGAGAGAGAGAGAGAGAGAGAGAGAGAGAGAGAGAGAGAGAGAGAGAGAGAGAGAGAGGAGACATGAGAGGCTAAGAAACGAAGCAACGCAACTCCTTCGTGATATAATAAACTCGCTCGCCCTCATAATTCCGAATATCGCCAGGCTCTGAGACCTCAATTACCGCACGCCGCCATAACTCAGTTCCACGCCACTCGCCACGCGGGGCGCCACACCCTCGGGAGGTGCTCGCTGGCTGACCCGGGGTGAGGGCGCCGCGTCAGTGATAGAAATGAGACTGTGTGACGTGAGAGGGAGTGATGTGAATTATGAGGAGGAAAATGCAACGAGAATATACACGTTTGTAAACAAGATAATTAAGAAAATGTGTAGATAGATAGATAGAGATAAAGATAGAGATAAAGATAGGTAGATGGGTTAGTATTAGAAACATAGACGGTGTAATGAGGCGATATCATGCAAATTATGGAAAAAAATAGGCGTGCATACGTAAATAAACAAGATGTAATTTCAATAGGTAAGGAGACAGGTAAGCCAATAAATATTAGTACAAATAATGCAAAATGATATTGAAAAAAAGTTAAAAGGAAAATTAACGGGAAGGAAAAAAAGATGTTGTTGCTACTGATTGATAATAATTAAAGTAGGAAAAAGTAGGAAAAGTGAAAAAAGTAGAAGAAAACGCAGGAAAAGACACCCATCATATATAAATGTAAGCAACCACCATCACCACCACCACCACTACCATAACAACCACCACCACCATCACCACCACCACCACCACCATAACAACCACCACCACCAGTACCACCACCACCACCACCACAACAACAACAACAACAACAACAACAAATAAAGAAAACAAAAGCAGATTTCCTCTTGCGTGACTGAGGCGCCAAAATATTCAGGTAATAATAGAGAGAGAGAGAGAGAGAGAGAGAGAGAGAGAGAGAGAGAGAGAGAGAGAGAGAGAGAGAGAGAGAGAGAGAGAGAGAGAGAGAGAGAGAGAGAGAGAGAGAGAGAGAGAGAGAGAGAGAGAGAGAGAGAGAGAGAGAGAGAGAGAGAGAGAGAGAGAGAGAGAGAGAGAGAGAGAGAGAGAGAGAGAGAGAGAGAGAGAGAGAGAGAGAGAGAGAGAGAGAGAGAGAGAGAGAGAGAGAGAGAGAGAGAGAGAGAATATTGCTGACGAAAACTCAATCGAGGAGGAGGACGAGGAGAAGGAAGAGAGAAGAAGAAGGGGGAGGAAGAGGAGGAGGAGGAGGAGGAGGAGGAGGAGGAGAAGGAATAGGAGGAGGAGGAGGAGGAGGAGGAGGAGGAGGAGGAGAAACGAGTAAAAATAAAAAGAAAAAAATACAATGATGGCATGATAGGAAAGGAAGGAAGAGGAGGAGGAGGAGGAGGAGGGGAGGAGGAGGAGGAGGGAGGTTTATGAGGAGGAGGGGGATGAAGGAAAGAGGTGCTGGAAGGGTGTAAATTAAGACGTGTTAAGTACGAACTAGGAGGAGGAGGAGGAGGAGGAGGAGGAGGAGGAGGAGGAGGAGGAGGAGGAGGAGGAGGAGGAGGAGGAGGAGGAGGAGGAGGAGGCTTAATATGGTGGTGAGAGGAGGTAAAAGGACGAGGAAGGGATAAGGGTGTGAATTAAGACGTGTTAAGTGAAGAAGAAGAAGAAGAAGAAGAAGAAGAAGAAGAAGAAGAAGAAGAAGAAGAAGAAGAAGAAGAAGAAGAAGAAGAAGAAGAAGAAGAAGAAGAAGAAGAAGAAGAAGAAGAAGAAGAAGAAGAAGAAGAAGAAGAAGAAGAAGAAGAAGAAGAAGAAGAAGAAGAAGAAGAAGAAGAAGAAGAAGAAGAAGAAGAAGAAGAAGAAGAAGAAGAAGAAGAAGAAGAAGAAGAAGAAGAAGAAGAAGAAGAAGAAGAAGAAGAAGAAGAAGAAGAAGAAGAAGAAGAAGAAGAAGAAGAAGAAGAAGAAGAAGAAGAAGAAGAAGAAGAAGAAGAAGAAGAAGAAGAAGAAGAAGAAGAAGAAGAAGAAGAAGAAGAAGAAGAAGAAGAAGAAGAAGAAGAAGAAGAAGAAGAAGAAGAAGAAGAAGAAGAAGAAGAAGAAGAAGAAGAAGAAGAAGAAGAAGAAGAAGAAGAAGAAAAAAAAAGAAGAGGACATGAGAAAGTAAAGGAAAAACAGTAAGGAAGGAAAAAAAATGCAATAATAATAATAATAATAATAATAATAATAATAAAAAAAATAATAATAATGAAAATAATGGTAATAATAATTCACAAAGAGAAAGAAGAAAAACAGGAAGGAAGAATTGAAATGTGACTAAGAATAGAAAGAAAATATGAGGGAAAGTAGGAGGAGGAGGAGAAGGAAGAGGAGGAGGAGGAGGAGGAGGAGGAGGAGGAGGAGGAGGAGGAAAACAGGCAGTCAATCTATGGGTGTCTGTATGCTATGTTTATCATCCCACCCAGACTGACCACACACACACACACACACACACACACACACACACACACACACACACACACACACACACACACACACACACGAATAGAGACCAGGAAAGAGACAGAGATAGAGAAGAAGGAAGAAAGACAGACACACACAACAACAACAACAACAACAACAACAACAACAACAATCACACCCTTTGACGTGCTCTTAATGTGTTTTCATGAAGAGAGACAACAATGCCAAACTTTCTCCTGCAGAAGATGAAACCGTGAGATCTTTCAATGGAGGAGGGAGAGAAGGAAGGACAGAAAGAGAGAGAGAGAATAGGAAAAAACCTATTAAATTCGAAGGGAGAGAGAGAAGGAAGAAGGGAAGGAGGGAGAATAGGAGGAAAAGGCTGTAGATTCAAAGGAAGGTAAAGAAGGAAGAAGGTAAAGAGAGAGAATAGGACAAAAAAGACTAAATTTGAGAGAGAGAGAGAGAGAGAGAGAGAGAGAGAGAGAGAGAGAGAGAGAGAGAGAGAGAGAGAGAGAGAGAGAGAGAGAGAGAGAGAGAGAGAGAGAGAGAGAGAGAGAGAGAGAGAGAGAGAACGAAGGAGAGAAGGGGAAAGAGAAAGAATAGGAGGAAAAATATTTGAAGAGAGGGAAAGAGAAGAAAGGAGGGAAAGAGAGAAAATAGGAGCAAAAGATTATAGATTCGAAGGGAGGGAGAGAGACAGAAGGACGAAAGAAGAGAGAATAGGAAGACAAGACAAGAAAGAGAAAGAAGAAGAAGAGAGAGAAATAGGAGAGAGGCTAGAGACTGGAAGAGAAGGAAGAAGAAGAGATACGAAGAGAAAAAGGAAGAAGTGTAAGGAAAAGAGCTAAAAAAAATGGAGGGAGAGGAGAGAAGGAGGGAAGAAGGAAAGAACAGAATAGAGATGAAGAAAAACAACTAAACATTTGAAAGAAAAGAAGGGAGAAGAGACAGATAAGGAGAGGTAAAGGAGAAGAATGAAAATGTAAAGAAAACGAGCTATAGATTGGAAATGAAGAAGAGAAGGAGAGAAGGAGAGAGAGAAGGAGAGGGAGGGAGAAAAGGCGCCAAGGTTGTAAAGGTTGTAAGGACTCCTGACAGCTCCGTTGGGATTCCTGAAGGATTTGAATACGAAGAGGAGTTGTAAGGATGATTAAGAAGCGTGAGAGGAATGGAGATGGGAAGCCTTAGTGATGGGGGAGGGAGAGGGAGAGGGAGAGGGAGATGGTAGAGGGAGACAAGGGGTGGATAGGTGAGAGGAAGGAAGGAAGGGCACGCCACAGAGGAATGAGAAATGGAAGGAAGGATTGCACGGCTGGGAAAAAAATGAGGAAAAAAAAGAGAGAGAGAGAGAGAGAGAGAGAGAGAGAGAGAGAGAGAGAGAGAGAGAGAGAGAGAGAGAGAGAGAGAGAGAGAGAGAGAGAGAGAGAGAGAGAGAGAGAGAGAGAGAGAGAGAGAGAGAGAGAGAGAGAGAGAGAGAGAGTAAACAAATATCCTACAAAAAAGACAATTCATCTCTATTTATAATCGAAAAACAACAACATAGAACATAGAAAAAAAAAAAATAAGCTGCAGGAAGTGACGACTAAACCTACACGTGGCAGTCCCTCTATGAAACATGCCTATCTGTCTCCACCAATCATACTCATCTATAAATTCATCTGACCTTCTAAAACTTCCTCAATGATAACACTAGCAGCCTGATCACTCTTTCTTTTTTTAATTCTTTTTTATTTACATCAAGTGGGCATTTCACGGGAATTTATGGGTTTAAGGGGATACTTTTTGGGGTACCTCCTATCTCAAAGCCCACCCGCTAGGAAACCGTTGCCCCGAATGAGGAAGCCCAACCTACACTCGGACCGTGGACAGGATTCGAACCCGTGCGCTTGGAGACCCTCGGACCCCAAAGCACGCATGGTTCCACTGTACCACGGCGGCCCCCTTACTAGTTATTCACTATCTCTTAAATAAATGTAGCTTGAACACATTATCTCTCTCTAGACATCCAAGGCATCAAACACTTTATTATTTCCTATCTTGTTTTCAAATGTAGCTTAAAGACACCCTCTCTGGAATATAGAAAGAAAAGGAAACACTTAATAGAGACAACCAAGACATCAAGACCATACTATTTCTTATCTCTTGCTTTTAAATGTAGCTTGAACACACACTCTCTGGATTACAGAAAATAAGAAATTCAAAACTCGACTAAGAAAGCCAAGAAATCAACAACCACCACCACCACCACCACCACCACCCTTTCTTCCCACCACAGACCATATAATTTTGTAATATAGCTTCAATACATCCTCTCTGGAATATAAAATGTAAAGAAATCCAACATATATTTCCTAACTCTTATTTAACCCCTTCAGTACTGGGATGCATTTTTACCTTAAGTTTTGAGTATGATATGATTTTATTTACATTAGGGAGAGTCTATGGAGGTCAGAAAATTAATGGCCACAATCTTCACTATTGTAATCCCCATATAAGTTTCTGAAGCTGTATAAAATCACCAAATAGCAAGCAGAATTAATTAATATGGAAACGCGTCATGGTACTGAAGGGATTAAGTCTACCTTAAATACACTCTCTGGAACATACAAAGAAACTCAACACTTAGCTAAGACTACACAGACATCAACACAAATCTTAACACCAAGACACACCAATCGCTATACTAAAATTTCATATAGTGAGGAAAGCCACTCAGAGAAGCCACAACAAGATTCCCTCGCCAAACGCCACCTGAGCAGCACCGTGAGTGGCCGGCAGGTGTTGTGTTGGCCCAGCTCAGCCCCGGACACTGCTGCTGCCTTCACGAGCTGGCCTGAGAGTGTTGAGCTGTGGTGTGTTGGTTAGCTTAGGCTTGTGCTGGTTCAGTTAGGTTAGTGTAGAGAGATTTGATTTAATTGTTTTCTATGTAACAGAGAACAACTGGCTAAGGGCAACCAAATTATATAAAAAAAAAGGTTCTCTTAGTAGACAGTCTCCAGAGAGGTTCGATAGTTAGCTAAAAAAAGGGAAAAATGTCTTGAATCTTGTGTATCCTTGAGTAGTTCTTGTTAGCTTATACTGTGCCTTGTTCAGTAAGGTAATGCTAGTTTGGAGATTTGGTTCAGTTTGGGTGTAAATCTTGTGTGTCTTTAGTAAACACTTGTTAGGTTAGAGTGTGGCGTTCAGTTAAGTTAGGTTAGGTTAGGTTAGTGTAGAGGATAGGATAGATTAGGTTAGGTTAGGTTAGGTTAGTGTAGAGGAGATGTAATTTTAGGTTTAGTTTGGATCTTGTTTTGTGCTTCAGTAGTCGCTCGTTGAGTTAGAATGTGGAGTTCAGTTACGTGAGTGTAGATTGTAGAGGGATTTGGTTCAGTTTGGGTGTAAATCTTGTGTGTTCTTGAGTAGTCGCTTGTTCTATTACTGTGGTGCTCACGTGGTGGGGTGGGAGTTTGAAGCTGGTGTGTTAGTTTGGCTTTGAGTGTGGCGTTCCTTTGGGTTAGTGTAGACAGTAGAGAGGTTTGATTAAGTTTGGGTTCAAATCTTGTGTGTGTTGTTCAGTTAGGTTACTGTAGAGAAATTCAGTTTAGTTTGGGATTAAATTTTGTGTGCTCTTGAGTATCGATGATGATGGTGGTGGTGATAAGAAAAGAGAAGTCTGAAGAAAAATGATGATAAAGAAGGAAATAAAGAGGAAAACGACGATGAAGAGTAGAAGTATAATGATAATATGAAAATGAGGAAGTGAAATTGAAAACGATGACGAAGAAAAAAAAAATCGAAAATGGTACAGAGAAATAAACCAAAAGAATGAAACTAAAGACGACGATGAAGAAAATGGAAACGAAAATGAAGAGGAAAAGAAGAATAAAAAACTACTAACACCACCACCACCACCACCACCACCACCACCACCACCACTATTTCTTCCCACCACAGACCATCCTAGGAAGAGCTGTGTTGTCCATACTGACAGCAACCTTCCGCTTTCCTTACACACACACACACACACACACATGCACACACACATACACACACGCACCCTCTCCGTCTCCCTCCCTCTCTCTCTCTCTCTCTCTCTCTCATTACAGGAAAATATCAGGTGCAATGACCGCTTAGAGGAAGAGGAAGAAGAGGAGGAGGAGGAGGAGGAGGAGGAGGTGGGGGAAAAGGAAGAGGAGAATGAGGTGGAGGAATAGGAAGAAGAGGAGGAGGAAGAGAGGAGGAGGAGGAGGAGGAGGAGGAGGAGGAGGAGGAGGAGGAGGAGGAGAAATGAAATGATAATGCCAGGGAAGACATTACGAAAGAACAACGAGGAAAATAATTATACTGCGAAAATGAGATTATAAGATTGTGAGAAGAAAGAGAAGATTGAAGTGTAATGGAGCCCAATTAATTAAGATGAAGAATTGTGTAGATACTATTACGCAGTTGTGGGTTTTAATGGCGTGGTATCAATGTATTGTGGTATGTTAGTGCACGCTCAGACACTCACACACACAGACACACACACAGACACACAGACAGACAGACACACAGACAGACAGTGACACAGATTTAATATTATGACTATTCTTGTTCTTATTGTTTTTTTTTGTTATAAGATTAGTTCTTTTTATTTCTTCTTACATTCTCTACTACTACTACTACTACTACTACTACTACTACTACTACTACTACTACCACTACCACTACTACTACTATGGACTACTATTACTACTGCTACTGCCTTTACCACTACTACTACTATCACTACTACTATTACCATTACTACTACTACAACCACCACCACCACTACTACTACTACAATCATTATAAACACAACTATACATTCCTATTTTCCTATCACTATCATTATATCATTATCATCATTAATATCATGTTTTCATCAACATTAATAGATTTTCAAACAAGAAGAGAGGAGACAAAGTTGAGAAAAGAGAGAATTGGAAAGAATAGTAAAGACTGAACGAGAGATGAGAGACAGAAAAAGGAAAAGTTCAAAAAAGTTAAAACTTCAAAAGAGAGAGAGAGGAGAGAGTTCAAAGTTTCGAGTGAGAGGAAGAAAGAGAGAAGGTTCAAATGAGAGATAGAAAAAGGAAAAGGTTCAAATGAGAGGTAAAAAATAAACCTTCAAAAGAGAGAGAGAGAAAGAGAAAAGGTTCAAACAAGAGCTAGAAAGAGGCAAAGATCAAACAAGATTAAAAAAAAAAGTTCATACGAGAAGAAAACAAGATCAAACATTCAAAAAGAAAGACAGAAAGAAAGAAAAAGATTGAAACGAGATTAAGAAAAGTTCAAAACATATAAAAAAGACAAAAAGATAGAAAAAAGATTGAAAGAGATTAAGAAAGAGTCGAAGATCACACGAAAGACAGAATAAGAGTTAAAATGCAAACAAGATCAAGAAACAGGAGAGGTACAAACGAGAGCTGGAAGGAGAGGCGAGGTTCTAAATCCAGTCAATCCTTCTACTCGAGGCGGTGTTCTGGAAAAGATTGTTATGATTCTAAGAGCTCCAGTGAAGTTCTGAATTAGGGGTGTGGGAGTAAACGGATTTTAAATATTGGATTGCAAGACGGAGGCTGTAATTTTCTGAGCTATGAGTGATGGGGTAGGAGAAGAATTAGAAGGAGTAGGAGCAGAAGGGGGAGGAGGAGGAGAAGGAAGAAGAAGAGGAGGAGGAGAAGGAAGAAGAAGAGGAGGAGGAGAAGGAAGAAGAGGAGGAGGAGGAAGAGGAAGAGGAAGAGGAAGAGGAAGAGGAGGAGGAGGAGGAGGAGGAGGAGGAGGAGGAGAAAGAATACAAAGGAATATACAAAGGAAGACAAACAGCAACAGACCCTGAGATCCTTACTAGGCTGTCTGTTGAGACTATCTACTAACTACCAATGAGAAAAACAGGACAGCAAAGCAAAAGACTCCTCCCCACCCACTCCTCCCTCCAACCGAAGTTGACAGGAAAGAAAAGGCAAAAACTTATATTTAAAAATCCTTATAGCATGACCAAAACCTACGCGCATACAATCTCTCTCTCTCTCTCTCTCTCTCTCTCTCTCTCTCTCTCTCTCTCTCTCTCTCTCTCTCGTGTGACCCTCGCCGTTCATTTGTTTCCCCACTGGTAATGATGGGAACCTTGATTGATGTTCTTTTCTTTTTTGTTTTATTTTTTCTCCTCTGCCAATTTCATTATCGCTGATCACATTTGCCGCCAGAGGTCCTTTCCATCACTCTCTATTATTTACGAGCCGCGCTGACTCTCAAACACGGCAGGAAAGTAACGCTAGGAGGGAAATTTTATAATGCAATGGGAGTTTGTTGTGTGTTGTTTTAGAAGTTGATGCAAAGACATGAAGAAAAGGGCAAAGTTTTATGGTGTTGTAGAAGTTAATGGTGATGGAAATTGGTAAAGATAATGTGACTTTTTCATTTATTTGTGTGTTTTGGTTTTAGATGTTGACGAAAAGACAGGAAGAAAAAGAAGAATGTTTGATATGTTCTAGAATTTGATGGTGATGAAAATAAAGGGATTGTAACATCTTCGCTTATTATTATTTTTTTTTAAGTTGATGAAAAGACAGGAAGAAAAAGAAGGATGTTTAATATGTTCTAGAAGTTAATGGTGATGAAAATAGGTGAAGGAAATGTGTCTTTTCATTTACTTATTTATTGTTCTTGTTTGCTGTGTGTTTTGTCTTAGATGTTGACGAAAAGACAGGAAGGAAAAAGGGGAAAGTTTATTATTGTGTTTTAGAAATTAATGAAGATAAAAATAGGAAAAGCAATATAACTTTTCATTTATTTATATTTTTGTTTGTTGTGTGTTTTGTTTCAGATGTTGATGAAAAGATACGAAGGGAAAGAAGAAGGTTTAATGTGTTGTAGAAGTTAATGGTGATGAAAACAGGTAATTAATGGAAATGTGACTTTTCATTCATTTATCTTTTCTAGAAGTTGATGAAAAGACATGAAAGAAAGGAGAAAGTTTAATACGTTCTAGAAGTAAATGATAGTAAGTCTAGTTAAAAATAAAACAATTGTAACTTTATTTTTTTTTTTGAAGTAGATGACAAGGCCTAAGAAAAAGCTTAATATGTTGTAGAAGTTAATGGAAGTAATTATCTAATCTGTCCTGAAGCAGATGAAAAAGGCACTATGACAAAAAAAAAAAAAAGAAAAGAAAGGCATACATGTTTTATAATAGATATACTTTGCACGTGTATTAATGTAGTCCTGATGATGAATTTGAAGACAATGCGACTTTGGAAATGCAAATAAAGACGGTAAGGAAAGTAATAGAGGATGTTATGAAGGGTTAAGTCATGTAGTTTTTGATATATGAAAAAAAAAAAAAAACACGAGGGAAAAATGATCATATGGAAATGTTAGATGCTCTGAATAATATGAAAAATGCTGGTCTGGGAAATAAAAACAAGAAACTAGTAATGCAAAATGTAAAAAAAAAAAAAAAAACTAATGAAAAATAGAAAGTAACAAAACTAATGATGAAAAATGAAAAAAAATGAAAAAAAAACAGGAAAGTAAAGATGTTAAATGGAAAAAGAAACTTACAATGAAAAAAAAGAAAAACAAGAATATAGTGATGAAAAAAACTGATGAAAAATGAAAAAAAACATGAGAAATGAAGAAAAAACAAGAAAATAATGATGAAAAGTGAAAAAAAAAGAAATTGATGAATATGAAAAATAGGAAAATAATGATGTAAAATAAAAAAATAATGAAAAAATAAGAAAATGATGAAAAATAGACAAAAAAATACAAAACAAGAAACTAGAGATGAAACATAAAAAAAAGAAAATAATGAAAAAAAAAAAAAAAATGTAAAAGTAGAGATTGAATGAAGCTAAAATGCTGCATCTCCATTATTTCACCTGATAAGAAAGTCAATATTTTTCTCTTTTCTTTTAGTTCGATGTTCCTTTTCTTTTCGTTCACACTTGAAATACGAAAAAAAATAATAGTGATGTTAATGAAAATAAAAAGTAATAGTTATTTTTCCTGTTTCTCTTTTCCTCACTTAATTTTCCTTTCTTTCCTCACCAGTCAGTCAATCTAAGTCCTTTCCTTCATCCCATTTTCTTTCCCCTATCTTCCTTTCCCTCATTATTACCCTGTTTCCCTCTTCTCTTTCCATTTCTGCCTCCTCTCCTTTCTTTTCTTTCATTTCATCTTCCTTTCTTCTCTCTTTCTTTAACTGAATCAGTCCCCCTCATCCTCTCTCTCTCTCTCTCTCTCTCTCTCTCTCTCTCTCTCTCTCTCTCTCTCTCTCTCTCTCTCTCTCTCACTGCAATCTTGTTCCTCCCACTCTCATTCTCCATCACCTACTCACTTTCGATAATTCTTCTTCTTCTTCTTCCTCCTCCTCCTCCTCCTCCCTCTTCTCTTTTCTCAACACTCTCTCTACAACTTTTAGCGTCCTCGTCCTTCTCCCTCTTACCTTACCATGTTCTCCTCCTCCTCCTCCTCCTCCTGGTTTAGTCAGAAGTATCATTAGCCTTTTGCTGGTCAGTCAGGCGAGTGATCAGGAAGTCCCCGCCATATGTTAGCAGGAGGAGGAGGAGGAGGAGGAGGAGGAGGAGGAGGAGGAGGAGGAGGAGGAGGAGGAGGAGGAGGAGGAGGAGGAGGAGGAGGAGGAAGAGGAGGAGGAGTTATTGGTAAAGTTTAAGGTTATAGGAAAATATGTACATGGGGTGTTAGGAAAGAGAAGAGGAAGAGGAAGAGGAAGAGGAAGAGGAAGAGGAAGAGGAAGGAGGAGGAGGAGGAGGAGGAGGAAGAGGAGGCATAAGAAAAAAAGAAAAAAAGAGAAAATAAAATAAACGAAAACAAAACAAAACGTGATGGTAAAAATAATGGTAAATGATGTTTTAACCTAAAAAAAAAGAAAAAATAATTATTCATCACCACAGCGACTAACAAAAAAAACGTACACACACACACACACACACACACACACACACACACACACACACACACACACACACACACACATTACCAGCACCTCTATACGTGAAGCACCTCCAATACACATCCCATTTTCTATCGCATAAAAGAGAGAGGGAGGGGAGGGGAGGGGGAAACCATGCCAATTCTAACACTATTTTAATTTCCACACCCCGGAATGAAATCAGGGAAAAAAAAGAAATATGAGTATTAACACTGAACATTTTCCCCTTTGTAATATGACACCAGGCTCGTTGTAATCTTCTGTGGCGTGAATTGGGAGTGAATGATTAGGAGAAGAGACGAAGGGAGGAGGGGAAGCTGGAAGGAGAGGATGGTTAAGGAGATGAAGAAAGGACGAGAGAAGATAACTAGGATTGGTAGGGGCTAAGAAGATGAAGGAAGGATGATAGTAGTAGTAAGGAGTGGTAGGGGCTGAGGGAATGAAGGAAGGACGAGAGAAGGATAACTAGGATTGGTAAAGGCTAAAAAGATGAATGAAGGAATTAAGGATGATAAGAGTGTAGTTGATTGGGTTGACGGAATGAAGGAAGGATGAGAGGAGTGTAGTTAGGAGTGGCAGGGCTGAGGGAATGAAGAAAGAATGAGAGGGAGACAAGTTAGAATTAGCTGGGCTGAGAGAATGAAGGAAGGATGATTAAAGGGCAATTAGGAATGAAGGAACGAAGGATGATAAGAGGGTAGTTAGGAGTGGTAGAGCTGAAGGAATGAATGAAGAATGACAGAAGGGCAGTTAGAATTTGTTGGGCTTAGAGAATAAAGGAAGGATGAGAAGAAGATACCTAAGAGTGATTGGGATGAGGGAATGAATGAAGAATGATTAGAGGGCAATTAGGAATGAAGGAACCATGATAGGAGGACAGGTAGGCTGAGGGAATGAAGGAAGGATAAGGAAAAGAAGGAAGCTGGAATAACAGGTGAGGCTGATGGAATGAAAAAAAATGAGAAAAACAGAAAAAAAGGAAAATGAACAGGACTAGGTAGAGAAAAAAGAGATAAAAGGAAGAAACAGAAAAATATAGATTAGAGAAGAAAAAAGAAAGGAAGAACTGCAGGTAAGTAGTTGGGAAAGAGATAAAATAGAGGGAGAGGAAGAAATGATGATGAGGAGATTGAAGAAGAAAGATTTTGAGTAAGAACAGGGAAAAGAAGAGAAGAAAGTGAACAGTAGGAAAAATGAAGGTATCATCTGAAAAGACGAGAAGAGGAAAAATGATGAATGATACACATAAAGAAGGAAAAAAAAAAGTAGAATATGAAATCTGAAGGAAACAAGAAAAAAATAATAAGTAAAGTAGATAAAAATAGAGATAACTAAAAGGATGAGGAGGAAATACAGACAAAAATAAGAAAATGCAGACGAGGAGTAGAGGTAACTGGAGGGAGGGAGGAGGGGGATAAGTATCTAGAAGGGAAAGGAGAAAATGTAGAGAAAATGAATAAAAATGCAGAAGATGAGGAGTGGAGATAAATGAGGGGCGCAGGAGGTAACTAGAAAGGATGAAATGAGAAGATGTAGACAAAAAACAATGCAGAAGTAACTGAGGGGAGAAGGGCGAGAAGAGAAAGAGGGGAGAGGAAGAAGAGGGAGAGAGAGGAGAGGCGGTGTCTTCCTGCAGCGACTGGAGACATCACGGATAATTAGACTAATTAGAAGACAAATGACAGCGGGGCGTCATTAATCAACGTCAGGGGATCAAAGCCCATCTCAGGGCGACGCGGGGGATTCAAACCTAAGTGGCGGCGACATTTCTCAGCCACGCCGCAATATTTTTTTCCTTTCTTGCCTTTTTTCTTATTCCTCTGATAATAAGGATGCAGGGGAGAGACAGCAGGAGGAGGAGGAAGAGGAAGAGGAGGAGGAGGAGGAGGAGGAGGAAAACAAACAGCAACACGTCCATTACTTTGATGATAAAGAAAATAGAAACTTTGACAAGACAGGTTGCAGAAACGGGAAGATTAAGTGAATAAGGAGGAGGAGGAGGAGGAGGAGGAGGAGGAGGAGGAGGAGGAGGAGGAGGAGGAGGAGGAGGAGGAGGATGAAGAGGAGGAGGTGGAAGAAGATGAGGCGGAGATGGAGGAAGAAGAGGAAGAAGAGGAGGTGGAAAAAGATGAGGTGGAGACGGAGGAAGAAGAGAAGGAGGAGGAGGACTAATACGAAGAAGAAGGAAGACTTGGAAGAGAGTGCGGAGGTAGGAGAAGAGGAGAAAGATAAGCTTGAAATGATCTTTATGTCCTAAATAGGATGTCAAAAAAAAAAAGCTGAAACAGAAGGAGTGAACACAATTACAACCACCACCACCACCACCACCACCAACCACAACAACAACAACAACAACAACAATAAAAACAACAACAACAACATCAAAAACAAGGCTAAAATTTTATGCAATATTAAAACACGCCACCAAACTAATGTGACGACGAATTATATCTGAGCGAGAGCGAGAGAGAGAGAGAGAGAGAGAGAGAGAGAGAGAGAGAGAGAGAGAGAGAGAGAGAGAGAGAGAGAGAGAGAGAGAGAGAGAGAGAGAGAGAGAGAGAGAGAGCAAAAACGAGACGAAAAACTACAATATTCTCTTATCAAACTAAGTGACTCAAAATTATTTACACCGGATTAACGCAAGATTAGAAAGCACAATACCTTTAGAGTGAGAGGCTTGGGGGAGTGAGAGAGGGAAGGGGAGAGAGAAGGGGAGACTGAAAGGGTGGAAAGGGTAGGTGGGAGGGCATGGTAGGGGCGTGGCTGGCCTAAGAGGGACTGGCACTGGTTTATTGAGCACGAAAGAGAATTGGGAAGGAGGTAAGGGGACATGGAAGGGGAAACAAAGGTGAGGGAGGGTAAGGAGGGGTAAAGGAGGGAAAGGGAGGGGAAGAGAAGGGTAAGTAAGGGAAGGGAGGAAGGGAGGGTTCTGTGATTGTAAGGCAAAGCAAAGGGAGGGAAAAGGGAAACAGCAAAACAGTATGGATGATTTAAGGAAAAAAAATAATAACCTATTCTTGTTTGAGTAATAGATTAATGGGGAGAGAGAGAGAGAGAGAGAGAGAGAGAGAGAGAGAGAGAGAGAGAGAGAGAGAGAGAGAGAGAGAGAGAGAGAGAGAGAGAGAGAGAGAGAGAGAGAGAGAGAGAGAGAGAGAGAGAGAGAGAGAGACACACACACACACACACACACGAACACAAATACATACATGCATAAGAATAGACAATAAAAAGGAATAAATGAGTAAATAATGTGAATAAATAAGTGAAGATAAATGATAAAAATAAAATAAATAAAAGAAACATAGACGAATATAAAAAAAAAAGGTTCCATCACATATTATTTTCTTTCTCACTTAACGATAAACAAACGAAGAAAAAACTATGAAAATAAGTTAAGAAAAGAAAAAAAAACGAAGAAAAGTGAAAAAAATAAGAAAAATAAAAAAGAAAAAAGAAAAAAGAAAGAGAAAAGAAGAAGAAGAAGAAGAAGAAGAAGAAGAAGAAGAAGAAGAAGAAGAAGAAGTCAAGGTGTTGGCCTGTGAGGGTTTGTTTATTTTGAGTAATAACAAAGAGGAGGAGGAGGAGGAGGAGGAGGAGGAGGAGGAGGAAACAAGAAAAGGAGTTATGTAAGAAGAAAAAACAAAAGTAGAAAAAAAGGAAAGAAGAAAAGGAAAAGAACCCAAAACAACACCTAACAAAACAAAACACGAGAAAAGAACAACAAAACAACAAACACAAAATACTTACAAGAAAAAAAACAAGCAAAAAAACAAGCAGCGGAAGAGAAGAGAGTAGTAGTAGTAGTAGTAGTAGTAGTAGTAGTAGTAGTAGTAGTAGTAGTAGTAGTAGTAGTAGTAGTAGTAGTAGTAGTAGTAGTAGTAGTAGTAGTAGTAGTAGTAGTAGTAGTTGTGGGAGGCGGTGGCATAGTGGATAAGGTGGTGAGCGTGGGATCGGGCAGACGTCCACGCGTAGGTTCGAGTCCCACCACGTACAGCCTCAAAACACTTTGCCATTTGTCGAGTGGTTTAAAGTTACCTACATGTCACCATGATACCCAGGTTCTAGGTGGTCACACTCAAGATGAGCTTGGGTGGTGATATGGGCCCTAATATGGGTACCACTATAAATAAAATTGCCTGCGCCACTAATGGGCGGAAGCTGAACAGCGCTTCCCATACACTCTTCAAGTGTGCCTACAGGCCCTATAGGCCTTACCGTAAAAAAAAAAAAGTAGCAGCAGCAGTAGTAGTGGTGGTAGTAGTAGTAGTAGTAATAATAGTTTCAGTAGTGGTAGCAGTAGTAGTAATAGTTTCAGTAGTAGTAGAAGTATTATTAATCATTATTATTATTATTATTATTATTATTATTGATAATAATTATAGTACTACTACTATTATTATTATTATTAATAGTAGTGGTAGTAACAGTAGGAGTGGTGGTAGTAGTAGTAGTAGTAGTAGTAGTAGTAGTAGTAGTAGTAGTAGTAGTAGTAGTAGTAGTAGTAGTAGTAGTAGTAGTAGAGACAGTATAATACAAGAAGAATTAGGTAGTCCAGCACACGAGTGGTTGGTATCGGGGCAGTGGGAGGAGGAAGGGTGTCCTTTTAAAAAGTAGCGGTGGGAGTAGAATGTTAATACGACTTGTGCTAGGGTCGTGTTAAGAAGGCTGAGGCTCTGATAGGGAGTGTAGGCTTAGCTAAGTGTTATTTGCTGTACGGCGAGGAAGACTGGAGATGGTTTTTGAATAAGTAATGTTGAAATTAAACGAAAGTAGGAAAAATGAAATACAAGATAAATGAATAAGGGGAAGAAAAGAAATATAATGAAGAGAAGAGGAAAAAAATGGGATATAAAAAGGAAGACAAAATAAAAGACTAATGTTCTTTTTGTACAGAAAGGAAAGGTTACAGAGGGTTTTATAATGAGGAAAGTGAAAATTTAAATGTTCTTTTCCATCTGGTGAAATTGTCTGGTTTTGTGATAAGGAAGAAAAAAGGAAGATTGATATTTATATGAACGAAAATATAGACTAGTGTAGATTTTTGTTTTGTTTTTGAATGAGGAAAGAGGAAAAGTTAATTGTTCTTTTCCATCTGGTGAAGTTGTCTGGTTTTGTGATAAGGAAGAAGAAAGGAAGATTAATATTGATATGAACGAAAACATAGATTAGTGTTGACATTTTTTTGTTTTTGAATGAAGAAAGTGGAAATTTGAATGTTGTTTTCTATGTGGTGAGGCTGTCTGGTTGCTATAAAGAAGAAAGAAGGTAGGTAAATGTGTGCTAAATGAAAGAGTAAAGATAAACATGTGTTATTTTATAGTTTTTGAACGAAGAAATTAGAAGTTAAATGTTTTTTTGTAAGTTGTGAGGTTGTTTGGTATTGCTATAAGGAAGAACGTTGGAAGATAAATACTTGTTATATGAAAGAGAGCAAAGACAAGACAAGTGTTCTTTTCTGTAGAGAGAGAGGAAGGTTAGAAGTTTGTTATTGAATGTGGAAAGTTGAGAGTTAAATGTTCTTTTTTAATTGGTGAGGTTGTCTGGTATTGCTATAAGGAAGAACGTTGGAAGATAAATACTTGTTATATGAAAGAGAGCAAAGACAGACAAGTGTTCTTTTCTGTAGAGAGAGGAAAGATAGGGAGGCTCTGTTTTTGAATGAGGAAAGTAAAAAGGTAAATGTTTTCTATGATGTGGTGAGGTTAGCTTTGTTATAAGGAAGAATGTAGAAGAAAATTATGTTATATAAAGAAAAATATATAGTGTTGATTTTTTTCTGTTTTCGAATGAGGAAAGTAGAAAGTTAAATGTTCTTCATAATGTGGTGAGGTTGGCTGGTTTGTGATAAGAAATAAAGCAAAATTCATAAAAGTTTACTGTATGGAGGAAAATAACGAGAAATGAGTTTTTTTTTCTCTATAGATAGTGAAGTTTGGAGTGGTTTTGTTACTGTACGGAAAAAAAAAAACTACGAAGAATCACGAATCTCCCGAGTGTTTTTAGAGAACGTCTGGAGGAAAAGGCGAAAAAAAAGAAATGCACGCCTGGAGGAAAAGACAAAAAGAGAAGAAAATGCAAGTGTTTTCTTCTATATAGTGATGAGATTAAGAATGATTTTGTTATTATATGAAAAAAAGAATATACGGATACCACTTTTATTATTACTACGGAAAAGAAAATGGCAACAACAACAAAAAACAACAAAAACAGCAACAACAACAATAACGAAGAAGAAAATGAGGAAGGGGAATAGAGAGAGAGAGAGAGAGAGAGAGAGAGAGAGAGAGAGAGAGAGAGAGAGAGAGAGAGAGAGAGAGAGAGAGAGATGTGTGTGTGTGTGTGTGTGTGTGTGTGTGTGTGTGTGTGTGTGTGTGTGTGTGTGTGTGTGTGTGTGTGTGTGTGTGTGTGTGTGTGTGTGTGTGTGTGTGTGTGTGTGTGTGTGTGTGTGTGTGTGTGTGTGTGTGTGTGTGTGTGTATGAAGGAGGTGGGAGGAGAGAGCGAGGGAGAGGAGGAGGGAGAGGAGAGAGGGAGAAGAGAGAGGAGAGGAGAGGGAGAGTGGGAGGGGAGAGGAATGTGGAGGTCAAAAAGGTGCGGACAGTTGTACCTTCAAGACGCCACCACGAGAGAGGGAGAGGGGAGGAGAGAGGAGAGGAGGGAGAGAGGAAGAGGGAGAGGGAGGAGGAGAGATGGTGAAGATGGTGAATGAGTGGAAGAGAAAGTGAGCAGAGAGAGAGAGAGAGAGAGAGAGAGAGAGAGAGAGAGAGAGAGAGAGAGAGAGAGAGAGAGAGAGAGAGAGAGAGAGAGAGAGAGAGAGAGAGAGAGAGAGAGAGAGAGAGAGAGAAAGGGTAGGAAGGACCAAAAGAACATCACTACATCACATCAACATTATAACATCACAAGAACACAAGAACACCATTAAAAACATCATAGGAACATCAAAATAACATAACACCACAAGAACATCACAAGAATATAACATCAAAGGAACATAACACCACAAAAACATAAGAAGAACATTTAGAGTCATAGGAACATCGTGATAACACCACAAACATCACAGGAACATTACAAGAACATCATAACTTCACAGGAACATCACAAACACATCATAATACCCCACATGAACATTACAACACCACAAGAACATAAAGAAGTCATAGGAACATCATAAAGACACCAAAATAACATAGTAACATTACATGATCATAACATCACAGAAACATTACAAAAACATCACAAAACTACAGGAACATTACAACATCAAGAGAACATAAGAGGAACACCAGTAAGAATATCATAGGAACATCGTAAGGACATCAAAGCAACACTGTAACATCACTGGAACATTACAGGGACATCATAATATATTAGTGAAGTTACTAGAAAAAAAATACTTATAAAGCTCCTGATAAGAGATGCAAAAACCCCTCTCAGATTACAAGCATGAAAATCTGACCTTATTTACAATGTGATCAATGAGACGTACATAAATTAGACTCTTAGCAAATGTAATAATAATAATAATAATAATAATAGAAATGGTAATAATAATAATAATAATAATAATAATAATAATAATAATAATGATAATGATAATAATGACAACTACTATTTCATTCATATTTCCATTCATTCATTCACAAATTTCTTACAAGATGCTGCTTCTCTCTCTCTCTCTCTCTCTCTCTCTCTCTCTCTCTCTCTCTGAAACTATATCAAGAATAAAAACAAAGAGAAATATCCATTTATTCATTCACAATTCTTACAAGGTTTACTCTCCCTCTTCCTCTTCCTTTCCCTCTCCCTCTCCCTCTTCCTCTCCCTCCCCCATCCAGTAGGCCTCGGAGGGAGAGCTAATCATCTGTGCCCTTCCCACCTGCCTTATTTACTGCTAATTGAGGACAGGTAGACCATAATTAGCTGTCCCGTAGGCAGGTGTGTGTGTGTGTGTGTGTGTGTGTGTGTGTGTGTGTGTGTGTGTGTGTGTGTGTGTGTGTGTGTGTGTGTGTGTGTGTGTGTGTGTGTGTGTGTGTGTGTGTGTGTGTGTGTGTGTGTGTGTGTGGTGTTTATCTGTCTTATCTGTCCTTCTCCTTCCTCCTTTTCTTCCTCTTCCTCCTCCTCCTCCCATTCTTCTTATGCTTCCTCTTCCTCGTTCACTTCAATGTTTATGTGTTGCTCTATTTTCTTCTTACCTTCCTTCTTCTTTTCCTCGTTTATTCTCTCTCTTCCTTTCCTTTCTTACTCTTTACCTTTTTTTAATATTTTTCGTCATAGTTTTTATTTGTTCCAGTATTCAACACACACCGAAACGCACACATTCATTCTCTCTCTCTCTCTCTCTCTCTCTCTCTCTCTCTCTCTCTCTCTCTCTCTCACATTAATATACATTGACCAGAGAGAGGCCGTGTCAGAGTCCCCTTTGACCGACCCCCCGGCAGCTGACGTCCCTTTGTTTACGTTAATCAGCTGATGAGAGAGAGAGAGAGAGAGAGAGAGAGAGAGAGAGAGAGAGAGAGAGAGAGAGAGAGAGAGAGAGAGAGAGAGAGAGAGAGAGAGAGAGAGAAGAGAACAACACACAACACACACACACACACACACACACACACACACACACACACACACACACACACACACACACACACACACACACACACACACACACACACATAGAAGTAGTGACCCGTTGGTGTAACCTCTAAAGTGACACTGATTTCTGCGTCTCATTCTCTCTCTTAGGAGGAGGAAGAGGAGGAGGAGGAGGAGGAGGAGGAGGAGGAGGAGGAGGAGGAGGAGGAGGAGGGAAGTCTTACCGTAAGGTCGCGTCAGGGAAGAGAAATACAAATGTTGATGTCATGGTAAACAAAGACTAGATTTTTTTTTTCTGTTTCTCTGTCTCTTTCTCTCTGTGTCTCTTTATCTTGAGGTTTCTGCAAAGGCGGCGCCATTATGCCATAAAGGCGAGTTTGTGTTCATTGGTGTGTCTGTTTCACCACTATTGAAGGCTGGTGATTGTGAGTTTTCTTCTTCTTCTTCTTCTTCTTCTTGTTTTGTCTTTTCGTTTTCTTCTTTAGGCAAGACAAATGATATTTTTTGTTGTTTTCTTTTCTTTTTTTTTTTTTTTCTTTTTTTCATCTTTTTTCTTTTCATTTTCATTTGTTTTCTTCTTCTCTTTTGTCTTCTTTTCATCTTCTTTTCTTTTTCAGTTTTTCTTTTCACTTTTTCATCTTTTTCCTTCTTTTCATCTTTTCTTTTCATCTTTTACATTTTCTTTTTATCTGATTTTTTTTCATCTTTCCTTTTCATTGTTTCTTTTTTATCTTTTCTTCTCATCTATTTTATCCATCTTTTTATCTCTTTTTCATCTTTCTTGTTCTTTTTGTTCCTCTCTTCATCTTCCTTTCTTCAAATTGGACTGGAAATATTCACTACTCCTATTTTCTCTCTTCTCCTTTTTTCCCCTAGATTAGAAAATATCTTCTTTATCACTTCTCTTTGTCCTTTTTTTCTTCTTTTCTTCACTTTCTTCACGCTGGATTGAAAATGCTTACTTTATTACTATTTTGCTTTATTTCTTGCTAGATTTGAAAATTCTCATTATTCTTCTGTTTTTTCTTCCATTTTTTTCTTTTCCTTCAGTCTGGCAGTGCTTGTGATTTTTTTTCCTCTCATTTATTTTTTTTTCAGATTGTAAATACGTGTGAGTGAATTTTTGTTATCATTCTTCCTTTTCTTCAGGCGATACTGTTGCTGTTTCTGTCCTGGCTCTCTCACTCCCTCTCCTTTCTATTTCCTTTCTCTCGTGTTTGTCTTATTTGTTTCTGCTTTATTTTTCTTTCTTTTCCTCTTTTTCCTCAGATAAGACGGGAAATATTTACTGCAACTTCTCCTTCCTTCCTTCCTTCATTTCCTCCTATTCTTCACGCGAGTAGGGAAATTAATACTACTTCTGACTTGATTTATCCTGTTTTCCTCCTTCCTTCAGACAAAGCTAGAAACCTGTACTACACTTAACTTATTTTCTTCAAACGAGACAAAAAAAAAAAATATATAGAAAAACTTAACTTAATCTGTTTTTCCTTCTCTTCTCTTCCTTCATGCTTTCCTCTTTCCCTTCCTTTTTCCTCTCCTTCCTTTCTTCTATGTTTTCCTTCTTTTCTCTTGCTTTCATGCTTTCCTACTTCCTTCTCTTCCTTTTTTCCCTCCTTCCTTTCTTCTATGCTTTCCATCTTTTTCCTTCCTTCCATGCTTTCCTCTTTTCTCTTCTTTTTTCCTCTCTTCCCTTTCTTCTATGCTTTCCTCTCTTCCCTCCCTTCTATGCTACCCTATTTTCTTTTCCTTTCATGCTATCCTTCTCTGCTTTTTCTTTCTCCCTTCCTTCCTTTCCCTCTCTTTCCTTCCTTCCATGGTTTTCTTGTTTTTCATTCATTTTCCTCTCTTCTCTCCTTCCATGGTTTCCTTCTCTCTTCCCTTCCTCCTATGCTTTATTTCTCCTTTCCTTCCTTTTCTCTCTCTTCCTTCTTTCCATGGTTCTTCTCCCTTCTCTTCCTTTTTCCTCTCTTTTCTTCCCATCTCTTCCTTTTCTCTCTCCTTTTTATGCTTCCTTTCTCTTTCCTTTCTTTTATTCTTTCCTTCTTATCCCTTCCTTGTATGCTTTCCTTCTCCCTTCCCTTCCTTTCCTTCCCTTCTCTTTCCTTCCATCCATCCATCATTTCCTTCTTTTCCTTCCTCCAGAGACCTGAAGCAAAGTCACGCCTCAACTCGTGTCCAGAAGGCAGTAAGAGAGGCAATGAGTGTTTCTTAAGCCTAAACTCTCGACTCGGGAAGTGCTACAAGTGAAGGTAATGAGTTATAATGAAAGAGTAAAGGTTTTAAGAGTGTGTCCAAGAAATACCCAAAGAAATACCTCCTGCCAGCCTGTGTGCTACGTAGCTTTTAGGGAAGGACTGGCCCATAAAAAAAGCTAGGAATCGTGTTTCTTTTATTTCATTCTTATCGTGTCTGTCCACTTGTTACTTTTATTGCTTGGTTTATTGCTCCCTCGTGCTCTCTGCTCTCTCTGCTCTCTCTCGGTCTCTCTCTCTCTCTCTCTCTTCCTTGATTTCTTACGTTTTTTATACATCCTAAATCATAAGAAATAAAGTATAACCAGTCATAATAGTCTGTAGACCTTCACGTAAACAAACACTACTAAACTCCATTAAAAACTCTAAAACGCCCCATAAAAATATTCAAACAATCTCAAATTACAAGGCAAAGCATAACCAATCGCCATACACTAACAAAATTCCATTAAAAATACTAAAATATACTCTAGAAATACCAAAAATATCCCAAAGAAGCGTAATCAATCATCATAGAGTCTGCAAAGCTTCATGTGAACAAAACACTACAAAAACTCCATTAAAACACCAAAACATCCTCTCAAAATACCAAAAATATCCCAAATGACAAGGCAAAGAAGCATAACCAAACATCGTAGAGTCTGTAAACCTTCACCTAAAAAAAAAAAAAACACTTGATTAAACTTCATTAAAAACTTTCCAACACCACAAAAAAGAAAAAATCCAAACCACAAGGAAAAAAGCATAACCAAACATCATAGAGCCTGTAAACCTTCACGTGAACAAAGCACCACCAAAACACCATTAAAACTTCTCAACACCCCTAAAAAATACCCAAAAATTTCGAAACCACAAGAAAAAAAAAAAAAAAAGCATAACCAAACAAACCCCCCAAAAAAAAAACAAGTAAACCTTCACCTGAACACAACACTAACAAAACTCCACTAAAAACTCCCGAACACTCCCAAAAATACCCAAAATGACCCAAATGATAAGGCAAAGAAGCAAAACCAAACATCATAGTCTTTAAACCTTCACGTGAACAAAACACCACCAAACACCATTTAAACCTCCCAACCCCACAGAAAATTACCAAAACAATCTCAGATCACAAGGAAAGCATAACCAATCAACGCCTGTAAAGCTTCAAGCAAAGAAAACACTACTAAACACCATTAAAATTTCAAAACACCTCATGAAACACCCAAACAATTCCAAATCACAAGGAAAAACATAACCAGTCATCATACCAATGCCTATAAAGCTTCACGTCAACAAAACACTTCTAAACACCATTAAAAACCCTAAAACACCCAAAAACACCAAAACACCACTAAACACCATTAAAAACTCTAAAACACCCCAAAAACACCCAAACACCAATAAACACCAATAAAAACCCTAAAACACCCCCAAAAAACCCCAAAACACCACTAAACACCATTAAAAACTCTAAAACACCATCAAAAACACCCAAACACCACTAAACACCATTAAAAACTCTAAAACACCCCCAAAACACCAAAAACATCACTAAACACCATTAAAACTCTAAAACACCATCAAAACACCAAACACCACTAAACACCATTAAAACTCTAAACACCCAAAACACCAAAAACACCACTAAACACCATTAAAAACCCTAAAACACCCCCAAAAAACACCAAAACACCACTAAACACCATTAAAAACTCTAAAACACCATCAAAAACACCCGAACACCACTAAACACCATTGAAAACTCTAAAACACCTCCAAAAACACCAAAAACACCACTAAACACCATTAAAAACTCTAAACCACCATCAAAAACACCAAAACACCACTAAACACCATTAAAAACTCTAAAACACCCCCCAAAAACACTAAAACACCACTAAACACCATTAAAATACCAAAACAACACCACCCAAAAACACTCAAACACCTCTAAACACCATTAAAAACTCAAAAACACCCCAAAAACACCCAAACACCATTAAACACCATTAAAAACTCTAAAACACCATCAAAAACACCCAAACACCATTAAACACCATTAAAAACCCTAAACACCCCCAAAACACCAAAACACCATTAAACACCATTAAAAACTCTAAAACACCATTAAAAACTCTAAAACACAATCAAAAACACCCAAACACCACTAAACACCATTAAAACCCTAAAACACTCCCCAAAAAGCACCAAAACACCACTACACACCATTAAAAATACCAAAAAACACCACCAAAAACACCCAAACACCACTAAACACCATTAAACTCTAAAACACCATCAAAAACACCCAAACACCACTAAACACCATTAAAAATACCCCAAAACACCACTATACACCATTAAAACTCTAAAACACCCCAAAAACACCCAAACACCACTAAACACCATTAAAACTCTAAACACCATCAAAACACACCAAACACCACTAAACACCATTAAAAACTCTAAAACACCATCAAAAACACCCAAACACCACTAAACACCATTAAAAATACCCCAAAACACCACTAACCACCATTAAAACCCTAAAACACCCCAAAAACACCCAAACACCACTAAACACCATTAAAAACTCTAAAACACCATCAAAAACACCCAAACACCACTAAACACCATTAAAAACTCTAAAACACCCAAAAAACACCTAAAAACACCACTAAACACCATTAAAAACCCTAAAACACCCAAAAAACACCACTAAACACCATTAAAAACCCTAAAACATCCAAAAAACACCAAAACAATCTCAAATCACAAAGAAAAGCATTACCACATCATAACACACTACTAAACTAAATCAAAACCTCGCCAAAACCCACACAAAATTACCAAAACAACCTCAAATCACAGGGAAAAGCTTAACCAATCCTCAGAGCAACGTGTGTCAAGTTTCAAGAGGAGCAGAGGTGTCCGAGAACAGCTTGGGTGAGAGTATCTACATCGGGAAGGAGGAAAAAAAGTGCGTTTGAGTGTTGTGTGAAACGTTGCCACTCTCCCAACGAAACGAGGCGCCCGGTGAACGTAGAGAGGGCGAGAAGAGATAAAAACAGTGTTGATGATGCTGCAGATGATAATTCGCAGGAGGAGGAGGAGGAGGAGAAAGAAGAAGGAGGAGAAGGAGGAGGAAGAAAAGTATACGAGGTGG